>NW_027254460.1:0-364277 GCF_044704955.1 Pristiophorus japonicus | reverse complement strand
CCAGAGGAAACTGTATCCCAGCGAGAGTCAGTGCCAGAGGAAACTGTATTCCAGTGAGAGTCAGTGCTACAGGAAACTGTATCCCAGTGAGAGTCAGTGCCAGAGGAAACTGTATCCCAGTGAGAATCAGTGCCAGAGGAAACATGCAGCAGAGCCTGGTCTCCAGTCATCTTGGATCCCCTTGCCATTGGACCAAGACCTTGCTCTGCCAAGCCCGTGTGGTAGCGAATGTGCAAGGGCCACCTCACATTAAAAGAATTCACACTATGAGCAATACAGAACAATCCTCTTCCTCAGCAGTTATCAATCTATTGCAATTCCCCATGCCTGTAGTTTCGTTATATTACGATTCAAAATATCTTCAGTTATCAGCAACAAATGGCATCTATATCACGCCTTAAACGTAGTAAAATGTCCCAAGGCACTTCACAGGACTGTTAGCAAACAAACTTTGACACCCAGTCACGTAAGGAAATATTAGCACAGGTGACTGAAAGCTTGTTCAAAAGGGTAGGTATTAAGGAGCATTTTAAAGGTGGAGAGGTTTAGGGAGGAATTCCAGAGCTTATGGCCTCGGCAGCTGAAGGTACAGCCACCAATATTGCTGAAAATTGGGGCTGCTCAAGAGGCCAGAATTGGAGGAATGCAAAGATCTGAGGGCTGTCACGTTGGAGGAGGTGACAGCAATAGGGAGGGGCAAGGTCCTGGATGGATTTCAAAACAAGGATGAGAATTTTGAAAGCGAGGCACTGCTGGACCAGGAGCCAATCTAGTTCAGCAAGCACAGGGGTGATGGAAGAATGGAAATTGGTACAAGTTGGGATGAGAGGGCTGAGGACAGATTGAGTAGAATAGGCCTATATTCTCTGGAGTTTAGAAGAACGGAAGGTGATATCATTGAAACATATAAAATTCTGAGAGGAATTGACAAGGGCTGGATAGTCTAGAGTTAGGGTTCCTAGTATTAGGATAACAGATCGGTCATTTAAGACTATGTGGAGGAGCTATTTCTTCACTCAGAGTTGTGAATCTTTAAAATTCTCTATCGAATAGAGATCTTACTGAATGGCGGAGTAGATGGGAGGGCCAACTCCTGCTGCTACTTCTTGTGTTCTTGAGTAAGGATACGGGCAGCAGTGTTTTAGAAACATAGAAATTTACAGCGCAAAAGGAGGCCATTTCAGACCATCGTGTCCGCGCCGGCCGACAAAGAGCCGCACGGCCCTCGGTCAGCAGCCCTGAAGGTTACATATAAACCTATGAACAATGAACAATGGCGGAAAGGTAAATAGCACCCAGCCCAACCAGTCCGCCTCACACAACTGCATCACCCCTTGCACCGAAACATTCTACATTCCACCCCAACCAGAACCATGTGATGTCCTGGGAGAGGCAAAAAACAGGTAAAAACCCAGGCCAATTTAGGGAAAGAAAATGTGGGAAAATTTCTCTCCTACCCATCCAGGCGATCGAAACTAGTCCAGATCACCCTGGCCATATTCGATTCCCTGCAGCACTTACCATTATATCTGCGCCGGCCAACAAGAGGTGATCTCGTCTAATCCCAATTACCAACTCTAGGTCCGTACCCTGCAGGTTACGGCACTTTAAGTGTCCATCCAACCATCTCTTAAAAGTAGTGAGGGTTTCTGTATCCACTACTCTTCCAGGCAGTGAGTTCCAGATCCCCAAAACCCTCTGCGTAAAGAAGCTCCCCCTCAAATCCCCTCTAAACCTTCCACCAACCACCTTAAAACTATGCCCCCTAAGTTTAAGCTTATGTTTACGGAGAGTGCGAGGTGTGAGGCCGATCAGAGGCTTGGATGAGGGTTTGAGCAGATGAGCTGAGGAAGGGGCAGAGACCGGCGATGTTATGGAGGTGGAAGTAAGCGTACTTGGTGACTGAGGGAATATGGGTTCGGAAGCTCATCTCGGGGTCAAGTACGATGCCAATCAATAAATTGCAACTCTCCATATCTGTGTTTCAGTATTTTAGAATACTATATCTCTCGTGATTAATGCTTCAATATTAGTAATCAATATAAAGTAGTTATCAATATATTTTCTTATAATTCTAAATGTCCATGAATGAATAATTGATTCTGTGGGTGATAGGCTGTGCTGGTCTTTCAGATGGGTCTGTGCACCGTGATCAGTGAATTGACGATGTGCTTCCGGTTCAATCTTTCCATTGGCTTTCTCACCAGATGGGAAATATTTGAACATTGAGATCTGATGGTGTCGGTGAGAGCTCAGCCGCACCTAATGTACAGAGACCGGTCCATCTGCTGGGCTCGGCCTCAAACTGGAGTCACCTCTTAGATCAAAGCCCTTTACTCTAAAACACACACAAGATTCACTGTGACTGTGTTTAGAGACAGAAACTGATCTCACTTCACATCCCATTGCACGGTCTCATGCTGGATAATTGTGCTCGGTGGTTAGTCTCTCCCGGTCTCATTTCCTGTCTTACCTTGTAACCTGTGTGTACTGTCTACAGGACCGGTGTGTATCTGAGTAAATGGCACTTTCTCTTACCTTTCTCCCCAGTCGATCTATTGAAGCGCTTTCAATCAGAAGGGGCTCACTGGTTGGTGCTTTCACAATCCTGTGCTGGTTCACCTGCTGTTGTTCCTCAGTCCACAATCCCCGTTTCCTTCCAGCTGTGGAACTTTCTCAATCACTCCGCCATTTACCGGGATCTAATTATCACAGGGCAGAAAATTAGAAGATAAATGTTGTGAAGTGGAATGTAATGTAAAGTATTTTTCCAACGTTTCAGAACAGTATATGTCCAGTATTTCTGTTTTATTTTATTCTTTTCCTCAGATCTCTCCTGCCCGTCTGGACTTACAGAAAATCATCAGAAATCTCCTCGGGTTACACACTGTCTGATCTCACTGGGCCACGGGTTACACACTGTCTGATCTCACTGGGCCCCTGGGTTACACACTGTCTGATCTCACTGGGCCCCTGGGTTACACACGGTCTGATCTCACTGGGCCCCCGCATTACACACTGTCTGATCTCACTGGGCCCCTGGGTTACACACTGTCTGATATCACTGGGCCCCCGGGTTACACACTGTCTGATCTCACTGGGCCCCCGGGTTACACACTGTCTGATCTCACTGGGCCCCCGGGTTACACACTGTCTGATCTCACTGGGCCCCCGGGTTACACACTGTCTGATCTCACTGGGCCCCTGGGTTACACACTGTCTGATCTCACTGGGCCCCCGGGTTACACACTGTCTGATCTCACTGGGCCCCCGGGTTACACACTGTCTGATCTCACTGGGCCCCCGGGTTACACACTGTCTGATCTCACTGGGCCCCTGGGTTACACACTGTCTGATCTCACTGGGCCCCGGGGAGTGGGACGAGGAGCCGAGGGGAAGGTTACAGGAGGAGGGGAGGGGGGCGGTTTCCCAGGACCCCCCATTCTCTCCCCCTCGTCTGTCGAACCCCCCACCCTCCCCGTCTGTCTCCTCCCTCTCCAGTCATTCTGGGGATGTGCCTGTGTCAAGTCTGTGTACGCGTGTCCGTGTCTCTCTCGCCCCCCCCCGGGACACTCACCCTCGGCACCCTCTCCCCACCGGGACACTCACCCTCGGCACCCTCTCCCCCCGGTGCCGCTCAGCTCCGCTCACTTTCCGCCATCTTCACCAACGGCCGACCTCCGGGAATCCTAGACATGCGCAGTGCCGCCACGCAGCGCGCTCAGGGAGGCGTTATCCGTCCCTGCAATTGGCTGATTGATCTGATTGACAGGCCGCCCACCAACCGTGACCGTGTATCTGCCACTTACCCCGCCCGCTCCCACAGTCTGAGGCGGGCTCGCTCCGGGTCACGTGGCTGCGATTCGAACTCGCGCCGCCGCTCGCTACGCGCCAGTGACGTCAACAACCGGCAATAATGGTGTGACGTGAAAACCCCAGCAACGCGAGCTGTGTGACATCAGCAACCTGGCAATGCAGTCTCTGTGACGTCATGTAGCCTGGCGGGGAGGGCACTGAGCCCACAGGATGGGTATACCGAGCCTGGCACCAGGGGAGGGCACCGACCCCGCAGGATGGGCGTATACTGAGCCTGGCACCAGGGGAGGGCACCGACCCCACAGGATGGACGTGTACTGAGACTGGCACCAGGGGAGGGCACCGACCCCACAGGATTGGCGTATACTGAGCCTGGCACCTGCGGAGGGCACCGACCCCACAGGATGGCCAGATACCGAGCCTGGCACCTAGGGGGGGGCACCGACCCCACAGGATGGGCGTATACCGAGCCTGGCACCTGGGGAGGGCACCAACCTCACAAGATGGCCGTGTATCTATACTGGCAGCAGGGGAGGGCACTGACCCCACAGGATGGTGTACACCGAGCCTGGCACCAGGGGAGGGCACCGACCCCACAGGATGGCCGTGTATCTAGCCTGGCTCCAGGGGAGGGCACAAACCCCACAGGATGGCGTATACCGAGCCTGGCACCAGGGGCGGAGAGGGCACCAGGAAAATCATTGGCCCATTGGTTGTCACGTGTGTGTCCAGCGGGGTGGGAGCTGCGGGTTTTACCATCAGTGACAGGCCCAGATTACCCAGGTGTATCGGCGCTGCATGACCCATGGGACAGGAACAAGAAGGAGAGAATGTTCTGAAGTTCTATCCTGTACTTACAGTGATGACTTTTGTAAACTCCTTTTAAAGAATATTAGAAGGAGAAGGTTAGCATACGGGAAGCTCAAACCCAAAGATCACATCCATATCTGGCACAGTTAGTCGATTCATCAAGGGCTGATTATCATCGGCTTTTTACATAAGAACATAAGAAATAGGAGCAGGAGTAGGCCATACGGCCCCTGGAGCCTGCTCCACCATTTAATACAATCATGGCTGATCTGATTATAGACTCAGGACAACTTTCCTACCCACTCCCCATAACCCCTAAGTCCCTTATCGGTTAAGAAACTGTCTCCCGCTGTCTTAAATTTATTCAATGTCCCAGCTTCCACAGTTCTCTGAGGCAGTGAATTCCACAGATTTACAAGCCTGAGAGAAGGAATTTCTCCTCAGCTCAGTTTTAACTGGGCGGCCCCTTATTCTAAGATTATGCCCCCTTGTTCTAGTCTCCCCTATCAGTAGAAACATCCTCTCTGCATCCACCTTGTCAAGCCCCCTCATAATCTTATACGTTTCGATAAGATCACCTCTCATTCTTCTGAATTCCAATGAGGATAGGCCCATTCTACTCAACCTTTTCTCGTAAGTCAACAACCTCATCTCAGGAATCAACCTAGTGAACCTTCTCTGAACTGCCTCCAAAGCAATTATATCCTTTTGTAAATATGGAAACCAAGGCAATATCCCAGGTGTGGCCTCACCAATACCCAGTAAAACTGCAGCAAGACTTCCCTGCTTTTATATTCCATCCCCATTGCAATAAAGACCAAGATACCATTGGCCTTCCTGATCACTTGCTGTACCTGAATACTAACCTTTTGTGTTTCATGCACAAATACCCCCAGGTCCCGCTGTACTGCAGCACTTTGCAATTATTCTCCATTTAAATAATAACTTGCTCTTTGATTTTTTTTTGCCAAAGTGCATGACCTCACACTTTCCAACATTATACTGCATCTGCCAAATTTTTGCCCTCTCACTTAGCCTGTCTATGTCATTTTGCAGGTATTTTGTGTCCTCCTCACACATTGCTTTTTATCCCATCTTTGCATTGTCAGCAAACTTGGCTACGTTACACTCGGTCCTTTCTTCCAAGTTGTTAACATAGATTGTAAATAGTTTGGGTCCCAGCGGCACCCCACTAGTTACTGATTGCCAACCCGAGAATGAACCATTTATCCCGACTCTCTGTTTTCTGTTAGCCAATCCTCTATCCATGCTAATATATTACCTCCAACCCCGTGAACTTTTATCTTGCGCAGTAACCTTTTATGTGGCACCTTGTCAAATGCCTTCTGGAAGTTCAAATACACCACATCCACTGGTTCCCCTTTATCCACCATGTTCGTTACATCCTCAAAGAATTCCAGCAAATTTGTCAAACATGACTTCCCCTTCATAAATCCATGCTGACTCTGCCTGACCGAATTATGCTTTTCCAAATATCCTGTTGCTGCTTCTTTAATAATGGACTCCAACATTTTCCCAACCACAGATGTTAGGCTAACTGGTCTAGTTTCCTGCTTTTTGCCTGCCTCCTTTTTTAAATAGGGGGGGCATTACATTTGCCGTTTTCCAATCTGCTGGGACCTCCCAGGATCCAGGGAATTTTGGTAAATTATAACCAATGCATCCACTATCCCTGCCATTACTTCTCTTAAGACCCGAGGATGCAAGTCATCAAGTCCAGAGGATTTATCCGCCTTTAGTCCCATTATCTTACTTCTCAGTAAAGACTGATACAAAATATTTGTTCAGAGTTTCTGCCATCTCCATGTTCCCCATCACTAATTCCCATTCTCGTCCTCTGAGGGAACAATATTTACTTTCGCCACTCTTTTCCTTTTTATATACCGAGAGAAACTCTTGCTATCTGTTTTTATATTTTGTGCTAGTTTACTTTCATAGTCTATCTTCCCTTAATGATTTTTTTTGTCGTTCTTTGCTGGCTTTTAAAAGCTTCCCCATCTTCTGTCCTCCCACTTGTTTGGGCAACTTTGTATGCCCTTGTTTTTAATTGGATACCGTCCTTTATTTCTTTAGTTAGCCACGGATGGCTATCTTTTCTTTTACACCCTCAATGGAACTGGAACTGGATTGCAGTGGGACTTTCAGGAGAATATTAAAGTTGGGCACCACAGAAATAATTACAATCTGAGCGTCAACATCAGGGCAACTTATTCCCGGGGCATTCGTTCATCGTGTGCCACCCTGACCTGCGAGAGGACACCACCGCAGGTCGGGAGGATAAAAGAGCAGCGTGGGTCCTGGAATATCGTGGACCACCCTGACCTGTGAGAGGACATATTCGCATCTGTTCCATGTACTGCTTTCATCTGCATAGTGCTACATGTAACGTGATTCGTGATCGGTAATGAACTGTATCCTGGAATGTAATGTAAACCTGTTATTATCTGCTCCATGTAATACCCTTATTTGCACAGTACTACATGTAACGTGATTTACGGATTGTACTAAACTGTACCTTGAAATTAAATGCACGCTAGTGCATCGTATGGAACTGCTGTCAGCATCCAAACGAATTGTATGGAATTGCTGACCGCAAGGGACTGAACTATTTTCCAATGTATTGTGAAAATTTTATATGAATAAAGTATATTTTTGAAGAAAAAAAAGCCATCGTGGGTCGGGAGGATAAAAGAGCATACCACTGCAGCTTCCAGAGTGAGCTGCTACAAGTGTGCGACGGCTTTGAGGTGGGCGACTGGATGACATCATCAAAACCCAGGTCACAGTTTGGAGCGTGGGCAGGAACATCGGCGGGGTCCAGGTACAGCGAAGGAGCGGGAAGGTCGGGGCGGATGAGCGGTGAAAGATCGTGGCGGAGAAATGGTGAGAGATCGTGGCGGAGGTGTGGCGAATGTTTTTGTGGCGGAGGAACGGTGAGAGATCGTGGCAGAGGTGCGGTGAATGAGGGTACGGGGCCCAGAAGAGCCGAGAGCCCAGGGGCAGCACAGACCTGCCCACACTGCGATATGTGTGCGCACTAGGTCCTTGCATCAGAGCAGGTCTCCTGCCGTCCTGGTTAACCCTTGCCGCTGGATAAAGGCCGAGCTCTGTCAATCCTGTGAGGTGGCTGGTGTGAGACGGTCACCACACGTTAAAACAATCCAGGCACAGGTATCTTCCACCCTTCAATTGGAGTTCAGGACTGGAATATCGGCTCCTTCATTGAAACATCTGCGAACCCATGTGGAAGCAAATCATCCTGGTTCCAGGGACCACCAATGATGATGATGAAGACCATTCTCGGGGAGATTGCGGGTATTCCTGGGATTCTGTAGATATTGTGGGAGGCAGATTAGTTTGGTGACAATCGCAGATCCGCCTCGGAATATACAAAACAATCTGTGACTCTCCTGTGAAGCGCCTGGAGACCTTTTACTGCGGTAAAGGCGCTATATAAACACAAGTTGTTGTTGTTGTCCTGCCAATCCCACTTTTTTCATAGGCAGTCCCTCGGAATCAAGGAAGACTTGCTTCCACTCCTAAAATATGAGTTCTTTAGTGGTTGAACAGTACAATACGAGAGCCAGAGACCCTGTCACGGGTGGGACAGATATTTGTCGGAGGAAGGGGTGAGTGGCACTGATTTATCACACGCTCCTTCCGCTGCCTGCGTCTGACCTCTTCACGCTCACGGCGCTGAGATTCGAAGAGCTCAACAACCTCCCGGATCCACTTCCTCCACTTAGGGCGGTCTTTGGCCAGGGACTCCCAGGTGTCAGTGGGGATGTTGCACTTTATCAGGGAGGCTTTGAGGGTGTCCTTGTAACATTTACTCTGCCCACCTTTGGCTCCATTGCCGTGACGGAGCTCCGCGTAGAGCGCTTGCTTTGGGAGTCTCGTGTCTGGCATGCAGACAATGTGGCCTGCCCAGCGGAGCTGGTCGAGTGTGGTCAGTGCTTCAATGCTGGGGATGTTGGCCTGGTCGAGGACGCTAACGTTGGTGCGTCTGCCCTCCCAGGGGATTTGCAGGATCTTGCGGAGACATCGTTGGTGGTATTTCTCCAGCAACTTGAGCTGTCTGCTGTACATGGTCCATGTCTCTGAGCCATACAGGAGGGCGGCTATTACTACAGCCCTGTAGACCATGAGCTTGGTGGTAGGTTTGAGGGCCTGGTCTTCAAACACTCTTTTCCTCAGGCGGCCGAAGGCTGCACTGACGCACTGGAGGAGGTGTTGGATCTGGTGGTCAATGCCTGCCCTTGTTGATAAGAGACTCCCGAGGTTTGGGGAATGGTCCCCGGTGTCCAGGGCCGCGCCGTGGACCTTGCTGACTGGGGGGCAGTGCTGTGCGGCGGGGACAGGCTGCTGGAGGACCTTTGTCTTACGGATGTTTAGTGTCAGGCCCGAGCTCTCAGCCGCCTCAGTAAATACGTCACAATGTCCTGGAGTGGAACACAGGGGCAAAGGTCACCGCCCGTTAAACATTCAAATATTTCAACCCAACCGCCAAGCTCCGAGCGCGAGCCTCGCTCAACCCAAATCATGGCCGCAAACCCCGCCTCCCGGCGGCGCTGATTGGCCAGGGGCGGCCCGGTGAGGAGCTCTCGGGGGAAGCCGATTGGCCGGAGCGCCTGTCACCCAGAGTGAGGGATGCGGGTTTTCGGGGGAGGGGCTCACCCGGGGGAAGCGGATTGGCCGTAGCGCCTGTCACTCAGAGTGAGGGAGGCGGGCCTGGATCCGGCCCTCAGTGGGACTCGGAGTTCGGGCAGTGTGTTTGGGCCGGGCGCCAGTGACGCGGCGGTGGGCCCTTGTGTCGGTGAGTTGGAGCCGGTGGGAGCGGCCGCCTGGTTTTATACCCAGCGGGGTGGGTGAGGTGAAGGGATTGAGGAGGTGGACGTTTGGGGTTTGGAGCAGGATGTGGGGTGGGAAGTGAGGATAGGTGTAAGGAGGCGGAATGGGGGTGAGGAGGAGGGAGGATGCGGGGCAGGATGTGAGGAGGGGGACAGTGTGGTTGAGGGGAGAATGTGGGTTAAGATGTGGGGAGGAGATGGGGAAAGAGGATGGGGCAGTGAGGAGGAGGGGGTGGGATGTGAGGAGGAGATGGGACAGGAATGTGGAGGTGAAGGAGGGGTCACATTGCCCAGTTTAACACTTTGCCGATTGTACAAATTACAAATTATAAATTTTTAATTTTTTAATTTTAGCAGCGCCGTGGCTCTCGTCAGCTCCTAGAATCATAGATGCACACAGCACAGGAGGAGGCCATTCGGCCCATCGTGCCTGTGAAAGAGCTGTCCCATTAGTCTCACTCCCTGCTCTTACCCCAGAGGCCTGCGAATGTCTCCTATTTAACAATTTATCTAATTCTCTTTTGAAAGTTACTATTGAATCTGCTTCCACCGCCCTTTCAGGCAGGGCACTCCAGATCACCATAACTCGCTGTGTAAAAATGTATCCCTTCATTTACCCCCTGGATTTTTTTTGCCATTTGCCAATTATCTTCAGATCTCGGAGTTTCAATCACAGGAGACAATGAAGACAATCCTACATTCTCTGAGGCAGAAGAAAACCTCTTTTGACGATTTTGAATTTGAGCAGCAAGAGAACATCTCTGAAATGACGGTGAATTCTCAGTGGGCCGATATGGGCTGTGCCTGTACAGTTAGCGTGTTATGTATCCCATGCTGGCTAACAACTCTATCCCTGTGCATTTTCAGCAGCGTGGCTTGGCGTTTATTAAGCATTGTGATCAATGTGCTGGTGAGCTGCGATAGTTTTGTTTCCTTCTTCAACAAACTCTCTCTGTCTTCACAGGAACAGTCGAGTCAATCGCAGAACCTCATCGACTCTGAATTTTCTACATTGTGCAATATTTTGGATGAAAAGGAACCGAATTTGGTCAAAGAACTGAATGAGGAAAAGGATGATATTTTATTCAGAATGGAGACAAATCTGAGAGAAATCTGAGACAATTCAAGATGAGCTTTCCTTGCTGTAGATAAAGAACCTGAACTTGGGGATAGAAAGTACAATTTTGAAGTTTGCAGATGAGTCAAAACTTGGCAACGTAGTGAATAGTGAGCAGGATAGAATCAGGCTTCAGGAAGACAGACAGACTGGAGAAATGGGCAGACACATGGCAGGTACAGTTTAATGCGGATGAGTGTGTAGTGATGCACTTTGGGAAGAACAACATGGAGAGGCAGTATAATCTAAATGGTGCTATTTTGAGGGTTGTGCAAAAACAGAATGAACTGGGGTAAATGTTCACAAATCTTTGAAGGTGGCAGGGCAAGTTGATAAGACAGTCAAGAAAGCCTGTGGGATACTTGGCTTTGTAAACGGGGGCATTGAATTCAATACGAGGGAGTCATGCTGAACCTTTACATATCACTGGTTAGGCTGCAGCTGGAGTATTGTGTAGAATTCTGGGAACCAGACTTGAGGAAGGATGTCAAAGTCTTGGAGAGAGTAAGGAGGAGGTTTATTGGGATGAGAGTAGGAATGAGGGACTTCAGTAAAGTGGAGAGATAGCAGAAGCTGGGATTGTTCTCCTTCGAGCAGCAAAGGTCAAGGGGACACCTAATGGAGGTAATCAAAATTCTGAGGGGGTTTTGATTGAGCAAACTGGAGAAACTGTTTCTTCTGACAACCGGATCGGTAGCCCGAGGTCACAGATCTAAAATAATTGGCAAGAGAACTAGAGGGGAAATGTGGAGATATGTTTTCAGATTTGGAACCTGAAAGGGCGGTGGAAGCAGATTCCATCGGGACGTTCAAAGGGCAATGGGACATGTAGCTGGAGAGAACTCATTTGCAGGGTTATGGGGAAAGGATTGGGTGGGGGAATAAATTGGACAGCTCTTTCACAGGATCAACAGCTTTAATCTCCTCGGTGTCTTTGACATCCAGGTCCACATCACGTCCCTGCTGTCTACTCTGCTGTGCCTGAATACTCTTACAAAAATTATTCATTCACAGAGTTGTGGAAATCTGGAACTCTCTCCCTCAAAAGACTGAATGCCAGAATCAAACAATTCACCATTTTCCTGACTGAGATAGATAGATTGTTGTTGGTTAAGGGCATCAAGGGATATGGAGCAGAAGTGGGTAAATGCAGTTGAGGTACATATCAGCCATGATCTAACTGGTGGAACAGGCTCCTCCTGTCCCTGTGCACCATCCTCTGCAGTCAGCCATGTTTATAATATTCCCACAACACTGGAGTTCCCGAGTGCTGCAGTAACCTCGTGTTTTGGAATTGCTTATTCTGAATGCATTCAGCATTCACGTCGATACAGCTTACTGTAGATGTTCCATCTTTTGGCCCCTAGTTTACCCTTGTTAATGTTGCCTGGTTCTTGTATATCACCCACCTGCTGTCTAGATTCCACTCTGTAATCAATGTCATGTGGATCACCTTTCCTCCTGGCCTTCTCTCTCCTCCAATGTAAATGCTTCTTGCAGCTACTTCAACATTCCTGACCAGTTCCATTGTTTTTATTTGGTCATCTCTCTCCCATTTTTTGTCACACGAACAATGCCATTTATGTTTCAACGTCCCAGTATTATTTTCACAGCAGATTTACATAATTTGCGATTTTCTTTGCAAACATCTTTGTCACCAAAAACAGGAAGTATAACACAGGGAATTGCCTTGATTTTCTCGGCCATCCTTGCATGGGAGGGTTCAGAGCCCTTACAGGATTTCATGCATTGTCATTTAGCCCCTTCTGCTCCTCCAGTACCTTTTGTCATTTATCTTCAATGTGCACAGACCTATCTCTGGGTAACCAACTCATCATCATTACCGCACTCATCACCACCCACCTCCCTACAGCCAGAATCTCCCTGCACCTTAACAGACTGCAGGAAGATATCCGTGAATGGTCACATGGGCAGAACAGTGGCAAATAGAATTCAATCCGCAGAAGTGTGAGGTCATGCATTTGGGGAGGGCTAACAAGGCAAGGGAATACACATTAAATGGAGGGACACTGAGCAGTGTACAGGAGCTGACACTGAGACACACACAGGCTCTACAGTAGCAGAGGGGAGTGAATTGTTCCTTTACCCGCTGTGTACTGTACATGTACAGGAGATGACACTGAGACACACATGGATTTGACAGTAGCAGATGGGATTTATGAGGATGTTGCCTGGACTGAAGAGGAGGCTGAGGAGAGAGCTGAGTGAATAGGAAGGACCTATTTCCCTTAGCAGTGGGGTCAACAAGCAGGGGGCATAGATTTAAAGTAATTGGTAGGAGGTTTAGCGGGTATTTGAGGGGAAATGTTTTCACCCAGAGGGTGATTGGGGTATGGAACTCACTTACCGAAAGGTTGGTAGAGGCAGAAAACCTCACCACTACTAAAACGTACTTGAATGTGCACTTGAAGTGCCATAACCTACAGGGCTAGGTCCGAGAGCTGGAAAGTGGGAATAGACCGGATAACTCTTCGTCGGCACGGACACAATGGGCTGAAATGGCCTCCTGCCCTGCTGTAAATTTCTATGATTCTATGAACTGCATTTTTGTCCTAACTATGTTCTCTGGCTTCTGAACTACTTGTTCCTCCGTTACTTGGTCTTCTGCATTCGGAGTTAGTGCTTGATCTAATTAAATGGTGGAACAGTCTCGAGGGGCTGAATGGCCTACTCCTGTTCCTATGTTCCTATATCTGCACATTGTTGCAAGAACAGAAGAACATAAGAATTAGGAACAGGAGTAGGCCATCTAGCCCCTCGAGCTTGCTCCGCCATTTAACAAGATCATGGCTGATCTGGCCGTGGACTCAGCTCCACTTACCCACCCGCTCCCCGTAACCCTTAATTCCTTTATTGGTTAAAAATTTATCTATCTGTGATTTGAATACATTAAATGAGCTAGCCTCAACTGCTTCCTTGGGCAGAGAATTCCACAGATTCACAACCCTCTGGGAGAAGAAATTCCTTCTCAATTCGGTTTTAAATTGGCTCCCCCATATTTTGAGGCTGTGCCCCCTAGTTCTAGTCTCCCCGATCAGAGGAAACAACCTCTCTGCCTCTATCTTGTCTATCCCTTTCATTATTTTAAATGTTTCTATAAGATCACCACTCATCCTTCTGAACTCCAACGAGAAAAGACGCAGTCTAGTCAATCTATCATCATAAGGTAACCCCCTCATCTCCGGAGTCAGCCTAGTGAATCGTCTCTGTACCCCCTCCAAAGCTAGTATATCCTTCCTTAAGAAAGGTGACTTTCTCAGTGTCTTTACAAGCATTCTTCCTGCCGTCAGTGCATCCTCTATTATCTTATGTGCTCAGTTTCCCCCAGCTGTTATTTCTGTTTCTTGCTGCCCCTGTACCTGTTTGCCAAAATCCCTGTCCCAGCTCCCCAGTGACTCGCGCTCAATATTGAGTACCAGCCCATGCACTTCACTAAACTGACTCAATTTGTCCAATACTACCCAATGGTCTTTGCTTATTAGCTTTCCAACCGTTTCCTTCCATTAGTTCCCATCTGCTCCTCTCAAAGGCCCAAACATAGAAACATAAAAAAATAGGTGCAGGAGTAGGCCATTCGGCCCTTCGAACCTGCACCGCCATTCAATGAGTTCATGGCTGAACATGCAACTTCAGTAACCCATTCCTGCTTTCTCGCTATACCCCTTGATCCCCCTAGTAGTAAGGACTACATCTAACTCCTTTTTGAATATATTTAGTGAATTGGCCTCAACAACTTTCTGTGGTAGAGAATTCCACAGGTTCACCACTCTCTGGGTGAAGAAGTTTCTCCTCATTTCGGTCCTAAATGGCTTACCCCTTATCCTTAGACTGTGACCCCTGGTTCTGGACTTTTCCAACATTGGGAACATTCTTCCTGCATCTAACCTGTCTAAACCCGTCAGAATTTTAAACGTTTCTATGAGATCCCCTCTCATTCTTCTGAACTCCATTGAATACAAGCCCAGTTGATCCAGTCTTTCTTGATATGTCACTCCCGCCATCCCGGGAATCAGTCTGGTGAACCTTCGCTGCACCCCCTCAATAGCAAGAATGTCCTTCCTCAAGTTAGGAGACCAAAACTGTACACAATACTCCAGGTGTGGCCTCACCAAGGCCCTGTACAACTGTAGCAACACCTCCCTGCCCCTGTACTCAAATCCCCTCGCTATGAAGGCCAACATGCCATTTGCTTTCTTAACCGCCTGCTGTACCTGCATGCCAACCTTCAATGACTGATGTACCATGACACCCAGGTCTCGTTGCACCTCCCCTTTTCCTAATCTGTCACCATTCAGATAATAGTCTGTCTGTCTGTTTTTACAACCAAAGTGGACAACCTCACATTTATCCACATTATACTTCATCTGCCATGCATTTTCCGACTCACCTAACCTATCCAAGTCACTCTGCAGCCTCATAGCATCCTCCTCACAGCTCACACTGCCACCCAACTCAGTGTCATCTGCAAATTTGGAGATACTACATTTAATCCCCTCGTCTAAATCATTAATGTACAATGTAAACAGCTGGGGCCCCAGCACAGAATCTTGCGTTACCTCACTAGTCACTGCCTGCCATTCTGAAAAGTACCTATTTACTCCTACTCTTTGCTTCCTGTCTGCCAACCAGTTCTCAATCCACGTCAGCACACTACCCGCAATCACATGTGCTTTAACTTTGCACATTAATCTCTTGTGTGGGACCTTGTCAAAAGCCTTCTGAAAGTCCAAATACACCACATCAACTGGTTCTCCCTTGTCCACTCTACTGGAAACATCCTCAAAAAATTCCAGAAGATTTGTCGAGCATGATTTCCCTTTCACAAATCCATGCTGACTTGGACCTATCATGTCACCTCTTTCCAAATGCACTGCGATGACATCCTTAATAATTGATTCCATCATTTTACCCACTACTGATGTCAGGCTGACCGGTCTATAATTTCCTGTTTTCTCTCTCCCTCCTTTTTTAAAAAGTGGGGTTACATTGGCTACCCTCCACTCCATAGGAACTGATCCAAAGTCTATGGAATGTTGGAAAATGACTATCAATGCATCCGCTATTTCCAAGGCCACCTCCATAAGTACTCTGGGATGCAGACCATCAGGCCCTGGGGATTTATCAGCCTTCAATCCCATCAATTTCCCCAACACAATTTCCCGACTAATAAGGATTTCCCTCAGTTCCTCCTTCTTAATAGACCCTCTGACCCCTTTTATATCTGGAAGGTTGTTTGTGTCCTCCTTAGTGAATACCGAACCAAAGTACTTGTTCAATTGGTCTGCCATTTCTTTGTTCCCAGTTATGACTTCCCCTGATTCTGACTGCAGGGGACCAACGTTTGTCTTTACTAACCTTTTTCCTCTTTACATATCAATAGAAGCTTTTGCAGTCCATTTTAATGTTCCCTGCAAGCTTCCTCTCGTACTGTATTTTCCCTGCCCTAATCAAATGCTTTTTCCTCCTCTGCTGAGTTCTAAATTTCTCCCAGTCCCCTGGTTCGCTGCTATTTCTGGCCAATTTGTATGCCACTTCCTTGGCTTTAATACCATCCCTGATTTCCCTTGATAGCCACGGTTGAGCCACCTTCCCTTTTTTATTTTTCTGCCAGACAGGCATGTACAATTGTTGTAGTTCATCCATGCGATCTCTAAATGTCTGCCATTGCCCATCCACTGTCAACCCCTTAAGTATCATTTGCCAATCTATCCTAGCCAATTCACGCCTCATACCTTCAAAGTTACCCTTCTTTAAGTTCTGGACCATGGTCTCTGAATTAACTGTTTCCTTCTCCATCCTCATGTAGAATTCCACCATATTATGGTCACTCTTCCCCAAGGGCCTCGCACAACGAGATTGTTAATTAATCCTCTCTCATTACACAACACCCAGTCTACGATGGCCTCCCCCCTAGTTGGTTCCTTGACATATTGGTCTAGAAAACCATGCGTTATGCACTCCAGGAAATCCTCCTCCACCGCATTGTTTCCAGTTTGGTTAGCCCAATCTATATGCATATTAAAGTCACCCATGATAACTGCTGCACCTTTATTGCATGCATCCCTAATTTCCTGTTTGATGCCCTCCCCAACATCACTACTACTGTTTGGAGGTCCATGCACAACTCCCACTAGCGTTTTCTGCCCCTTGGTATTCCGTAGCTCCACCAATACCGATTCCATATCATCCAAGCTAATGTCCTTTCTTACAATTGCAATAATTTCCTCTTTAACCAGCAATGCCACCCCGTCTCCTTTTCCTTTCTGTCCATCTTTCCTAAATGTTGAATACCCTTGGATGTTGAGTTCCCAGCCTTGGTCACCCTGGAGCCATGTCTCCGTTATCCGTTATCTGCTTTCTGCACAGTTTATTCGTCCACCTTATTCCGAATACTCCTCGCATTGAGGCACAGAGCTTTCAGGCTTGCCTTTTTATTACACTTTGACCCTTTAGAATTTTGCTGTAAAGTGGCCCTTTTTGTTTTTTGACTTGGGTTTCTCTGCCCTCCACTTTTACTCATCTCCTTTCTGTCTTTTGCTTCTGTCTCCATTTTGTTTCCCTCTGTCTCCCTGCATTGGTTCCCATCCCCCTGCCATATTAGTTTAACTCATCTCCAACAGCACTAGCAAACACTCCCCCTAGGACATAGGTTCCGGTCCTGCCCAGTTGCAGACCGTCCGTTTTGTACTGGTCCCACCTCCCCCAGAACCGGTTCCAATGCCCCAGGAATTTGAATCCCTCCATGCTGCACCACTGCTCAAGCCACGTATTCATCTGAGCTATCCTGCTATTCCTACTCTGACTAGCACGTGGCACTGGTAGCAATCCTGAGATTACTACTTTTGAGGTCCTACTTTTTAATTTAGCTCCTAGCTCCTAAAATTCGTCTCGTAGGACCTCATCCCATTTTTTACCTATATCGTTGGTACCAATGTGCACCACGACAACTGGCTGTTCACCCTCCCTTTACAGAATGTCCTGCACCCGCTCCGAGACATCCTTGACCCTTGCACCAGGGAGGCAACATACCATCCTGGAGTCTCGGTTGCAGCTGCAGAAACGCCTATCTATTCCCTTTACAATTGAATCCCCTATCACTATCGCTCTCCCACTCTTTTTCCTGCCCTCCTGTGCAGCAGAGCCAGCCACGGTGCCTTGAACTTGGCTGCTGCTGCCTTCCCCTGGTAAGTCATCCCCCCAACAGTACTCAAAGCGGTGCATCTGTTTTGCAGGGGGATGACCGCAGGGGACCCCTGCACTACCTTCCTTGCACTGCTCTTCCTGTTGGTCTTCCATTCCCTATCTGGCTGTGGACCCTTCACCTGCGGTAAGACCAACTCGCTACACGTGCTATTCACGTCATTCTCAGCATCGTGGATGCTCCAGAGTGAATCCACCCTCAGCTCCAATTCCGCAATGCGGTCCGTCAGGAGCTGGAGGCGGATACACTTCCCGCACACGTAGTTGTCGGACACCAGAAGTGTCCCTGAGTTCCCACATGGTACAGGAGGAGCATATCACTTCAGGTTTTGGGCAGCTGAGATCAGTGAGTTGCTCCACACTTTACTATTGACTCTCTAGCTCTCATGCTGCAAAGTCGAGCCTTGTTTAGTCTGTTTGAGCACTGCCAGCGGTCTGCTGTGCGTTAACATTTGTGTTTCTGTCTATTTCAGGAGAGTCTGCCGGAGGAGCAGAGGTACGACACGCTCCAAAAATAACTGAACAACATTATAAAGTAGGATATTGAAGAACGGTTTTATTTTCTGCTGTTCAATATTTCATAGTACGCTTCACTAATAATGTAAATATCAGTCAAACATAGCGGGAGGCAGCCTGTCTCTGGGAGCATTTAAGGGACCCACCCAGTATAGAGTGTGGAGACATGTAATGGACATTCTCAACCCTGGTACGGAGGGCCTTTCCTGGTTTCTCACTTAACCTGGAAAACCCTCAATAAGTGGGCACATCTTAAGAATACCAGACACGAGTAAAAGAATGTAAATATTATCCATACCCCTTCAAATAAGAAAATAGATGAAATGGCAGCATTTGATGTCTGATTCATGATTTATAATGCAACAATCTAATGATCACAACTATTTTAGAAGCAATCGGCCATTAGAATTCATTCATTAGTAAACAAAAACAGTGATCTAAATCATTAACCTGTTACACTGGGTTCTCTCATGGTTTAAAACTGGAAAATTAATGCACGAGTATATTCACACCTGATTTGGTCAAATCACTTTCAATCACCTCCTGACTCCCCAAAGCCTTTCCGCCAGGAGTGTGATGGAATACTCTCCACTTTCCTGGATGAGTGCAGCTCCAACAAAGTTCAAGCAGCTCGACACCATCCAGGACAAAGCATCCCACTTGATTGGCACCCCATCCACCACCTTCAACATTCACTCCCTCCACCACCGTGTACCGTGGCTGCAGTGTGTACCATCTACACGTTGCACTGCAGCAACTCCCAAACCGTCGACCTCTACCACCCAGAGGGACAAGGGCAGCAGTTGCAGGGGAACACCCTCACCTACAAGTTCCCCTTCACATTACATACCATCCTCACTTGGAAATATATCGCTGTTCCTTCATCGCTAGATCAAAATCCTGGAACTCCCTCCCTAGCATCCCTGTAGGAGCACCTTCACCACACGGACTGCAGTGGTTCAAGAAGGTGGCTCACCACCCCCTTCTCGAGGGCAATTAGGGATGGGCAATAAATGCTGGCCTTGCACCACCATATCCCAGCAACGAATGAAAAAAAATACAGAAGAGACTTTCAACATGAAATGTTCACACTTTCATGGACAAAGATGAAGGAACGGCCTTGAAGGGAGTGGAACACGGGGAAGGTTGAAAATATTCGTGAACAAAATGAAGTAAATCCGAAATATAATGGTTGCGATGTCAGGAATGTGTTTGTTTTTAGGAAAGAGATCTGTTTTATAAAAAATATTTCTGAGCGGCCTCCAGCGAGTGTTTGAAGAGCAGCTGGTTCGGCCGCTCAACGTGCCCTCACTCCGCCCATTTGTACCTCAGAATTGCAGTCAGGGTCCTCTGTACATCACGGGACCCCGGTTTGATGAGGTTTCCCCCCTGAAACAGGCAGGCGTTCCTGCTGCCCATCTCGGGACCCCACCCACGGTGACGATGGCTGAAGCACCAGCGTAAACTTTAGTGCCATTTCCAGGCGACTATCGCTCCGGTTACACCAGGCGGGGGCTCTTAAAATCAGTCCTGTTAGTTCAGGATAGGAGCAGGAGGAGGCCATTCAGCCCCTGGAGCCTGTCCCACCATTCAATGCGATCACGGCTGATCTGTGACCTGTCTCCATAAACCCGCCTTTGGCCCATATCCCACAATCCCTTTGGTTAACGAAAATCCATCAACCTCCGGTTTAAAATTAACAATTGAAGCTGCATCAATTTGCAGAAGAAAATTCCAAACTTCTCCCACCCTTTGTGTGTCGAAGTATTTTCTAACTTCTCTCCTGAAAGGCCTGGCTATAATTTTTAGATGATGCCCCCAGTCCTAGACAACCCACGCAGCGGAAAGGCTTACTCTCGGTTCTTAATATCTTGAAAACTTCGATCAGATCACGGCTTAAACTTCTAAATTCCAGGGATGGGTAAGGTGCAAATTTAAAATAAAAACGTTTTGTACATGACTCTGGGATGTCGTTAAGCCCCCAATTCGCTTAAAAAAAAAAATCAATGTCGCTTCTGTTGTGTAGTTTAATAACAGGCTTGCCAGAAGAGGTGTTGCACTAATACATCTCAAACACCGCCATGTAGTGTCACCTTCTGCCTGTGGAGCAACATTACAGGCAGCAAGATCACCGGATTCTTGTGTTACACAGCTCATTCCACCCAGTAACTCCCCGTCTACAATTCACCATCGATTTGTTTCTTCTCTCTTCCCCACCCCCCTCCGCGCACGCGCTTTCTCTCCCTCGCTCCCCAGCTCCCTCCCCGCACCACCTGTGACTGGCACCAACGGCCAGCAGGTGGCAGGTTGAAATTTTGGGATGGGCCTGTTGGTGACCTTTAACCCCACAGATTGTCAGTGGTGTGGAGTTTTTCCCGCCATCATTCAGCCCCGGGGAGAAGTAGGGAAAGATTCTCTCAGTGAAAGTGTGGAGATGGGACATGATGGGACAAGTTGTCTGCATTGTAAAATGACACCTGTCCACCCTCATAGTCCAGGTACACTCTGATCGTCAGGGGCTTCACACTCTGGGTGAGGTGGGTTAGTGAGGGGGAGGTGCCGGCAAAATAGCCTCTTCCGGGATCCAGCTCCACAATCCAGTATCTGGTCTCTGTGCTCGGGGTGAATAACCCTTTTCTCCCGGCAGACTCTCTGACCACTTCCAGACCCCACCTTGTTCCACACCTCCACCTCTGATCCCAGGACACAGCCCCAGGGATCAAACCTCTCCAGGGTGTCAGGGAGCGGCTGCCGTTTGTCTCCATGTCTCACACGGGTCCGGTCCTCAGACAGGATGAGCTGGGGATTCGCTGTGTTCGGATCCAGAGTCATCGAGGCTGGAGCTTGGGGAAAGTTAAAATACAACAGTCAGTGATTCAGTTTCTTGCTGTGATTTATTCAAACACTTTCCTGTTTAAAGTGCCCACTCGGGCTCTGGGTTGTGATCATAGAATCAGCTACTGCTCCAGGGTTTATGCCCTGGGGGGCGATTTACATCGATTTCGGGCCCGAATCAGTGCCCGGAGATAAAGACCCGAAAACCACTGGACAGAGCAGGATAGAAACATAGAAATTGGGTGCAGGAGTAGGCCATTTGGCCCTTCGAGCCTGCACCACCATTCAGTAAGATCATGGCTGATCATTCACCTCCGTACCCATTTCCTGCTTTCTCTCCATACCCCTTGATCCCTTTAGCCGTAAGGGCCATATCTAACTCCCTCTTGAATATATCCAATGAACTGGCATCAACAACTCTCTGCGGCAGGGAATTCCACAGGTTAACATCTCTGAGTGAAGAAGTTTCTCCTCATCTCAGTCCTAAATGGCTTATCCCTTATCCTTAAACTGTGTTCCCTGGTTCTGGACTTCCACAGCATCAGGAACATTCTTCCTGCATCTAACCTGTCCAGTCCCGTCAGAATTTTATATATTTCTATGAGATCCCCCTCATCCTTCTAAACTCCAGTGAGTAAAGGCCCAGTTGATCCAGTCTCTCCTCATTTGTCAGTCCTGCCATCCCGGGAATCAGTCTGGTGAACCTTCGCTGCACTCCCTCAATAGCAAGAACGTCCTTCCTCAGATTAGGAAACCAAAACTGAACACAATATTCCATGTGAGGCCTCACTAAGATCCTGTACAACTGCAGTCAGACCTCCCTGCTCCCATACTCATCCCCTAACTAGGAAGGCCTTCTTCACCGCCTGCTGTACCTGTATGCCAACTTTCAATGACTGATGTACCATGACACCCAGGTCTCGTTGTACCTCCCCTTTTCCTAATCTGTCACCATTCAGATAATATTCTGCCTTCGCGTGGGGGGAGGGGGAGAGAGAGTGGGTGGGGAGGAAAAGTGGGGGATAGAGCGTGGGGGGGGGGCGAGAAAGTGTGGGGGGGGAGAAAGAGCAGGTGGGGGGGTTGAGGAACAGGGGGAGGGGAGAGAGAGAGGGGGAGAGAGGTGGGGGCAGCTGTTTCCAAAGGCCATAAGGAAAGTAGCGTTGTGAATAAAATATTTCACAGTTAAGACAGCGTCCAGTATAAGGAATGCGATGGAAATAAACACACTGCAATTACATCTGAAGGAGAAACTTACATTTCCAATGTTCCTGACAAATATCTCAAACCACTTCTCACAATGTATTACTTCTCATACCCTTTGCATAAAGTAGTTGGAAGTGATTTACGTCTAACTATTGTCCGGATTTACACCGTAAACAGAGCAGTAACGAGACAAAAATCTCCCGCAGTGGTTCCCACTAAGGGCCGCTGGGAAATTATGCCGCAGCCGCAAACTAGGAATCCAGCGTTCCCGCACTAAAGATGGGGGAAGCAGCATTAGTTTATGCAAACCGGATCCCAGAATGTACATGGGACCCCCGTGCAATCTTGGTCTTCCATTGGTCGGTGCGTGAGCTGTGCAAGTCCCGCCCAGTGGAAACAGTCTGTAGAATGGCCCAACCTGTGGTCCTTAAAGGGACTGCTGGAAGCCCCCAGAGGGAATGATGCAAGGAGTTAGTTCCGTCCGGTGTCCTGGACAATATTTATCCATCAACCAACATCATGAGAACTGGTTATCTGGTCATTATCACTTTGCTGCTTGTGGGAGCTTGCTGTGCACAAATTGCAACAGTGACTACACTTTAAAAACTCTTCATTGTCTGTAAAGAGCTTCGGGATGTCCCGAGGTCGTGAAAGGTCGGATATAAAAACAGGTTCTTTCTATTTATTCTGTGTGTAACAGTTTCTCTGTGGCCGGGAGGTGCAGGAATTGTCCTGCCCACTGCTGGCTGCTCCTCGACTTTTCCCCTCCGCCCCACAACCCCCACCATCCTATCTCCTTCCCCCCCCCCATCCTATCTCCTTCCCCCTCCCCCACCATCCTATCTCCTTCCCCCTCCCCCACCATCCTAACTCCTTCCCCCTTCCCCCGCTATATTTTCCCGCCATTCTCTGAGTTCGAGACTATCGCTACTTTGTTGTCGACTCTGACTGTGTTAAACCTCTGGATGTTTATCTTCTCTCTGCGGCTAAGGATCTTGAATACTTCAGTAAGATGACCCCAAACCCTCCCTTATCCAGTGCAAAGACTCCTGACTGCCAGACTAGACACGGGCATCAGCGATCTTTAATACAGGGTCTGGAAGCCAGTTTAGACCTTTCTCATCTGGATTGAGAAATGTGAGAGAACAGCTCCGCAGGTCGGCAAGTATAAGAGCTGGACCACTCCAACCTCCAGCGCGAGCTGCTCCAAGTATGCAATGGTTTTGAGATGGGCGACTGGGTAATGACATCAAAACCCTGGTTGCCGTTTTGGCACGTGGGCAGGAACATGGGCAGGGCCCAGGTACAGAGGAGTGGGAAGGTCGGGGCGGATGAGTAGCGAGTGTTTGTGGCGAGATGCGCTGAATGTTTATGGTGGAGGAGCAGCGAGAGATATGGCGGAGGTGCGACAGATGAGGGTACGGGGCCCAACAGAGCCGAGGGCCCAGGGGTAGAACGGGCCAGTCCACACTGCGATATGTGCGCACTAGGTCCGTGCAGCAGAGCAGGTCTCCAGTCGTCCTGGTTAACCCTTGCCACTGGATAAAGGCCTAGCTCTGTCAAGCCCGTGTGGTGGCTGATGTGCAACGGTCACCACACGTTAAAAAAATCCAGGCACAGGCATCTTCCACCCACTCAATTGGAGTTCAGGACTGGAACATCGGGTCCTTTATCGAAATACCTGTGAACTCGTGGAAGCACATCATCCTCGTTCAATGGACCGCCTGTGATATAAATCAGAAAAAGGAATATAGGAGATTTACCCAGGTTAATGTCGTCTATCATGTCTCTCCACATTGTGTATTGTAAAGGGCCATCTGCTACTGACAGCTTGAGATAGTCCTCACTAATCCTGTAAATATTACACAGTTGATGTTATAAATTGACCATAAACACTTTACCAAACTGCAGAGTTTCAGTAAAGAACATGTCCTACCTCCTCTTCTGACAAGCTTCCTCCTGAAATAAATAAAACACAAACAGTGAGGGGGTTAGTAAAAGACTTCAGGAGGCCATCGACAGGCTGGTGAAATGAGCAGCTACAGGGTGGATAAAATTTAAAACAGAAGTGTGAAGTGATGCATTTTGGAAGAAAGAATGAGGAGAGGCAATATAAACTAAATGGTAAAATTTTAAATGGGGTGCAGGAACAGACACCTGGGGGTCATATACACAAATCTCAAAGGAGTGTGGGGATTGGTTTTCAATGAATCAAAGAATCATAGAAATGTACAGCACGACAGGAGGCCATTCAGCCCATTGTATCCATGCCGGCCGACAGTGCGCTATCCAGCCTAATCCTATGCTCCAGCTCTTGGTAGGTAGGTTTAAAGGTTACGCCTCTAAGTACATATTCAAGTACTTTTAAATGTGGTGAGGTTTTCTGCCTCTACCACCGTTTCAGGCGGTGAGTTCCAGATCCCCACCACCCTCTGGGTGGAACATTGCCCCCTCAAATCCCCTCTAAACCTGCTACGAATTGCTTTAAATCTATGCCCCCTGATTGTTGACCCCTCTAAGGGAAATAGGCCCTTCCTATCCACTCTATCTGGACCCCTCATAATTAGATACACCTCAATATGGTCTCCCCTCAGCCTCCTCTGTTCCAAAGTAAACAACCCCCAGCCTATCGAATCTTTCGTCATAGTTAAAATTCTCCAATCCAGGCAACATCCTTGTAAATCTCCTCTGCACCCTCTCTAGTGCAATCACATCTTTCCTGTAATGTGGTGACCAGAACTGTACGCAGTACTCCAGCTGCAGCCTAACTCGTGTTTTATACAGTTCAAGCATAATCTCCCTGTTCTTGTATTCAATGCCTCGGTGAATGAAGGCAAATATTCCGTATGCCTTCTTAACAACCTTATCTGCCTGTCCTGCTACCTTCGGGAATCTGTGGACATGTATTCCAAGGTCCCTCTGTTGGCTCAGAGACATGGACCATGTACAGTTGACACCTCAAGTTGCTGGAGAAATACCACCAACGATGCTTCCGCAAGATCTTGCAAATCCACCATCATCAGTGTCTTTGTCCAGGCAATCCCCAGCATTGAAACACTGACCACACTTGATCAGCTCTGCTGGGCAGGCTACATTGTCTGCATGCCAGACACAAGACTCCGAAAGCAAGCACTCTACTCAGAACTCCTTCATGGCAAATGAGCCAAAGGTGGGCAGAGGAAACGTTACAAGGACACCCTCAAAGCCTCCCTGATAAAGTGCAATATCCCCACTGACATCTGGGAGCCCCTGGCCAAAGACCGCCCTAAGTGGAGGAAGTGCATCTGGGAGGGCGCCGAGTGCCTCGAGTCTCATCGCCGATTGCATGCAGAAGACAAGCGCAGGCAGCGGAAAGAACATGCAGCAAACCTGTCTCACCCTCCATTACCCTCAACGACTGTCTGGCCCACTTGTGACAGGGACTGTGGTTCTCGTATTGGACTGTTCAGCCACCTAAGGACTCATTCTAAGAGTGGAAGCAAGTCTTCCTCGATTCCGAGGGACTGCCTATGATGATGATGATCCACAATGACTTGTGATGATCAGGAATGCACTGAATGACAGCGTGGAGGAAGCAGATTCCATAATAATTTTAAAAAGGGAATTGGAAATACACTTGAAATGGAAATAAATGCAGGACTATGGGGAAAGAGGAATGGGACTAATTGGATTGTTTTTTCAAAGAGCTGCACAGACACGATGGGCCATTTGTGCTGTGGGATTCTATGATTGTAAGTAGTTGAACATTCCGATTCGTGTGTCAAATACTAGAACTATACATCAGTGCCACTCACACACAGTGACTGTCACACCCATCGTACCAGACACACCCACACACTCAACATGGAACTGTAACTGGATTGCAATGTGAGTTCCGACAGATATTAAACAATGGGGCAGCACAGAAATAATTATAAGCAAAGTACTACGATCACGGCAATTCATTCCCATGATTCTACAGACAGTGTGGGAGTGGGATCATTCCGTGTCGATAGCAGAACCGCCCACGAATAGACAAAACAATGGGTTTAAATCAGTTTAGAAATGTTCAGCAAATACTGCATTTATTTCAGTTATCGTCGGTTATTTTGTGACTGGAAAGTTTCACTGAACTGACCCGCAATATAATCCTCACCTTCAGAAATATCAGTCCGTCTTTTTGCTCCATCTGTTTCTGCAATGCTGAGAGCTCCTCCTCAATAGAATTTAAATTCTCTTGAATTTCTCGAAGGTTTTTCTCCATTGTTTCTAGAATCTTCCCCTCTTGTTCCCTGAGATCTCGGATTAAACGTGGAAGAGCTAGGGGAGAGGTGTTTAAGAAGATTGTTGGCAGTGGAGAATAGAAGCCGAGGTTTATCTTTGTATTCTGGAATGACTCTGGAAGAGTGTTCCTGGAATTAACCACAACACAGACAGAGACAGGGTCCCTTTAAATGTCCAGCTCACCTGCTCGGCACCGCGCATGCTCAGGAGTCCCTCAAACCGGCCTCTCCTGCGCCTGCGCACTGGGCTCGGTGTCATTTCAAACATTCGCCAGATTTGACGAAGGGTCATCGACCTGAAACGTTAACTCTGTTTCTCTCTCCACAGACGCTGAGATTTCCAGCATCTGCAGTATTTTACTTTTTTATTAGTGTCTTGGGAAAGGTCGGCCGTTGAGGCCGAATCACCGACAGAAAATGCGTTTTCTGAACCGATTTAACTCGAGGTGGGTGCGGGGAGAGGGAACATAGTAACATCCAAACCCGAGAGTCGGTCGAGAGAGCTCCCCGGACACCGAATGGAGCGGATTCAGCCGCCTGTCACCCTGGTGTTGCGAGGGGGCGGAGTGAACTGGAGCACGTGACACCGGGGCCCGGCCTGTCTGACGGGAGCATTGATCAATGGGAAGAGCCCGGCGGAGGTGGGAGGAGCGAACTGGCGGCGGGTCTTCCAATTAGTGGTGGTGCAACTAGGGGGCAGGGCTTGGTGTCCAGCTCAGCTGTGCTGGGGACGATTGTGTGGCGCTGGCCACGGGTGAGAGCAGCTGAGAGAGCACAGAGCTTGAATCTGGAAGAGGGGCCACAGTGAGCACAGAGCTGGAATCTGGGAGAGAGGCCATAGTGAGCACAGAGCTGGGGCTGGAATCTGGGAGAGGGGCCATAGTGAGCACAGAGCTGGAATCTGGGAGAGGGGCCAAAGTGAGCCCAGAGCTGGGGCTGGAATTTGGGAGAGGAGCCACAGTGAGCACAGAGTTGGAATCAGGAAGAGGGGCCACAGTGAGGCTGGGGCTGGAATCTGGGAATGGGGCCACAGTGAGCACAGAGCTGCAGCAGGAATCTAGGAGAGGGGCCACAGTGAGCACAGAGCTGGGGCTGAAATCTGCGAGAGAGGCCACAGTGAGCACAGAGCTGGGGCTGAAATCTGCGAGAGGGGCCACAGTGAGCACAGAGCTGCAGCAGGAATCTGGGAATGTAGCCACAGTGAGCACAGAGCTGGGGCTGGAATCTGGGAGCGGGGCCACAGTGAGCCCAGAGCTGCAGCAGGAATCTGGGAATGTAGCCACAGTGAGCACAGAGCTGGGGCTGGAATCTAGGAGAGGGGCCACAGTGAGCCCAGAGCTGGAATCTGGGAATGGGGCCACAGTGAGCTCAGAGCTGCGGCAGGAATCTGGGAGAGGCGCCACAGTGAGCACAGAGCTGCGGCAGGAATCTAGGAGAGGGGCCACAGTGAGCACAGAGCTGGGGCTGGAATCTAGGAGAGGGGCCACAGTGAGCCCAGAGCTGGAATCTGGGAATGGGGCCACAGTGAGCTCAGAGCTGTGGCAGGAATCTGGGAGAGGGGCCACAGTGAGCACAGAGCTGGGTCTGGAATCTGGGAGAGGGGTCACCATGATCACAGAGCTGGGGCTGGAATCTGGGAGAGGGGTCACAGTGAGCACAGCTGGGGCTGGAATCTGGGAGAGGAGCCACAGTGAGCACAGAGCTGGGGCTGGAAATTCTTTTTGGAGTTCACCTGCAAAACATAAAACATTAAACGGTGCCACCCGACCTGGGTGACACTCCAGACATTTACAAGGCCCTTTTTTTTTCCCCCCCTTTTTTTTGTTTATTTTTTGTTTTTCTTTTTTTGGTTTTTTTTTGGGCACTAAAATCACAATTTTCCCCAGTGCCCCCTATAAAAGGGAAGGGGGGAATCTGGGAGAGGGGCCACAGTGAGCACAGAGCTGGGTCTGGAATCTGGGAGAGCGGCCACAGTGAGCACAGAGCTGGGTCTGGAATCTGGGAGAGCTGCCACAGTGAGCAACCTTTCGAAGGGCCAGAGCTTCACCACACCAGCTTATTTAAATATAATTTCATGCTCATCACCTTCTCGAGTGCAATAAACGCCAGTGATGCCCGCATCCCATAAACAAATTTTAAAAAGCTATTCCACTTGTCTCACAAGCTTCTATTCCTTTCTTCCCTCGTGTGTTTTCCTCAGAAGTTTTCCCTTACATGTATCCATTCCACTCAGGAGTTCACGCCTAAACTCAGAAGAGCGCCCTCTGCTGCATTATTCTTGTCTGTGCAGTGGAAGTCCCGCCCCTCGGATCCCCCGATTGCTTGGAGGGCCCGCGTCACCTCAGCTCTCTCCCTATTGGTGGGAGCTCACGTCAGTCACGGCCGTTGATCACGTGGCACCCTAAAGGAAACCCAGTGCTGCGGCCGCTCAATCCGCTCCGCTCGGTGCCGGGGGCGCTCGGACTCTGCAGTTTGTATTTTATTTATTTCCCCGCCCGCGCTTCACTCCGTTATTTATTTAAAAAACCCTCATAAAACTCACTTTCCGCCGGTAATCCGGGCCCTCGGGTGGTGTTTGTGCCGAGCATGCGCGGTGCGGGCCGGGCGCTTGTGTGTGTGCCGTTGTCGGGGGTACAGGGGGCGCTTGCGCGGTGTCAGCCACAACTCAGCGAGGGGGCCGGAGCGCTTTCTGTAGCGCGAGGGTTTGTGGGTACCGTAGCCACCATTACTGTTCGTTATTTCAACCAACCAGTGTGGCAGCTGGGACTGAAAATCAGCTTCACTACCCCAGTGCTGGGAAAGGGCGACATGAGACAACGTTTTTAAAGTTTCTGCTGATGGGTTGTTTGGACATTTCCACGCACCCCCCCCGAAAAAAAATAATCTTTTTTAAAATAAAAATAGAGCAACTTTTGAGAAAGCAACATTATATTGAGTGGGAGGATAGAAACAGTCAAGAAAGCCCTCTGGTTTCTTGAGCATCTCTTTGTCCCAACACACTATTCACCAACTGAGATGATATCGACATGATTCCATTGGTGGGTCCCACAGGCTAACTTTGGTTCAAATATAGGAATATGTGTTGGTCTTTTCCTCTTTGCTCCCCTCCTGTGTGTGTTCGAGCCAGCCGTGGCTCAGTGGGTAGCACACTCACATCTGAGTCAGAAGGTTGTGGGTTGAAGTCACACTCCAGAGACTTGAACACAAAATCTAGGCTGACACTCCAGTACAGTGCTAAGGGAGTGCTGCTGTGTCGGAGGTGCCGTCTTTTGGATGAGACGTTAAACTGAGGTCCTTTCTGCTCTCTCAGGTGGACGTAAAAGATTCCATGACACAATTTTGAAGATGAGCAGGGGAGCTATCCCTGGTTCCCTCGCCAATATTCATCGCTCAATCAACATCATTAAAAATGATTATCTGGTCATTATTATATTGTAGATATTGGCTGCCGCATTTCCCACTTTACATCAGTGACTGCACTTGAAAATTGGGTGCAAGCGCTTTGGAACGTCCAATGATCATGAAAGGCGTTATATAAATGCAAGTTTGACTGTCTCAATCGATGTTTAAAGGCCATTAATGGCCCTTTAGAATCATAGAATCGTTACAGCACAGAAGAAGGTCATTCAGCCCGTCGAGCCCGTGCCGACTCTCAGCTCAGCCCACTCCCCTGCCCTTTCCCTGTAGCCCATATCTTTCCCACTATCTGGTGGTCTATAGAATACACCAAGTAGTGTAATGGATGAGGTAAAAAGAATGGAGAGGACATATAAACTAAATGGTACAATCCTGAAAAGGGTGCACAAAGAGAGAGACCTGGGGGTATATGTGCATAAATCGTTGATGGTGGCAGGCAGATTGAGAAAGCAATTAAAAAAGCTTACAGGATCTTGAACATGAGTGTGGAAATTATGATGAACCTGTATAAAACACTGGTTCGGCCCCCAACTGGAGTTTTGTGTCCAATTCTGGGCACCACACGTTAGGAAGGCTGTGAAGGCCTTAGACAAGGTGCAGAAAAGATTTATGAGAATGATTCCAGGAATGAGAGCCTTCAGTTACGTTGATAGACTGGTGAATCGCGGATTGTTCTCATTGAAGCAGATGATGGAGAGGAGATTTGATCGAGGTTTTCAAAATGATGAGGGCTCTGGACATGTAGCTAGAGGGAAACTGTTTCCATTGGCAGAAGGGTCGAGAACCAGAAGACATGTAGAGTAAGGTGATTAACAAAAGAACCAAAGGTGCCCTGAGAAGAAACTTTTTTTATGCAGCGAGTGGTTCAGATCGGGAATGCAGAGCCTGAAAGGGTGGTGGAGGCAGACTCAATCTTATCTTTCAAAAGGGAGTTGGATAAATATCTGATGGAAAATAATTTGCAGGCGGGGAAGAGGGACTAACTGAGAGTCGGCATGGGATTGACGGGCCGAATGGCCTTCTTTGTGCTGTAACCATTCTATTGTTTTAATTGTTGTTTCTTTGCTGGTCACTGGGACCCTGAAGCCCAAGAGATGTCAGGGCACATGAGATTGGGCGAGAAGAACATAAGAAATAGGAGCAGGAGAGGCCATTTGGCCCCTCGAGCCTGCTCTGCCTTTCAGTAAGATCATGGCTGGTCTTCTACCTCAACTCCACTTTCCTCCACTTATCCCCATATCCATTGATTCACTTAATATCCAAAAATCTATTGATCTCTGCCTTCAATATACTTAACAACTGAGTTTCCAAAGCTCTCTGGGGTAGAGAATTCCAAATATTCAACACCCTCTGAGTGAAGAAATTTCTCCTCATCTCAGTCCTAAATGGCTGACCCTTTACTCTGAGACTGTGACCCCTGGTTCTAGACTCCCCAGCCAGGGGAAACATCCTCCCTGCATCTACCCTATCAAGCCCTGTAAGAATATAGGCCGAGGCTACTCAATCTCTCCTCATAGGTAAATCCCCCTATCCCAGGAATCAGTCTGGCGAGCCTTCAGGTAAATGTATAATGGGGAACAAGGAAATGGCAGACCAATTGAACAAATATTTTGGTTCTGTTTCACGAAAGAAAACACATATAAGCATATAACCTTCCGGAAACACTAGGGAACCGAGGGTCTAGTGAGAAGGAAGAACTAAAGGAAATCCTTATTAGTCAGGAAATTGTGTTAGGGAAATTGATGGGATTGAAGGCTGAAAAATCCCCAGAGCCTGATAGTCTGCATCCCAGAGTACTTAAGGAAGTGGCCCTAGAAATAGTGGATGCATTGGTGATCATTTTCCAACAGTCTATCGACTCTGGATCAGTTCCTATGGACTGGAGGGTAGCTAATGTAAGACTACTTTTTTAAAAAGGGGGGAGAGAGAAAACAGGGAATTATAGAGTGGTTAGCCTGACATTAGTAGTGGGGAAAATGTTGGAATCAATTATCAATGAAATAGCAGTGCATTTGGAAAGCATTGCCAGGATTGGTCCAGGTCAGCATGGATTTATGAAAGGGAAATCATGCTTGACAAATCTAGAATTTTTTGAGGATGTAACTACTAGAGTGGTCAAGGAAGAACCAGTGGATGTGGTGTATTTGGACTTTCAAAAGGCTTTTTGACAAGGTCCCACACAAGAGATTAGTGTGCAAAATTAAAGCACATGGTATTGGGGGTAATGTATTGACGTGGATAGAGAACTGGTTGGCAGACAGGAAGCAGAGAGTAGGGATAAACGGGTCCTTCTCAGAATGGCAGGCAGTGACTAGTGGGGTGCCACAGGGCTCAGTCCTGGGACCCCAGCTATTTACAATATACATCAATGATTTAGATGAAAGAATTGAGTGTAATATCTCCAAGTTTGCAGACGACACTAAGCTGGGTGGCGATGTGAGCTGTGAGGAGGATGCTTTGAGGCTGCAGGGTAACTTGGACAGGTTAGGTGAGTGGGCAAATGCATGGCAGATGCAGTATAATGTGGATAAATGTGAGGTTATCCACTTTGGTGGCAAAAACTTGAAGGCAGAATATTATCTGAATGGCTGCAGATTAGGAAAAGGAGAGGTACAACGAGACCTGGGTGTCATGGTATAGAAACATAGAAAATAGGTGCAGGAGTAGGCCATTCGGCCCTTCTAGCCTGCACCGCCATTCAATGAGTTCATGGCTGAACATTCAACTTCAGTACCCCATTCCTGCTTTCTCGCCATACCCCTTGATCCCCCTAGCAGTAAGGACCTCATCTAACTCCTTTTTGAATATATTTAGTGAATTGGCCTCAACAACTTTCTGTGGTAGAGAATTCCACAGGTTCACCACTCTCTGGGTGAAGAAGTTCCTCCGCATCTCGGTCCTAAATGGCTTACCCCTTATCCTTCGACTGTGACCCCTGGTTCTGGACTTCCCCAACATTGGGAACATTCTTCCTGCATCTAACCTGTCTAACCCCGTCAGAATTTTATATGTTTCTATGAGGTCCCCTCTCATTCTTCTGAACTCCAGTGAATACAAGCCCAGTTGATCCAGTCTTTCTTGATAGGTCAGTCCCGCCATCCCGGGAATCAGTCTGGTGAACCTTCGCTGCACTCCCTCAATAGCAAGAATGTCCTTCCTCAGGTTAGGAGACCAAAACTGTACACAATACTCCAGGTGTGGCCTCACCAATGCCCTGTACAACTGTAGCAACACCTCCCTGCCCCTGTACTCAAATCCCCTTGCTATGAAGGCCAACATGCCATTTGCTTTCTTAACCGCCTGCTGCACCTGCATGCCAACCTTCAATGACTGATGTACCATGACACCCAGGTCTCTTTGCACCTCCCCTTTTCCTAATCTGTCACCATTCAGATAATAGTCTGTCTCTCTGTTTTTACCACCAAAGTGGATAACCTCACATTTATCCACATTATACTTCATCTGCCATGCATTTGCCCACTCACCTAACCTATCCAAGTCGCTCTGCAGCCTCACAGCATCCTCCTCGCAGCTCACACTGCCACCCAACTTAGTGTCATCCGCAAATTTGGAGATACTACATTTAATCCCCTCATCTAAATCATTAATGTACAGTGTAAACAGCTGGGGCCCCAGCACAGAACCTTGCGGTACCCCACTAGTCACTGCCTGCCATTCTGAAAAGTACCCATTTACTCCTACTCTTTGCATCCTGTCTGACAACCAGTTCTCAATCCATGTCAGTACACTACCCCCAATCCCATGTGCTCTAACTTTGCACATCAATCTCTTGTGTGGGACCTTGTCGAACGCCTTCTGAAAGTCCAAATATACCACATCAACTGGTTCTCCCTTATCCACTCTACTGGAAACATCCTCAAAAAATTCCAGAAGATTTGTCAAGCATGATTTCCCTTTCACAAATCCATGCTGACTTGGACCTATCATGTCACCTCTTTCCAAATGCACTGCTATGACATCCTTAATAATTGATTCCATCATTTTACCCACTACCGATGTCAGGCTGACCGGTCTATAATTCCCTGTTTTCTCTCTCCCTCCTTTTTCAAAAAGTGAGGTTACATTGGCTACCCTCCACTCCATAGGAACTGATCCAGAGTCAATGGAATGTTGGAAAATGACTGTCAACGCATCCACTATTTCCAAGGCCACCTCCTTAAGTACTCTGGGATGCAGTCCATCAGGCCCTGGGGATTTATCGGCCTTCAATCCCATCAATTTCCCCAACACAATTTCCCGACTAATAAGGATTTCCCTCAGTTCCTCCTCCTTACTAGACCCCCCGACCCCTTTTATAACCGGAAGGTTGTTTGTGTCCTCCTTCGTGAATACCGAACCAAAGTACTTGTTCAATTGGTCCGCCATTTCTTTGTTCCCCGTTATGACTTCCCCTGATTCTGACTGCAGGGGACCTACATTTGTCTTTACTAACCTTTTTCTCTTTACATATCGATAGAAACTTTTGCAATCCGTCTTAATGTTCCCTGCAAGCTTCTTCTCATACTCCATTTTCCCTGCCTTAATCAAACCTTTTGTCCTCCTCTGCTGAGTTCTAAATTTCTCCCAGTCCCCAGGTTCGCTGCTATTTCTGGCCAATTTGTATGCCACTTCCTTGGCTTTAATACTATCCCTGATTTCCCTTGATAGCCACGGTTGAGCCACCTTCCCTTTTTTATTTCTATGCCAGACAGGAATGTACAATTGTTGTAGTTCATCCATGTTGAAAGTTGCCATGCAGGTACAGCAGGTGGAGACGAAGGCAAATGACATATTGGCCTTCATAGCTAGGGGATTTGAGTAAAAGAGCAGGGAGGTCTTAATGCAGTTGTACAGGGCTTTGGTGATGCCTCACCTGGAATATTGTGTTCAGTTTTTTGTTCTCCTAATCTGAGCAAGGACGTTTTTGCTGTTGAGGGAGTGCAGCGAAGGTTCACCAGACAGATTCCTGGGATGGCGGGACTGACATATGAGGAGACTGGATCGACTGGGTCTGCATTCACTGGAGTTTAGAAGAATGAGAGAGGATCGCACAGAAACATATAAAATTCTGACGGGACTGGACAGGTTAGATGCAGGAAGAATGTTTCCGATATTTGGAAGTCCAGAACCAGGGGACACAGTCTAAGGATAAGGGGTAAGCCATTTAGGAACGAGATGAGGAGAAACTTCTTCACTCAGAGAGTTGTTAACCTCTGGAATTCTCTACTGCAGAGAGTTGTTGATGCCAGTTCATTAGATATATTCAGGAGGGAGTTGGATATGGCCCTGATGGATAAAGGGATTTGGAGAGAAAGCAGGAAAGGGGTACTGAGGTGAATGATCAGCCACGATCTTATTGAATGGTGGTGCATTCCTAGTTTCTATGCTTCATTATATTCCCTCTATGGCAAGTGTATCCTTCCTTAGGTAAGGAGACCAAAATTGTACACAATACACCAGGTGCGGTCTTACCCAGGGCCCTATATAATTGCATTTGGATGGCTTTACTCTTGTACTCAAATCCTCTTGTATTAAAGGCCAACATATCATTTGCTTTTTTAATTGCTTGCTGCGCCTGCATGTTAGGTAGGTTTTAAAGAACACTTAAAAAGTGGAAAGTGAAGTTGAATGGAGAGGTGAAATGATTTAGGGAGGGAATTCCAGAGCTTAGGACTGAGGTAGCTGAAGGCGCGATCGTCAATGGTGGAGCAATTAAAATCGGTGATGGTCAAAAGGCCAGAATAGGCGGAGTATTGAAATCTGGGGGATTATAGGGCAGGAGGAGATTCCAAAGCTTTGGAGGAGCAAGCCTATGGAGGGATTTGAAAACAAGGATGAGAATTTTGAAATTGATGTGTTGCTTAACTGAGAGCCAATGTAGGTCAGAAAGCACAGGAGTGATGGGAGAATGGGACTTGGTGAGAGTTAGGACCACGGGCAGCCTAGTTTTGAATGGCCTCAATTTTATAGAGGGTAGAACTAGGTAGGCCAGCCAGGAGTGCATCGGAATAGTCAAGTCTAGAGGTGATGGATGAGGCTTTCGGCAGCAGATAAGTTGAGTTAGGGCAGAGACGGGTGATATTATGAAGGGTGGTATTAGTGATAGAATGGATATGAGATGGGAAGCACAATTTGTGATCAAATATCACACCAAGATTGCGAACAGACTTGGTCAGCCTCAGACAGTTGCCAGCAAGATAGATCGAATCAGTGGAAAGGGACCGGAGGTTGTGGCATGAACCAAAGACAATGGCTTCAGTCTTCCCGATATTTAATTGGAGGAAATTTCTACCCATCCAGTGCTGGATGTTGGTCAAGCAGTCTGATATTATATATAGTACATATTCACATAGCAGAATGGATGGAAAGATTGCTACAAAACAGAAATAAGAGTGTAGAAGTTTAAGGACGTTTCTCAGACTGGTGGAAAGTGAGAAGTGGTGTCCCACAGGGATCTGTGCTGCTGGGACCAGTGCTGTTTACCATGGTTTAGACTCAGAACTTCGAGTATGGTGTCAGAATTTGAAGATGACACCAAATTGGATGGTATTACTAATAGTGTGGGGAATGCACCAAAATACAGGAAGACATAAACAGGCTTGCAAAGTGGGCAGAGGAATGGGGAATGCAATTCAACATTGTGAAATGTGAGCTGGTTCATTTTGGTAGAAGGAATAAGGAGACCACTTATTCCTTAGAAGGGAAGTAATTAAATGAACGAGAGGTATAAAAAGTCCTGGGAAAAAAGACACAAAAAATTAGCAACACAATTTGGACAGGCCATAAACAGTGCAAAGAAAATACAGGGGCTCATTTCTCGAACAGAATACAAATACAAAAGCAGAGAGGTAACATTTACTCTATATTGAAAGTTGGTTAGACACAGTTAGAGCACTGAGAGTAGTTCTGGGCTTCACAATATAAAAGGATATTGATGCACTGGAGAAAATGCTGAAAAGATTTACAAGAATGTTACCAGAATTGAGAGGATGCAACTCGCAGGCAAGATTGAGCGGGCTGGGGCTTGGGCTTTCTCTGGAAAAGGGGAGACTAAGAAAAGACCAGAAAGATATGAAGGAGTTTGATAGGGTAGAAACATAGAAACATAGAAAATAGGTGCAGGAGCAGGCCATTCAGCCCTTCTAGCCTGCACCGCCATTCAATGAGTTCATGGCTGAACATGAAACTTCAGTACCCCCTTCCTGCTTTCTCGCCATAACCCTTGATCCCCCGAGTAGTAAGGACTTCATCTAACTCCCTTTTGAATATAATAGATGATAAAGTGGATAAACTGTTTCCACTTATGGCTGAGTCAGAACAAGGAGATAGAAACATAAGATAGTCACTGACAGATCAAATAAAGAATTAGGAGCAATTTATTTACTCAGAGGGTGGTGAGAATGTGGAACTTGTTGCCACAAGGAGTGGTTGAAGCAGATAGCATTTAAGGGGAGGCTTGATGTATCCAGAAGGGAATAGAGGGATATGGGGACAGGATGGGATAAGATCATTAGAGTGAGAAGAGGTTCGTATGGAGTATAAACACTGGCACAGACCAGTTGGGCTGAATGACCTGTTTCTATGCTGTAAATTCTACATTTGTATGGCAGGGGTGGTTTAATACTCGGGTCGACGGGACCCTGGGGTGGATGATTGCTCAGAACTATGTGGCCCTTGCCCATGATGTGGCACAGCAGGGAGTCCGGGGCCCAGCGTCGGCGGCAGTTGAGCCCAGCGTCGAGGAGGTGCGTGGAGAGGCCTATAAAAGGCACAGCAGGGAGTCCGGGGCCCAGCGTCGGCGGCAGTCGAGCCCAGCGTCGAGGAGGTCCGTTGGAGAGGCCTATAAAAGGCGTGACTTGTGCAGCTACAGGGAGAAGGCAAAAAAGTAGAAAGAAATCAAAAGGTGACGTCACAGCCAAGAGGATAAGTGATTGGCTGGTGATTGGTGAGTAGTTTTTCTTTTTTCTCTTCTATATCAGTGAGTAACTTTTAACATTGTTGTTGCCAATTTAAGTGTATATAAGGGTTAAGTCAAGGCAGGAGAGCTCGGTCGGGTGTTATGCTCCTCCTGTACCATGTGGGAACTCAGGGACACTTCTGGTGTCCCTGACGATTACGTGTGCGGGAAGTGTATCCGCCTCCAGCTCCTGACAGACCGCGTTGCGGAGTTGGAGCTGAGGATGGATTCACTCTGGAGCATCCACGATGCTGAGAATGACGTGAGTATCACGTGTAGCGAGTTGGTCGTACCACAGGGAAAGGGTCCACAGCCAGATAGGGAATGGAAGACCAACAGGAAGAGCAGTGCAAGGAAGGTAGTGCAGGAGTCCCCTGTGGTCATCCCCCTGCAAAACAGATACACAGCTTTGGGTACTGTTGAGGGGGATGACTCATCAGGGGAGGGCAGCAGCAGCCAAGTTCATGGCACCGTGGCTGGCTCTGCTGCACAGGAGGGCAGGAAAAAGAGTGGGAGAGCTATAGTGATAGGGGATTCAATGGTGAGGGGAATAGATAGGCGTTTCTGCGGCCGCAACCGAGACTCCAGGATGGTATGTTGCCTCCCTGGTGCAAGGGTCAAGGATGTCTCGGAGCGGGTGCAGGACATTCTAAAAAGGGAGGGAGAACAGCCAGTTGTCGTGGTGCACATTGGTACCAACGACATAGGTAAAAAGAGGGATGAGGTCCTACGAAACGAATTTAAGGAGCTAGGAGCTAAATTAAAAAGTAGGACCTCAAAAGTAGTAATCTCGGGATTGCTACCAGTGCCACGTGATAGTCAGAGTAGGAATCGCAGGATAGCGCAGATGAATACGTGGCTTGAGCAGTGGTGCAACAGGGAGGGATTCAAATTCCTGGGGCATTGGAACCGGTTCTGGGGGAGGTGGGACCAGTACAAACCGGACGGTCTGCACCTGGGCAGGACCGGAACCAATGTCCTAGGGGGAGTGTTTGCTAGTGCTGTTGGGGAGGATTTAAACTGATATGGCAGGGGGATGGGAACCAATGCAGGGAGACAGAGGGAAACAAAAAGGAGGCAAAAGCAAAAGACAGAAAGGAGATGAGGAAAAGTGGAGGGCAGAGAAACCCAAGGCAAAGAACAAAAAGGGCCACTGTACAGCAAAATTCTAAAAGGACAAAGGGTGTTAAAAGAACAAGCCTGAAGGCTTTGTGTCTTAATGCAAGGAGTATCCGCAATAAAGTGGATGAATTAACTGTGCAAATAGATGTTAACAAATATGATGTGATTGGGATTACGGAGACGTGGCTCCAGGATGATCAGGGCTGGGAACTCAACATCCAGGGGTATTCAACATTCAGGAAAGATAGAATAAAAGGAAAAGGAGGTGGGGTAGCATTGCTGGTTAAGGAGCAAATTAAGGCAATAGTTCGGAAGGACATTAGCTTGGATGATGTGGAATCTATATGGGTAGAGCTGCAGAATACCAAAGGACAAAAAACGTTAGTGGGAGTTGTGTACAGACCTCCAAACAGTAGTAGTGATGTTGGGGAGGGCATCAAACATGAAATTAGGGGTGCATGCAATAAAGGTGCAGCAGTTATAATGGGTGACTTTAATATGCACATAGATTGGGTTAACCAAACTGGAAGCAATACGGTAGAGGAGGATTTCCTGGAGTGCATAAGGGATGGTTTTTTAGACCAATATGTCGAGGAAGCAACTAGGGGGGAGGCCATCTTAGACTGGGTGTTGTGTAATGAGAGAGGATTAATTAGCAATCTCGTTGTGCGAGGCCCCTTGGGGAAGAGTGACCATAATATGGTGGAATTCTACATTAGGATGGAGAATGAAACAGTTAATTCAGAGACCATGGTCCAGAACTTAAAGAAGGGTAACTTTGAAGGTATGAGGCGTGAATTGGCTAGGATAGATTGGCGAATGATACTGAAGGGGTTGACTGTGGATGGGCAATGGCAGACATTTAGAGACCGCATGGATGAACTACAACAATTGTACATTCCTGTCTGTCGTAAAAATAAAAAAGGGAAGGTGGCTCAACCGTGGCTATCAAGGGAAATCAGGGATAGCATTAAAGCCAAGGAAGTGGCATACAAATTGGCCAGAAATAGCAGAGAACCCGGGGACTGGGAGAAATTTAGAACTCAGCAGAGGAGGACAAAGGGTTTGATTAGGGCAGGGAAAATGGAGTACGAGAAGAAGCTTGCAGGGAACATTAAGACGGATTGCAAAAGTTTCTATAGATATGTAAAGAGAAAAAGGTTAGTAAAGACAAACGTAGGTCCCCTGCAGTCAGAATCAGGGGAAGTTATAACGGGGAACAAAGAAATGGTGGACCAATTGAACAAGTACTTTGGTTCGGTATTCACTGAGGAGGACACAAACAACCTTCCGGATATAAAAGGGGTCGGAGGGTCTAGTAAGGAGGAGGAACTGAGGGAAATCCTTATTAGTCGGGAAATTTTGTTGGGGAAATTGATGGGATTGAAGGCCGATAAATCCCCAGGGCCTGATGGACTGCATCCCAGAGTACTTAAGGAGGTGGCCTTGGAAATAGTGGATGCATTGACAGTCATTTTCCAACATTCCATTGACTCTGGATCAGTTCCTATGGAGTGGAGGGTAGCCAATGTAACCCCACTTTTTAAAAAAGGAGGGAGAGAGAAAACAGGGAATTACAGACCGGTCAGCCTGACATCGGTAGTGGGTAAAATGATGGAATCAATTATTAAGGATGTCATCGCAGTGCATTTGGAAAGAGGTAATATGATAGGTCCAAGTCAGCATGGATTTGTGAAAGGGAAATCATGCTTGACAAATCTTCTGGAATTTTTTGAGGATGTTTCCAGTAGAGTGGACAAGGGAGAACCAGTTGATGTGGTATATTTGGACTTTCAGAAGGCTTTCGACAAGGTCCCACACAAGAGATTAATGTGCAAAGTTAAAGCACATGGGATTGGGGGTAGTGTGCTGACATGGATTGAGAACTGGTTGTCAGACAGGAAGCTAAGAGTAGGAGTAAATGGGGACTTTTCAGAATGGCAGGCAGTGACTAGTGGGGTACCGCAAGGTTCTGTGCTGGGGCCCCAGCTGTTTACATTATACATTAATGATTTAGACGAGGGGATTAAATGTAGTATCTCCAAATTTGCAGATGACACTAAGTTGGGTGGCAGTGTGAGCTGCGAGCAGGATTCTATGAGGCTGCAGAGCGACTTGGATAGGTTAGGTGAGTGGGCAAATGCATGGCAGATGAAGTATAATGTGGATAAATGTGAGGTTATCCACTTTGGTGGTAAAAACAGAGAGACAGACTATTATCTGAATGGTGACAGATTAGGAAAAGGGGAGGTGCAACGAGACCTGGGTGTCATGGTACATCAGTCATTGAAGGTTGGCATGCAGGTACAGCAGGCAGTTAAGAAAGCAAATGGCATGTTGGCCTTCATAGCGAGGGGATTTGAGTACAAGGGCAGGGAGGTGTTGCTACAATTGTACAGGGCCTTGGTGAGGCCACACCTGGAGTATTGTGTACAGTTTTGGTCTCCTAACCTGAGGAAGGACATTCTTGCTCTTGAGGGAGTGCAGCGAAGGTTCACCAGACTGATTCCCGGGATGGCGGGACTGACCTATCAAGAAAGACTGGATCAACTGGGCTTGTATTCACTGGAGTTCAGAAGAATGAGAGGGGACCTCATAGAAACGTTTAAAATTCTGACGGGGTTAGACAGGTTAGATGCAGGAAGAATGTTCCCAATGTTGGGGAAGTCCAGAACCAGGGGACACAGTCTAAGGATAAGGGGGAAGCCATTTAGGACCGAGATGAGGAGGAATTTCTTCACCCAGAGAGTGGTGAACCTGTGGAATTCTCTACCACAGAAGGTTGTTGAGGCCAATTCACTAAATATATTCAAAAAGGAGTTAGATGAAGTCCTTACTACTAGGGGAATCAAGGGGTATGGTGAGAAAGCAGGAATGGGGTACTGAAGTTGCATGTTCAGCCATGAACTCATTGAATGGCGGTGCAGGCTAGAAGGGCCGAATGGCCTACTCCTGCACCTATTTTCTATGTTTCTATGTTTCTATGTTTCAATGCTTGGGCTGATTGGCCCTCCCCAGACTGGCTCAGCAATTAGGGTTTTCAATGGTGGAATCATTACCTAGAGTCCCCCGCACGGCAGAAAGTGCCCTATCAATGACAACGGGAGCCCAGTGCTCAGGCGCAAGACTGGGCTGTACTCTGAGCATGTGCAGTGCCAGTGGTGGAGATGGTCTCGGGTGGAAGAGACGGTTCCCCGAGGTGGTAGGAGCTTGTGGGTGCAGGTGTGGAATTGGACCCCTGGGTGGGCTGAGCAGCTTCATAAACTCTCGGTAAAGGCCTCAGGTCCTGAATAAAAGCCCACAGGCCCCGAATAAGAGCCCACTGGTCCCGAGTTTGCAACGTAGTGATAGGCCCCGTCGCTCTAGGTAACTGGCCGCCATGTTGGACAGGGAGGGATCAGGGCTCCTACGTGGCCATCTTGCAAGTGACTTTCTCCCCGGAGACAGACCCAGGCTACAGTGCATGCGCGGCCATCTTGGTACAGGAGCAGAGGGTGGGCGGGGCTTCAGGGTCCCAGTGACCAGGAGAGAAAATCATTGCCTCATTGATTTTATTCTCACTCTGCACGCAGCGGGTGTAGAACTGAACCCAACCTGAGCAAAGGGAGGGAGAAAACTGGGGATGGAGGAATGAAATGATGGAGATGTTACGATTGTGTTTGGATTTCAGCACGAGCAGGGAGGGAGAGTGAGTGGGACAGGGATTTACAGCTTTGGGGAACAAGAGGAAAGAATATTCCATGGAAACTAGGATTGTCTGTCAATTTCTATCCTGTGCTGACCTTTGTAAACTCCTTTTACAAGGTATTAGAAGGGCAGGATTTACAGACGGGAAACGTGAACCAAACATCACATCAAGATCTGACAGAGTCACGCGATTCATCAGGACCTGACTATCTGCGGCCTTTCAAAGTAGGAGAAATGTTTATCTGTTCTGTCTGTGGGAATAGATTTCAAACATCAGTGTGACTGGAAAAGCACCGAGACACACACACCCGAGTGACAGTGTTCCAGTGCAATGACCGTGTAAAGAGCTTTAACCAGTTACACAGCCTGAAAAACATTGCATCATTCACAGTGGGGAGAAACTGTACACGTGCTCTGTGTGTGGTCGAGGCTTCAACTGATCGTCCAACCTCCATAGACACAAGGACACCCGCACCATGGAGAAACCATGGGAATGTGGAGACTGTGGGAAGGGATTCAATTACACATCTGAGCTGGAAACTCATCGACGCAGTCACACTGGGGAGAGGCCGTTCACCTGCTCCATGTGTGGGAAGGGGTTCACTCGGTCATGCGCCCTGCTGACACACCAGCGAGTTCACACTGGGGAGAGGCCATTCACCTGCTCCATGTGTGATTGGAGCATCACGCCTGCAAACCTGGTTTCAATTTAAATTTAAATCCACTCCGTGTATTTAAAAAAAAAATACATACAAGTATACAGATCACATCAAATAATTGGCAAAGGTTTAGAGTCAACAAGATGAACATGTAGCCACACCAAGGCCCAATAAACCAGCTCTGTATTCACAGGAGAAAGTCTGTTATCTAACTCCTCGAGTGACAGAAAGATCGGGACCCTAAGAACATCTAGAATCTGTTGTAAATCTGTTTCAAATCCTCACTGGTACAACCTGTCTATTTCTTTTCAATTGAAGTGAATGGAAGATGAGGAGGGGTTAGAGAGGAGTTAGGGGGGGGGGGGGCTTGGAGAGGAGTTGTAATGGAGGAAATGCAGCAGCCAGTTTGTGCACAGTCAGATCCCACAAACAGCAACGTAATGATGACAAGATAATCCGTTCTCAGTGATGTTAGTTGAGGGATACACATTGTGCAGGACACCATGGAGAACTCCGCCTGTTCTTCCTCAGAATCGTGGCCGTGGGATCTTTTATGTCCAGCTTAGGGACTAGACGGGACATCGGTTCAATGTCTGATCTGAAAGACGACACCTCTGACTGTGCAGCACTCCCTCTGTACTGGCACCTGGAGTCTCGGCCTAGATTATGTGCTCGGGTCTCTGGATTGGGAATTGAACCCCGACCCCCTGACTCAGGGCCGAGAGTGCTACCACTGAGCCAAGGCTGACATGGTCTGTTCCCTGTTCCCATTACACGAGACCGTGCCTGTGTTATTACACTAACCCCACCCATTCATACTGCAGTGGGCCCCAACTCTGTTATTAGAGATTCGGCAAAACATTTGATACAACAACAAAACAACCAGAACTTACATTAATATAGCGCCTTTAACTCAGTGAAACATCTCAGTGCTTAACAAGATCGATATAAAAAAAAAACATTTTTGACACAGCCACAGAGAAAGATATCAGGACAGATTCCCAAAAGGTTGATCAGAGGTAGTTTTTAAAAAGAATCTTGAAAGAGAAGGTGGAGGTTTCGGGGAATTCCAAAACTTGGAGCCTCGGCAGCTGAAGGCACGGCCGCCAATGGTGGAGCGATTAAAATCGGGGATGCTCAAGAGGACAGATTTGGAGGAGCGCAGGGAACTCGGAGGGTTGTGGGGCTGAAGGAGATTACAGAGATAGGGAGGGGCGAGGCCATGGAGAGTTTTGAAACCAAGGATGAGAATTTTTAAATTGAGGCGTTGCTTAACTGGGAGCCAATGTAGGTCAGTAAGCACAGGGGTGATGGGTGAATAAGATTATAGCAATAGGCCCTGACTTGCACACACTATTAGATGAGACCCAATCTTTGTTTTGTTGCACTAGATACTGGCTGTATGACCATCACACTAGATCCAGCATTGTGTTCAGTATAACACTAGAGTCTGCCTCTGTTATTATTGGATCAAACACTGTCTTTGTTACTCTCACAGTGGGCCATGCATTTGTTGTCTGGACCCTGTCTCCACTCTTATTGTGTGGGACCCTGTTTCTGGAATTGTTACACTAGACCCGGCCTCTGCTATGATTGGAAAATAACCTTCTCCTGTTATTCCAGTTCTAGTGCACACTTCTATTATTATAACTATAGATCTTGTCTCTGTTGTATTCACTATAGTCTACTTCTAGTATTGTTAAAGTAGACCCAGCTTCTGTTAGTGTGATACTATCACCTCTTGTTTCTAGTGTAAAACTCAGCCTTGTCTCAGTTATTAATGCACTATACGCTGTCTCTGTTTATGTTACACTAGCCCCTGTCTGTGTTTATATTACACTTGACCCTGTCTGTGTTTATATTACACTAGACCCTGTCCCTGTTTATATTACACGAGATTATGTCCCTGTTTATATTACACTAGACTCTGTTTCAGTTTATATTAGTAGACCCTGTCTCTGTTTATATTACACTAGATCCTGTCCCTGTTTATATTACACGAGGCCCTGTTTCTGTTTATATTACACTAGACCCTGTCCCTGTTTATATTACACTAGACCTTGTCCCTGTTTATATTACACTAAACCCAGTTTCAGTTTATATTACACTAGACCCTGTCTCTGTTTATATTACACTAGATCCTTTTTCTGTTTATATTACACTTTACCCTGTCTCTGTTTATATTACACTAGACCCTGTCCCTGCTTGTATTAAACACATGGATTCACTCTGGAGCATCTGCAATGCTGAGGATGTCGTGAATAGCACGTTTCGTGAGTTGGTCACACCGCAGGCAAATGTTACACAGGGAGATAAGGAATGGGTGACCATCAGGAAGAGCAGTGGAAAAAAGGTAGTGCAGGGGTCCCCTGTGGTCACCTCCCTCCAAAACAGATACAGAGTTTTGGGTATTGTTGGGGGGAGATGACTCATCAGGGGAAGTCAGCAGCAGCCAAGTTCATGGCACCATGGGTGGCTCTGCTGCACAGGAGGGCAGGAAAAAGAGTGGGAGAGCTATAATGATAGGGGATTCTATTGTAAGGGGAATAGAGAGACGTTTCTGCGGCCGCAATTGAGACTCCAGGATGGTATGTTGCCTCCCTGGTGCAAGGGTCAAGGATGTCTCGGAGCGGATGCAGCGCATTCTGGAGAGGGAGGGTGAACAACCAGCTGTCGTGGTACATATAGGTATCAACGATATAGGTTAAAAAAACGGGATGAGGTCCTTCAAGCTGAGTTTAGGGAGCTAGGCATTCAATTAAAGATAGGACCTCAAAGGTAGTAATTTCAGGGTTGCTACCAATGCCACTTGCTAGTCAGAGTAGGAATGGCAGGATAGCTCAGATAAATACGTGGCTTGAGCAGTGGTGCAGCAGGGAGGGATTCAAATTCCTGGGACGTTGGAACCGGTTCTGGGGGAGGTGGGACCAGTACAAACCGGATGGTCTGCACCTTGGCAGAACTGGATCCAATGTCCTAGGGGGAGTGTTTGTTAGTGCTGTTGAGGAGGGGTTAAACTAATATGGCAGGGGGATAGGAATCTATGCAGGGAGACAGAGGGAAGTAAAATGGGGGGGCAGAAGCAAAAGATAGAAAGAAGAAAAGTAAAATTGGAGGGCAGAGAAACCCAAGGCAAAAATCAAAAAGGGCCACATTACAGCAAAATTCAAAAAGAGACAAAGTGTGTTAAAAAGACAAGCATGAAGGCACTGTGCCTCAATGCGAGGAGTATTTGTAATAAGATGGACGAATTAACTGCGCAGGTAGCTATTAATGAATATGATCTGATTGGAATTACGGAGACATGGCTCCAGGGTGACCAAGGCTGGGAACTCAACATCCAGGGGTATTCAACATTCAGGAAGGATAGACAGAAAGGAAAAGGATGTGGAGTAGAGTTGCTGGTAAAAGAGGAAATTAACGCAATAGTAAGGAAGGACATTAGCTTGGATGATGTGGAATCTGTATGGTTAGAGCTGCGGAATACCAAAGGGCAGAAAACGCTAGTGGGAGTTGTGTACAGACCACCAAACAGTAATAGTGAGGTTGGGGACAGCAGGATGTGTGCAATAAAGGTACAGCAGTTATCATGGGCGACTTTAATCTACATATAGATTGGGCTAACCAAACTGGTAACAATACGCTGGAGGAGGATTTCCTGGAGTGTACTAGAGATGGTTTTCTGGACCAATATGTCGGAGAACCAACTAAAGGGCTGGCCATCCTAGACTGGGTAATGAGAAAGGACTAATGAGCAATCGTGTTGTGCGAGGCCTCTTAGGGAAGAGTGACCATAATATGGTAGAATTCTTTATTAAGATGGAGAGTGGCACAGTTAATTCAGAAACTAGTGTCCTGAACTTAAGGAAAGGTAACTTAGATGGTATGAGATGTGAATTGGCTAAAATAGACTGGCAAATGATACTTAAAGGATTGACGGTGGATAGGCAATGGCAAACATTTAAAGATTGCATGGATGAACTTCAACAATTGTACATCCCTGTAAAAAATAAAACAGGGAAGGTGGCTCAACCATGGCTAACAAGGGAAATTAGGGATAGTGTTAAATCCAAGGAAGAGGCATATAAATTGGCCAGAAAAAGCCACAAACCTGAGGACTGGGAGAAATTTAAAATTCAGCAGAGGAGGACAAAGGGTTTAATTAGAAGGGGGAAAATAGAGTATGAGAGGAAGCTTGCTTGGAACATAAAAACTGACTGCAAAAGCTTCGTTAGATATGTGAAGAGAAAAAGATTAGTGAAGCCAAACGTATGTCCCCTGCAGTCAGATTCAGGTGAATTTATAATGGGGGAACAAAGAAATGGCAGACCAATTGAACAAATACTTTGGTTCTGTCTTCATGAAGGAAGACACATAATCTTTCGGACATACTCAGGGACTGAGGGTCTAGCAAGAAGGAGGAACTGAAGGAAATCCTTATTCGTCAGGAAATTGTGTTGGAGAAATTGATGGGATTGAAGGCCGATAATCCCCAGAGCCTGATAGTCTGCACCCCAGAGTACTTAAGGAAGTGGCCCAAGAAATAGTGGATGCATTGGTGATTATTTTCCAACAGTCTATCGACTCTGGATCAGTTCCTATGGACTGGAGGGTAGCTAATGTAACACCACTTTTTAAAAAAGGAGGGAGAGAGAAAACGGGGAATTATAGATCGGTTAGCCTGACATCAGTAGTGGGGAAAATGTTGGAATCAATTACTAAAGATGAAAGAGCAGCGCATTTGGAAAGCAGTGACAGGATCGGTCCAAGTCAGCATGGATTTATGAAAGGGAAATCATGCTTGACAACTCTTCTAGAATTTTTTGAGGATGTAACTGGTAGCGTGGACAAGGGAGAACCAGTGATTGTGGTGTATTTGGACTTTCAAAAGGCTTTTGACAAGGTCCCACACAAGAGATTGGTGTGCAAAATTAAAGCACATGGTATTGGGGGTAATGTATTGACGTGGATAGAGAACTGGTTGGCAGACAGGAAGCAGAGAGTCGGGATAAACGGGTCCTTCTCAGAATGGCAGGCAGTGACTAGTGGGGTGCCGCAGAGCTCGGTGCTGGGATCCCAGCTATTTAAAATATACATCAATGATTTGGATGAAGGAATTGAGTGTAATATCTCCAAGTTTTCAGATGACACTAATCTGGGTGGCGGTGTGAGCTGTGAGGAGGCTGCAGGGTGACTTGGACAGGTTAGGTGAGTGGGCAAATGCATGGCAGATGCAGTATAATGTGGATAATTGTGAGGTTATCCACTTTGGTGGCAAAAACATGATGGCAGAATATTATTTGAATGGTGGCAGATTAGGAAAAGGGGAGGCATAATGAGACCTGGGTGTCATGGTACATCAGTCATTGAAAGTTGTCATGCAGGTACAGCAGGTGGTGAAGAAGGCAAATGACATGTTGGCCTTCATAGCTCGGGGATTTGAGTATAGGAGCAGGGAGGTCTTAATGCAGTTGTACAGGGCCTTGGTGAGGCCTTATCTGGAATGTTGTGTTCAGTTTTGGTCTCCTAATCTGAGGAAGGACGTTCTTGCTATTGAGAGAGTGGAGCGAAGGTTCACCAGACTGATTCCCAGGATGGCAGAACTGAAATCTGAGGAGAGACTGGATTGACTGGGCCTGTATTCACCGGAGTTTAGAAGAATGAGAAGGGATCTCATAAAAACATATAAAATTCTGACGGGACTAGACAGGTTAGAATCAGGAAGAATGTTCCTGATGTTGGGGAAGTCCAGAACCAGGGGTCACAGTCTAAGGATAAGGGGTAAGACATTTAGAACCAAGATGATGCGAAACTTCTTCACTCAGAGAGTTGTTAACGTGTGGAATTCTCAACCGCAGAGAGTTGTTGTTGCATTAGATATATTCAAGAGAGGGTTAGATATGGCCCTGACTGCTAAAGGGAGCAAGGGTATGGAGAGAAAGCAGGAAAGAGGTACTGAGGTGAATGATTAACCATGATCTTATTGAATGGTGGTGCAGGCTCGAAGTGCCGAATGGGCTACTCCTGCACCTATTGTCTATGTTTCTATGTTACGAGACCCTGTCTCTGTTTATATTACCCGAGACCCTGTCTCTGTTTATATTACCCGAGACCCTGTCTCTGTTTATATTACCCGTGACCCTTCTCTGTTTATATTACACTAGGCCCTGTCTCTGTTCATATTACACTAGACCCGGTCTCTGTTTATATTACACTAGACCCTGTCTCTGTTTATATTACACTAGACCCTGTCTCAGTTATTACTGCACTAGACCCTGTCTCTGTTTATATTACACTAGACCCTGTCTCTGTTTATACTGCAAGAGGCCCTGTCTCAGTTTATTGACCCACGACCATGTCTTAGTTATTGCGGCACGAAACAATGTCCACAATATTGGAAATGGTTGGGGAGGAAACAGTGAAAGTAAGAGTCAGAAAACACAAGACTGGAGACAGAAATAAAGCAAATTTCGCTGGATAGTTGCAAGTGTTTCATTCCTTCCCAACCGAAGGACATAACCAGTGAGAGAATGAGAGATTTATTAACCTCACGGCAGGTATAGGTACAGCTTCACTTTTACCATCACTGGCACCAATTATCACACACGGAGGTAAATCTCAGGAGCTTCTGTGTGATGGTGAGGTGATCACTGGACAATAAAGCACAGAGACCGGTGGGGGGCTGCTCATTATCCTCAGTGTGATTTAATCCCCTTTCCCACTGAATACTGGGGACAGACATGGTCACCTTGGTAACGGAATGGTCAGTGTGACATCACTTTCTAAACAAGACCACACAAGACAATGGGTTATCAATAAATGGTAAATGTATTCCACAGTCTTCAATTACATTTTACATAAAAGGAAATAAAATGCTGGAAAAGAATTGCTGAAGATAATAATTTATCTGTGGTATTGACTGGCAAACATTAAGAATGATGTGTTTTGTTTACACACACACAAACATACATATATATATATATATAGCAAAGATTCTGTGTGTGCGCTTTTCAGTTGTTCTGCTACACCAGATGAATACATTTTTTGTGGACTTTTGGACCCTGCGGCAGCCTATCCGGCGGTGCTTGCTGGGTCAGGATATAAAGAGACTGCGCGCTGTTCCTCCTCCCATTGCCTGGGGGAATGGGGCAGATATTTAAAGGGGCAGCGACTCCCCTTTCTCTGTCTATTTATAGTTAAAGGGACAGTCCAATTTATCTTGGGGTGTTGGAGGACTTCACTAACAGAGCTCCCATTAACAGTCACTCCCTTCTGTACTGTGCAGTGATTGTAAAGCTGTCTATTTCAGTGACTTGAGCCTTTCTAAAATGTCTCACTGTTTTTGATGTTCCAGTGACAAAGGTTTCGATGAAAGGTGGAATAAAATTTGTTTCAAAATATTCTGTTCTAACCCTCCCCCAACCACCCAAATTTTAGAACACTTTGCAGTACTGACTGGGAAGTTCCCAAGTTCGATCTGTGATCTGGGTTGTTAGTTGATCTCAGCCAAGGCAGCAGTTCAGGAATTATAATTGTCCTCAGTACCACTGGGCTAAATATGAGTAAAAATCAGCCAGTGTCCCTACTCTTCATACCGATCCAGTGAACTCAACTGGGAAGTGTGTGGATGTCATTTGAGGACAGGATTTAAGGCTGTGATGCCTACCACAGTGGAAATCCTGCTGGCACTCACTGAGTCGACTGATGGTGAGGCACTAGAGGTTAACTACTGTCTGTGGAATTGCACTCAGCCAGATTCAGCATTTTCTGGAGATAATAAATCTCGGACGATGAAAGGAATGTTGAATTTAGACAGTGAGGATGGAGGGAGAGTGTCTAGAATAAGGAATTTACAGCTTAGGGGGGACAGAATGTTCTGTAGAATCTAGAATTGTCTGTTCTGAATTTCTATCCTGTATTTAAAGTAACAATGTTTGTAACCACCATTTATTTGCAGGGTATTAGAAGGGGAGGATCTGCAGCTGGGAAACTCAATCCAAACATCGCCTCAAGATTTGACAGATTCCCAGATTGATCAGGATCACCTTCTCATCAGCCTTTGTAAAAACACCAATCACAGCGGGGAGAAACAGGACACATGTTGTGTATGTGGATACACCTTCAACCAATCGTTCAGCCTGTGAGACTCGTGCACCCACCTGACTCAACACTGTAAATGTGGGGACAGTGGGAATGGATGGTGTTGTACATGGAAAGTGATTCAGTCGTTCATCTCACCAACTGACATTCGAGGAGTTAGATAACAGACTTTCTCCTGTGAATATAGAGCTGGTTTATTGGGCCGTGATGTGTTTACTTATTCATCTTGTTGACTCTAAACAGTCGCTAATTATTTGACGTGATCAGTTTTTATGTACATATTTTTAAAAATACATTTGCTGAGTGGTTTCAAATTTAAATTGAAACCAGGTTTGCAGGCGAGATGCTCCATTCACACATCGAAGGTAAGTGAGATGCTGTGGGGCACACGCTAAGTCCAGTATCTGAAGGTAATTAACAGACTGGGTTTTATGTTTAGTAATCCTGGGCGTGTTATCAACACCTTCCCTGGATACCAAGGCTAAGGGATCAACTCTGGAAGGTATGGGAAATTGGGACTTGCCCCTGAGAGTGACCAAAGGTATAAGAACTAAAATAATCCAGAGTTAGAAAGGAGAAAAGGCCCAAAATGGAGCAGTTGGTAATAGGACATAAATCAGTCTCCTCTTATAGTGGAGACATCAAATATCGACACACTCTGTTATTTGAAATATCAAATCATTAAACTCCAGCCCAGTTATAGGGGTTATTAACATCAGCAGAAACAATCCCCAACTGACAGAATAAACACGATTCAGTCAGGGTGCGATCAGCAATAACAGTAGAATCCAACTCCTGCAGTCACTTGTGAACTCGTCGATATCTCAGCACGTGGGATGACCGAGTGAATCCCTTCCCACATATAGAGCAGGTGAATGGTCTCTCCCTGGTGTGACTGTGACGATGCATTTCCAGCTTACAAGGTTGGTTCAGTTCTGCACCCACTGTGCGCAGATTGAGAATAAAATCAATGAGCTGCTCATTTTCTCTGCTGCATACTGGGCCTTATGTGCTGGCCCAATAGGGTGAGCCCGGGCTGGCCCAATAGGGTGATGTAATGACCAGAACTGTGTGAGTACTCCAGCTGTGTCCTAACTAGTGTTTTACACAGTTCGAGCATAACCTCCAGAAGGAGGTGGGAGTCTGGAACTTACTGCCTGAAAGAACAGTAGAGGCAGAAACCCTCATCATATTTACAAAAATACTTGGATATGTACTGGAAGTGCGTTAACCTACAGGGCTACGGACCAAGAGCTGGAAAGTGTGATTAGGCTGGATAGCTCTTTTTCGGCCGCACAGACATGATGGGCCGAATGGCCTCGTTCTGTGTTGTAAACTGCTATGATTCCATGTCACCAATCCCCTCCTGTCTGATATAATGTTGTGAAGCACAGTGGAAGGCCAGAAGATTGTGAAATTTTTAGAAACCAGCAAAGGACGACTAAAAAAAATGATAAAGACAGAGAAGATAGCATATGAGAGCAAACTAGCAAGAAATATAAAAACAGACAGTAAGTGCTTCCACAGGTATATAAAATGGAAACAAGCAGCTAAAGTAAACACTGTTCCCTTAGAGGATGAGACTGGAGAATTAATAACGGGAAACACGGAAATGGCAGAGATTATGAACAAATATTTTGTATTGGACTTCAAGGTAGAGGACACTAAAAACATCCCAACAGTTGATAATCAAGGAGCTATTGTGGTGGTGAGGTGGGGGGGGGACTTAAAACAGTCACTATCACTAGAGATAAAGTACTCAGCAAACAAATGGGACTAAAGCTCGACAAGTCCCCTGGACCTGATAGCTTGCATCCTAGGGTCTTAAAAGAAGTGGATGCAGAGATACTGGATGCACTAGTGGATAGTGGTTGTAATCTACCAAAATTCCATGAATTCTGGAGAGGTCCCAGCAGACTGGAAAACTGCAAATGTAACACCCCTATTCAAGTAAGGAGGGAGGCACAGAGCAGGAAACCATAGACCAGTTAGCCTACCATCTCAGTGGGAAAATACTGGAGTCCAGCATTAAGGAAGTAGTAGCAGGACATTTAGAAAATCATACTGCAGTCAGGCAGTCAGCATGGTTTTATGAAAGAGAAATCATGTTTTGACAAATTTGCTGGAGTTGTTTGAAGATGTAACGAGCAGAGTGGATAAAGGAGAATCAGTTGATGTTGTATATTTGCATTTCCAGGAAGCATTCGAGAAGGTGTCACACAAAAGGTTACTGCACAAGGTAAGAGCTCAAGGGGTTGGGGGCAAGATATCAGAATGGATAGAGGTTTGGCGACCTAACAGAAAACAGAGTCAGCATAAATGGGTCATTTTTCGGTTGGCAAACTGTAACTAGTGGGGTGCCGCAGGGATCAGTGCTGGGGCTTCAACTTTTTACAATTTATATTAATGACTTGGATGAAGGGACTGAGTGTAACATAGCCAAATTTTCTGATGATACAAAAATAGGCGGGAAAGCAAGGAGGAGGACGCAAAGAATCTACAAAGGGATATAGATAGCCTCAATGAGCGGGCAAAAATCTGGCAGATCGACTATAATGTGGTAAAATGTCAGGTTAGCTCCTTTGGTAGGAAAAATAAAAAAGCAAATTATTATTTAAATGGAAATTATTACAAAATGCTTTAGTCCAGAGGGATCTAGGGGTTCTTGTACATGAAACTCAAAAGATTAGCATGCAGGTAAAGCAAGTAATCAGAAGGCAAATGGAATGCTGGCCTTTATTGCAAGGGGGATAGAGTATGAAAGTAGGGAAGTCCTGCTACAATTGTACAGGGTATTGGTAAGACCACACCTGGAGTACTGTGCACAGTTTTGGTCTGGACTTGTCTCCATTCCCGTGCCGAGGGGATTGCTACACCAGACGGGAGGGGCAACATTTGGGGACACGGATTCCCCACTAATTCCCATTCCCCTTCTTTCTGGTGGATAATGGAGGGGCCACTGTGTGTAATGTGCAAGTCAGTAAGAATTATCAGCAAGCTCTTTCTAATTGGAGATTTTATTCAGTGGAAACTTTCACACACTATTGTAGATTTTGTACCAAAGATCAGTTTAGGATTAAAGTAAAAGTTCATAATTTTATTGCAAACTAACTTTCTGTTGAGAGTCGCTGAATTAAGGGGAAAGATAACACACAGCGTTTCTTAAATGGACACTGCAGCCCCGAGAACACAATCAGCAATATATCCAGAATATTAAAGTCCAGCCCAGTTATCGGGTTATTATCAGCAGAAACAAACCCCAACTGTCAGAATGAACATGGTTCAGTCGGGATGTGATTAACAGCAGCAATAACAGCAGATTCCAACTCCTGCAGTCACTTGTGAACTCGCTGGTGTGTCAGCAGGTCGGATGTACAAGTGAATCCTTTCCCACACTCAGAGCAGGTGAACAGCCTCTCCCCAGTGTGAACTCGCTGGTGTATCAGCAGGTTGGATGACTGACTGAATCCCTTCCCACACTCAGAGCAGGTGAACGGCCTCTCCCCAGTGTGAATTCGCTGGTGTCTCAGCAGGTGGAATGAATGAGTGAATCCCTTCCCACACTCAGAGCAGGTGAATGGCCTCTCCCCAGTGTGAACTCGCTGGTGTCTCAGCAGGTGGGATGATGTAGTGAATCCCTTCCCACATTCAGAGCAGGTGAATGGCCTCTCCCCAGTGTGAACTCGCTGGTGAGCTACAAGGTGGGATGACTGAGTGAATCCCTTTCCACACTCAGAGCAGGTGAACGGCCTCTCTCCTGCGTGAACTTGCTGGTGTATCAGCAGGTTGGATGACTGAGTGAATCCCTTCCCACACTCGGAGCAGGTGAATGGCCTCTCCCCAGTGTGAACTCGCTGGTGAGCTACAAGTTTGGATGACCGAGTGAATCCCTGCCCACACACGGAGCAGGTGAATGGCCTCTCTCCAGTGTGAACTCGCTGGTGAACTACAAGGTCAGATGACTGAGTGAATCCCTTCCCACACTCAGAGCAGGTGAACGGCCTCTCCCCAGTGTGAACTCGCTGGTGTCTCAGCAGAGTGGATGGCTGACTGAATCCCTTCCCACACACTGGGCAGGTCAATGGCCTCTCCCCAGTGTGATTGCGTCGATGAATTTCCAGCTCAGATGGTGATCTGAATACCTTCCCACAGTGACCACATTTCCATGGTTTCTCCATGGTGCGGGTGTCCTTGTGACCCTCCATGGTTGGACGATGGGTTGAAGCCTCGCCCACGCACAAAACACGTTTACAGTTTCTCCGCGCGGTGAATGGTGCGATGTTTTTTCAGGCTGTGTAACTGGTTAAAGCTCTTTCCACAGGCAGTGGAACACTCACTCGGGTGTGTGTGTGTCTCGGTGCCTTTCCAGTCACACTGACATTTGAAATCTTTTCCCACAGGCAGAACAGGCAAACATTTCTCCTTCCACTTTCAAAGGCCAATGATATTCAGGTCCTGAAGAATCGATTGACTCCGTCAGATCTTGATGTGATGTTTGGTTTGTGCTTCCTGTCTGAAAATCTCCCCTTCCAATATTCTGTAAAAGGAGATAATAAAACTCATCGCTGTCAGTACAAGACAGAAATTCAGAATAGACAATCTAGGGACCAAGTTTCAACAGGAGTTGCTCCTATTTTTTTGGAACAACGAGTTTTTTTTTGAGTATCCTAGAAATCGCAATTCTCCCCATTTAGTTTGCTCCAGTTTCAGTCGGTTAGTTCAGCTTTTTTTTAGTTCAGTTTCTTTTTGGTTCAGTTTTTTTTTTCCAAAAGAAGGCGTTACCAGCCACTTACGCCTGTTTTGGCCATTTAAATAAGTTTAGACAGCGAAAAGTTACTCCAAACTAACTTAGACCTGAGTAAATGTCCACTTTGATATGCTCAGAAAAACCTTGCGGACACTTTAGCAATCAGGCGCAGGTAGCCAGAGTTAAGGGGAGGGGGAAGTGAAGTTAGAGGGAAGTTAGAGGATTTTCCAAAGCATTAAACATTTCACTTTTAAAAATAAAGAACCATCATCAATAATAAATGATCAATAAATCAATCAATAAATAAAATAAATCAATAAATCAATAAATAAAAAATTAGAAGTTCCTACCTCACCTACTGCAGCACCTATGCGTTGGGGAGCACCGGGAGCCCTCCAGCAGCACACGGCCCACACTCAGCCCTGCCTGCCTGCCTGATTACATTTTCAAGGGGAAGAGCTCGGGTGTGCCCCGCCGCCGAGGAGGTGGTCCGTTGGGGCCCGCTGCCGAGGAGGTGGTCGGGCGGCCCCATCGTGGAGGAGGTGTTTAGGTGGGCCGGCGAGGAGGCCTTGAGGTAAGAGCAGTGGTGGCGAGGTGAGGCCCAAGGTTGGGCAGCTGGAATTAGAAAGCAAAAATCAAGAAAGTGAGTTTGAAGGAGAGAGGAAACGAGCAGGAAAAAAGGGTAAAAAAAACAAACTTAAAGGCACTTTGTCTAAATGCACGTAGCATTTGTAACAAAATAGATATATTGAGACAAATGGGTATGATCTGATAGCCATTACAGAGACGTGGTTACAAGGACCGGTAATTAAATATTCAGGGGTGCTTGACAATCCGGAAGGACAGACAGAAAGGAAAAGGGGGTGGGGTAGCTCTATTGATAAAGGATGGAATCACTGCAATAGTAAGAAATGATACTGTGTCAAATGATAAGGATGTTGAAACAGTTTGGGTGGAGATAAGGAACAATAAGGGGAAAAAGTCACTGGTGGGCATAGTCTATAGGCCCCCGAACAGTAGCAACTCTGTTGGTCGGAGCGTAAACCAGGAAATAGTGGGGGCTTGTAAAAAGGGAACAACAATAATCATGGGTAATTTTAATCTCCATATTGGTTGGATAAATCAAATTGGTCAGGGCAGCCTTGAGGAGGAGTTCATGGAGTGCATAAGGGACAGGTTCCTTGAGCAGTATGTAACAGAACCAACCAGGGGGCAGGCTATCTTAGATCTGGTCCTGTCTAATGAGACAGGATTAATAAACAATCTCCTAGTAAAGGATCCCCTCGGAATGAGTGATCAGAGCATGACTGAATTTCAAATTCAGATGCAGGGTGAGAAAGTTGGATCTCTAATCAGCGTACTAAGCTTAAATAAAGGAGACTATGAAGGTATGAGGGCAGAGTTGGGTAACTTGGACTGAGAAAATAGATTAAAGTGCAGGACGGTTGATGAACAGTGGTGTACATTTAAGGAGATATTTCACAACTCTCAAGAAAAATCGATTCCAGTGAGGAGGAAAAGGTGCGAGAGAAAATAGAGCCATCCATGGCTAATTAAAGAAATAAAGGCCATTATCCATTAAAAACAAGGGCATACAAAGTGACCAAATCTAGTGGGACGACAGAAAACTGGGAAGCTTTTAAAAACCAGCAAAGAATAACTAAAAAATGAGTAAGAAAGGGAAGATAGACTGTGAAAGTAAACTAGCACAAAATATAAAAACAGATAACAAGAGTTTCTATAGGTATATAAAAAGGAAAAGAGTGGCTAAAGTAAATGTTGGTCCTTTAGAGGACGAGACCGGGGAATTAGTAACGGGGAACAGGGAGATGGCAGAAACTCTGAACAAATATTTTGTATCGGTCTTTACGGTAGAGGACACTAATATTCCAACAGTGGATAGTCAAGGGGATACAGGGGGGGAGGAACTTAACACAATCACTAAGGAGGTGGTACTCAGTAAGATAATGGGATTAAAGGCAGATAAAACCCCTGGACCTGATGGCTTGTATCCTAGAGTCTTAAGAGAAGTAGCGGCAGGGATTGTGGATGCATTGGTTGTAATTTACCAAAATTCCATGGATTCTGGGGAGGTCCCAGCAGATTGGAAAACTGCAAATGTAATGCCACTATTTCAAAAAGGAGGCAGACAAAAAGCAGGAAACTATAGACCAGTTAGCCTAACATCTGTGATTGGGAACATGTTGGATCCATTATTAAAGAAGCAGTAGCAGGACATTTGCAAAAGCAAAATTCAGTCATGCAGAGTCAGCATGGATTTATGAAGGGGAAGTCATGTTTGACAAATTTGCTGGAATTCTTTGGGGATGTAATGAACCGGGTGAATAAGGGGGAACCAGTGGATGTGGTGGATTTGGACTTCCACAAGGCATTTGACAAGGTGCCACATAAAAGGTTACTGCACAAGATAAAAGTCCACGGGGATGAGGGTAATATATTAGCATGGATAGAGGATTGGCTAACTAACAGAGAACAGAGAATCAGGATAAATGGTTCATTCACTGGATGGCAACCAGTAACTAGTGGGGTGCCACAGGGATCAATGCTGGGACCCCAACTATTTACATTCTATATTAACGACTTGGAAGAAGGGACTGAGTGTAACGTAGCCAAGTTTGCCGACGATACAAAGATGGGAGGACAAGTAAAATCTGCAAAAGGACACAGACAGGCTCAGTGAGTAGGCAAAAATTTGGCAGATGGAGTATAATGTTAGAAAGTGTGATGTCATGCACTTTGGCAGAAAAAAAATCAAACAGCAAGTTATTATTTAAATGGAGACAGATTGCAAAGTGCCGCAGTACAGTGGGACCTGGGGGTACTTGTGCATGAAACACAAAAGGATAGTATGCAGGTACAGCAAGTGATCAGGAAGGCTAATGGAATGGATTATAAAAGCAGGGAAGTCTTGCTACAGTTGTACAACGTATTGGTGAGGCCACACCTGGAATACTGCGTGCAGTTTTGGTTTCCATATTTATGAAAGGATATACTTGCTTTGGAGACAGTTCACAGAAGGTTCACTAGGTTGATTCCATGGATGAGGGAGTAAGGTTGAGTAGGTTGGGCCTCTACTCATTGGAATTCAAAAGAATGAGAGGAGATCTAATCAAAATGTATTAGATATAAGGGGGCTTGTAAAGGTGGATGCAGAGAGGCTGTTTCCACTGATGGGGGAGACTAGAATTGGAAGGCATGATCTTAGAATGAGAGGCCGCCAATTTAAAAGAGAGATGAGGAGAAATTTCTACTATCAGACGGTTGTAAATCTGTGGAATTCACTGCCTCAGAGAGCTGTAGAAGCTGGGACATTGAATAAATTTAAGACAGAAATCGACAGTTTCTTAAACGATAAGGGGAGATAAGAGGTTATGGGAATCGGGCAGGGAAGTGGAGCTGAGTCCAAGATCAGATCAGCCATGATCTTATTGAATGGCGGAGCAGGCTCGAGCAGCTGTATGGCCTACTCCTGCTCCTATTTCTTATGTTCTTATAAGGTGCTGACTCTGGCTGGGTTCAGTTCTACACTCACTGGTTCTCCTCCCCTGAAGGTGCTGACTCTGTCTGGGTTCAGTTCTACACTCACTGGTTCCCCTTCCCTGAAGGTGCTGACTCTGTCTGGGTTCAGTTCGACACTCACTGGTTCCCCTCCCCTGAAGGTGCTGAGTCTGTCTGGGTTCAGTTCTGCACTCACTGGTTCCCCTCCCCTGAAGGTGCTGACTCTGGCTGGATTCAGTTCCAGACACTGACATCATTCACTTTGTTCCTGCACCAACATGGCCGCGCATGCGCTTTGCTACTCACTGAATATTGATGGCAGACCGTTGAACCTGACTTCCTACACCAAAATGTCCGCCATTAGATGGGCCTGTGACCGGGAGAAAGCCCCGAAGCTGCAACCGCCGATATTCCGGTTATTATTTCGGGCTTGTGGCGGGCACCGGTTGTTTATGAAGCCTCGCCGGCTCCCCGCTGGTTCATTACTCCGCTCTGCACCGATGAAAAGGACACTTCTGAGGAGCGTGCGGAAAACATACTGCCTCCGCCATTACCCGCACCGCACATGCTCCAAAGCCCCTCCCACCCAGGACCCGCGCCTGCGCACTGAGCTCCTGTAGTCTGGGGGCGGCTCATTCTTCCCCGCGGGACATGCTGGGTACATATGACCATGAGAAATAGGAGCAGGAGTGGGCCACCCGGACCCCCGGGCCTGCTCCCCATTCAATAAAATCATGGCTGATCTGATCATAGAGTCAGCTCCACATCCCTGCCCGCTCCCCAGAGCCCTTTACTCCCTTATCGCTCAAAAATTTGTCCATCTTTGCCTTAAATATATTCAATGAACCAGCCTCCACTGCTCTCTAGGGCAGAGAATTCCATATATTTACAACCCTCCGAGAAAAGAAATTCCTCCTCATCTCAGTTTTAAATGGGCTGAGGAGAAAGGCTGCATTTGTGAATAGAACAGGATTTACTGTGATTGCATTGGACACTGAAACATTCTGGCAACTCTTGTTCATTTCTGATGATCTTAATAACCCTTATACCTGAGCTGGAAATTGATATCCTGTATAAATATTGAATAAATTATCTGTGTTTGAAACACAGTGTTTCGAATATTTGATTGCTCCGTGATCACAGGAGACCAATTGATGTTTCATTTTAGTGCTTTTTCTTAATCTAACATATCACTTCTTACCGAGTTTGCCTTCTATCATTTAAACCCCAAACTTGTTCTGTTTGAGGTCCTACAAGACGAATTTATGGAGCTAGGAGCTAAATTAAAAAGTAGGACCTCAAAGGTAGTAATCTCAGGATTGCTACCAATTCTATGTGCTGGTCAGAGTAGGAAACGCAGGATAGCTCAGAGGAATACGTGACTTGAGGAGTGGTGCAGAAGAGAGGGATTCAAATTCCTGGAATATTGGAACCGGTTCTGGGGGAGGTGAGACCAGTACAATTGATCTACACCTGGGAAGGACCAGAACCAATGTCCTCGGGGGAGTGTTTGCTAGTTCTGTTGGGGAGGGGTTAGACTAATATGGTTGGGGGATAGGAACCTATGCAGGGAGGCAGAGGGAAGTAGAATGCGGGCAGAAGCAAACCCATTGTAAATGTCAACAATTGTATTTAAGTGTTGTTCAGAGGGCAGTGTCATTAATTTAGAATTTTTTTTACATCAACAACAATACCAGGAATCAGAGCGTGTAGATAAATGGAGTAGGATTCAAGAGTAGAAAGAAGAAAAGTAAAAGTGGAGGGCAGAGAAACCAAAGACAAAAAGCAAAAAGGGCCACATTACAGCAAAATTCTTAAGGGGCAAAGTGTGTCGGAAAGACAAGCCTGAAGGCTCTGTGCCTCAATGTGAGGAGTATTCATAATAAGGTGGACGAATTAACTGCACAGATAGCTGTTAACAGATATGATGTAATTGGCATCACGGAAACATGGCTCCAGGGTGACCAAGGCTGGGAACTCAACATTCAGGGGTATTCAACATTCAGGAAGGATAGACAGAATGGAAAAGGAGGTGGGGTGGCGTTGCTGGTTAAAGAGGAAATTAACGCAATAGTAAGGAAGGACATTAGCTTGGATGATGTGGAATCAGTATGGGTCAAGCTACGGAATACAAAAGGGCAGAAAACGCTAGTGGGAGTTATGTACACACCACCAAACTGTAGTAGTGAGGTTGGGGGCAGCATCAAATAAGAAATTAGGGATGCGTGCAATAAAGGTACAGCAGTTATCATGGGAGACTTTAATCTGCATATTGATTGGGCTAACCAACCCGGTAGCAATGCAGTGGAGGCGGATTTCCTGGAGTCTTTTACGGATGGTTTTCGAGACCAATATGCCGAGGAACCAACTAGAGGGCTGGCCATCCTAGGCTGGGTGATGTGTAATGAGAAAGGACTAATTAGCACTCTTGTTTGCGAGGCCCCTTGGGAAAGAGTGACCATAATATGGTAGAATTCTTTATTAAGATGGAGAGTGACACAGTTAATTCAGAGACTAGGGTCCTGAATTTAGGAAAGGTAACTTCGATGGTATGGGACATGAATTGGCTAGAATAGACTGGTGAATGATACTTAAAGGGTTGTCGGTGGCTTGGCAATGGCAAACATTTAAAGATCACATTGATGAACTTCAACAATTGTACATCCCTGTCTGGAGTAAAAATAAAATGGGGAAGGTGGCTCAACCGTGGCTAACAAGGGAAATTAAATAGAGTGTTCAATCCAAGGAGGAGGCATATCAACTGGTCAGATAAAGCAGCAAATCTGAGGACTGGGAGAATTTTATAATTCAGCAGAGGAGGACAAATGGTTTAATTTGGAGGCGGAAAATAGAGTTTGAGAGGAAGCTTGCTGTGAACATAAAAACGGGCTGCAAAAGATTCTATAGATATGTGAAGAGAAAAAGATTAGTGAAGACAAACGTAGGTCCTTTGCAGTCAGATTCAGGTGAATTTATGATGGGGAACAAAGAAATGGTGGACCAGTTGAACAAATACTTTGGTTCTGTCTTCATGAAGAAAGATACCAATAACCTTGTGGAAATACTAGCGGACCGAGGGTATAGTGAGAAGGAGGAGCTGAAGGAAATCCTTATTAGATGGGCAATTGCGTGAGGGAAATTGATGGGATTGAAGGCAGATAAATCCCCAGGGCCTGATAGTCTGCATACCAGAGTACTTAAGGAAGTGGCCCTAGAAATAGTGGATGCATTGGTGATCATTTTCCAACCATCTATCAACTCTGGATCAGTTCCTATGGGCTGGAGGGTTGCTAATGCAACACCACTTTTTTAAAAAGGCGGGAGAGAGAAAACGGGTAATTATAGACCAATTAGCCTGACATCAGTAGTGGGAAAAATGTTGGAATTCATTATTAAAGATAAAATAACAGCGCATTTGGAAAGCAGTGAAAGGGTCAGTTCAAGTCAGCATGGATTTATGAAAGGGAAATCATGCTTTACAAATCCTCTAGAATGTTTTGAGGATGTAACTAGTAAAGTGGACAAGGGAGAACCAGTGGATGTGGTGTATTTGGACTTTCAAAAGGCTTTTGACAAGGTCCCACATAAGAGATTGGTGCGCAAAATCAAAGCACCTGGTATTGGGGGTAATGTACTGACGTGGATAGAGAACTGGTTGGCAGACAGGAAGGAGAGAGTTTGGATAAAGGACTCCTTTTCAGAATGGCAGGCAGTCACTAGTGGGATGCCGCAGGACTCAATGCTGGGATGCCAGCTAATTACAAGATAAATTAACGATTTAGATGAAAGAATTGAGTGTCATATCTCCAAGTTTGCAGATGACACTAAGCTAAGTGGCGGTGTGAGCTGTGGGGAGGACGCTAAGAGGCTGCAGGGCTACTTGGACAGGTTAGGTGAGTGGGCAACCTGATGCCAGATGCAGTATAATGTGGATAAATGTGAGCGAATCCACTTTGGTGGAAAAAGCATGAAGGCTGGGCCTTTATTCATTGGAGTTTAGAAGGATGAGAGGGGATCTCATGGAAACATATAAAATTCTGATGGGACTGGACAGGTTAGATGGAGGGAGAATGTTCCCAATGCTGGGGAAGTCCGGAACCAGGGGACCTTATCTAAGGATAAGATGCAAGCCATTTAGAACTGAGATGAGGAGAAACTTATTCACTCAGAGAGTTGTTAACTTGTGGAATTCCCTACCGCAGTGAGTTGTTGATGCCAGTTCATTGGATATATTCACGAGGGAGTTAGATATGGCCCTTATGGCTGAAGGGATCAAGCGGTATGGAGAGAAAGCAGGAAAGAGGTACTGAGGGAATGATCAGCCATGATCTTATTGAATGGTGGTGCAGGCTTGAAAGACCGAATGGCCTACTCCTGCACCTATTTTCTATGTTGCTATGTTTCTATGTTTGAGTACATGAGTTGTGGTTGTAGTAGACTTAAATGCAGTGTCTTACTTTAAATTCAGCTGAAATCGTTTGAACCACCCCTTTATTGAACTGTTTTGCATAAGATTTATCATGGGTGACTTTAATATGGATATAGATTGGGCTAACCAAACTGGAAGCAAGATGGTGGAGGAGGATTTCCTGGAGTGCATAGGGGATGGTTTTCTAGACCAATATGTCGAGGAACCAACTGGGGAGAGGCCATCTTAGACTGGGTGTTGTATAATTAGAGAGGATTAATTAGCAATCTCGTTGTGCGAGGCCCCTTGGAGAAGAGTGACCATAATATGGTGGAATTCTACATTAGGATGGAGAATGAAACAGTTAATTCAGAAGCCGTGGTCCAGAACTTAAAGAAAGGTAACTTTGAATATATGAGGCGTGAATTGGCTAGGATAGATTGGCAAATTATATTTATGGGGTTGACTGTGGATGGGCAATGGCAGACATTTAGAGACCGCATGGATGAACTACAACTGTCCATCCCTGTCTGACGTAAAAATAAAAAAGGGAAGGTGGCTCAACTGTGGCTATCAAGGGAAACATGGATAGTATTAAAGCCAAGGAAGTGGCATACAAATTGGCCAGAAATAGCAGCGAACCCGGGGACTGGGAGAAATTTAGAACTCAGCAGAGGAGGACAAAGGGTTTGATTAGGGCAGGGAAAATAGAGTCCGAGATGAAGCTTGCAGGGAACATTAAGACAGACTGCAAAAGTTTCGATAGATATGTAAAGAGAAAAAGGTTAGTAAAGACAAACGTAGGTCCCCCGCAGTCAGAATCAGGGGATGTCATAACGGGGAACAAAGAAATGGCAGACCACTTGAACAAGTACTTTGGTTCGGTATTCACTAAGGTGGACACAAACAACCTTCCAGATATAAAAGGAATCAGAGGGTCTAGTAAGAAGGAGGAACTGAGGGAAATCCTTATTGATCGGGAAATTGTGTTGGGCAAATTGATGGGATTGAAGGCCAATAAATCCCCAGGGCTTGATGGAATGCACCCCAGAGTACTTAAGGAGAGTACTTGGAAATAGCGGATGCATTGACAGTCATTTTCCAACATTCCATAGACTCTGGATCAGTTCCTATGAAGTGGAGGGTAGCTAATGTAACACCACTTTACAAAAAAGGAAGGAGAGAAAAAATAGGTAATTATAGACCGGTCAGCCTGACATTGGTAGTGGGTAAAATGATGGAATCAATTATTAAGGATGTCATAGCTGCGCATTTGGAAAGAGGTGACATGATAGGTCTAAGTCAGCATGAATTTGTGAAAGGGAAATCATGCTTGACAAATCTTCTGGAATTTTTTGAGGATGTTTCCAGTTGAGTGTGTTAGTGTGAATGTTTTGAAGAATCACTCAACACTCAGAGTCTGTCCCAACGCCAATGCGGGCTTTATTTTTGCTAGCGGGGAGGAAGCCTCGGGACTGGATCCAGGCACTTCTCTCCGATGAACAACGAAACTCATCGATATTTATATGTTTTACAATAGTTCTTTACAGTTACTCAGCCCACTTCAGCTGGACACAAGCCAATCATAACGATTATAGATTACGTTTAGGTTTCTTTAACCCAATCGAATTCTCCTGATATCTCAGGGGCTGTATGTTAGGTTTTTGTCAGCTCGGGCTGATTAATGATCTCGTTATGTGAGGCAGGTTCCCCCCTTATCTCTGTTCCTCGGGGCTCGGCTGTGTGAAGTCACTGATTATACCAGTGTACTATAAAGGTTCGTTATAATTATCTTGTATCCAAGGCATTCCTGGTAGTGGGCCTCACTAGGTCATTGCTCGGTCAGCCTTAGTCAGTAGTTCATTACTTGACTAACTGAGTACCCATCATGCTTGGGCAGCCATTTTATATGTGGCCACTTTAAACTTATAGGAGTTTAGATACATCCAGCAAGTGTCTAATGCCGAGTGTTTTGATATATTCAGCAGGTGCCTAATGCCTACAACAAGTGGACAAGGGAGAACCAGTTCATGTGGTGTATTTGGACTTTCATAAGGCTTTCGACAAGGTCCCACACAAGAGATTAATGTACAAAGTTAAAGCACATGGGATTGTGGGTAGTGTGCTGACGTGGATTGAGAACTGTTTGGCAGACAGGACGCAAAGAGTAGGAGTAAATGGGGACTTTTCAGAATGGCAGGCAGTGACTAGTGGTGTACCGCAAGGTTCTGTGCTGGGGCCCCAGCTGTTTACATTGTACATTAATGATTTAAACGAGGGGGTTAAATGTAGTATCTCCAAATTTGCGGATGAGACTAAGTTGGGTGGCAGTGTGAGCTGCGAGGAGGATGCTATGAGGCTGCAGAGTGACTTGGATAGGTTAGGTGAGTGGGCAAATGCATGGCAGATGAAGTATAATGTGGATAAATGTGAGGTTATTCATTTTGGTGGTAAAAACAGAGAGACAGACTATTATGTGAATGGTAACAGATTAGGAAAAGGGGAAGTGCAACGAGATGGGTGTCATGCTACATCAGTCATTGAAGGTTGGCATGCAGGTGCAGCAGGCAGTTAAGAAAGCAAATGGCATGTTGGCCTTCATAGTGAGGGGATTTGAGTACAGGGGCAGGGAGGTGTTACTACAGTTGTACAGGGCCTTGGTGAGGCCACACCTGGAGTATTGTGTACAGTTTTGGTCTCCTAACTTGAGGAAGGACAATCTTGCTATTGAGCGAGTGCAGCGAAGGTTCACCAGACTGATTCCTGGGATGGTGGGACTGACATGTCAAGAAAGACTGGATCAACTGGGCTTGTATTCACTGGAGTTCAGAAGAATGAGAGGGGATCTCATAGAAACGTTTAAAATTCTGATGTGTTTAGACAGGTTAGATGCAGGAAGAATGTTCCCAATGTTGGGGAAGTCCAGAACCAGGGGTCACAGTCTAAGAATAAGAAGTAAGCCATTTCGGACCGAGATGAGGAGAGACATCTTCATCCAGAGAGTGGTGAACCTGTGGAATTCTCTACCACAGAAAGTTGTTGAGGCCAATTCACAAAATATATTCAAAAAGGAGTTAGATGAAATCCTTACTACTCGGGGGATCAAGGGGTATGGCGAGAAATCAGGAATGGGGTATGAAGTTGCATGTTCAGCCATGAACTCATTGAATGGTGGTGCAGGCTCGAAGGGCCGAATGGCCTCCTCCTGCACCTATTTTCTATGTTTTCTATGTTTCTATGTGAGATTTGAAATCCGTTACTTTCTGTATCAGTTAACCCGGTTTTGGAACCGATTGAATTTAACAAACTCATCCACACATTTTACACGTGATAGCCTGTGAAATATCGTGATATTTGTAATTGTTATTGCCACAAACTCCGTTCCCTAGTCACTGATTCCATCCCTCTTCCCAACTTCTGCCTGACGCCGAACCAGTCTGTTCACAACCTTGGTGTCATACTTAACCCTGAAATAAGTTTTTGACCACATATCCACATCATAACTAAGATTGCCTATTTCCACTTCTGTAACATCGCCCGTCTCTGCTCTTGCCTCAGCTCATCCACTGCTGAAGCCGTCATCCATGTCTTTGTTACTTCTGGTCTTGACAATTCCAATGCACTCCTCCCACATTCTACCCTACATAAACTAGAGTTGATCCAAAACAAGGCACTCAGACCAGCCCTGAGCCCCATCCACACGAAACTGAGAATGTACACCAAAGAGCTTGTCATTGTCCTGGGCTGCGCCATGGTCAAGGTCACCTACGAGGGCACGGTGCATGAATTGTCACTCTGGATTGTCCCGGGTGATGGCCCCACACTGCTTGGAAGGCATTGGAAACTTTTCTGGGGAGAAGGTGCGGATCCAATTGGCATGACCCATTCACCACAAGGCGCGAGCGGTACCTCACATGATGAGTGAGAGAGTGGAAATCGAGCTGGACAGGCTGCAATGCGAGGGCATCATCGCCCCAGTGGAATTCAGCGAGTGGGCCAGCCCGATTGTTCCAGGACTCAAAAGTGATGGCACGGTCAGGATTTGCGGCGATTATAAAGTAACTATTAATCATTTCTTGCTACAGGACCAATACCCACTACCTAAGGCAGACAACCTATTTGCGACGCTGGCAGGAGGCAAGACGTTCACCAAGCTCGACCTGACTTCGGCCGACACGACGCAGGAGCTGGAGGAGTCTTCGAGGGGCCTCACCTGCATCAACATGCACAAGTGACTGTTCATCTACAACAGATACCCGTTTGGAATTCGGTCGGCTGCAGCGATCTTCCAGAGAAACATGGAGAGCCTACTCAAGTCGATACCGCGCACGGTGGTTTTTCAGAACAACATATTGGTCATGGGTCGGGACACTGTCGAGCACCTACAAAACCTGGAGGAGGTCCTCCAGCGATTGGATCGCATAGGGCTGCAGCTGAAGAGGTCGAAGTGCGTCTCCATGGCAACAGAAGTGGAGTTTTTGGGGAGAAAGATCCCGGCGGATGGCATTCGGCCCACAGATGCCAAGATAGAGGCTATCAGGAATGCTCCCAGGCCACAGAACGTCATGGAGCCTCAATCGTTCCTGGGACTCCTCAACTATTTTGGTAACTTCCTACCAGGATTAAGCATCCTCTTAGAGCCCCTACATGTGTTATTGCATAAAGGTGAGAACTGTGTATGGGGAAAAAAATAAGTAATTGCTTATGAGAAAGCCAGAAACATTTTATGCTCCAACAAGTTGCTTTTATTGTATAACCCATGTAAAAGACTTGTGCTAGCATGTGATGCGTCGTCGTACGGAGTCGAGCATGTATTACAACAAGCTAACATTGCGGGGAAGTGCAACCTGTTGCCTATGCCTCCAGGAACTTGTCTAAGGCCGAGAGAGCCTACAGCATGATTGAGAAAGAGGCATTAGTGTGTGTGTTCGTGGTAAAGAAAATGCATCAATATCTGTTTGGCCTCAAATTTGAGCTGGAAACCGATCACAAGCCCCTCATATCCCTGTTCACTGAAAACAAGGGGATAAATACTAATGTCTCAGCCCGCATACAAAGGTGGGTACTCGCGCTATCAGCATATAACTATACCATCTGCCACAGGCCAGGTACCGAGAACTGTGCAGATGCTCTCAGTCGGCTACCATTGCCCACGACGGGGGTGGAAATGGCGCAGCCTGCAAAATTGTTGATGGTGGCGCAGCCCGCAGACTTGTTGATGGTCATAAAAGCATTAAAAATAGTAAATCACCTGTCACAGCCTGCCAGATTAGGACTTGGACCAGCCAAGATCCTCTGCTGTCCCTAGTAAAAAAACTGTGTACTGCATGGGAGCTGGGCCAGCATCCCCGTTGAAATGCAAAAGCTAATCAAGCCGTTCCAGTGGTGAAAGGACGAGCTGTCCATTCAGGCAGACTGCCTGTTGTGGGGTAACCGCATAGTGCTACCCAAAAAGGGCAGGGAGACGTTCATCTCGGATCTCCACAGCACACACCCGGGTATAGTAATGATGAAAGCAATAGCCAGATCCCACGTGTGGTGGCCCAGTATCGACTCTGACTTAGAGTCCTGTGTACGGCAATGCTGCGTGTGTGCTCAGTTGAGGCACCACTAAGTTTGTGGTCCTGGCCCTCCAGACCATGGTCAAGAATCCATGTCGACTATGTGGGCCCGTTTCTCGGTAAAATGTTCCTGGTGGTGGTGGATGCTTTTCCAAAATGGATTAAATGTGAAATAATGTTGGGAAGCACCGCCACTGCCACCATTGAAAGCCTGAGGCCCATGTTTGCCACCCACGGCCTGCCTGACATACTAGTCAGTGACAACGGGCCATGTTTCACCAGTGCCGAATTTAAAGAATTCATGACCCGCAATGGGATCAAACATGTCACCTCGGCCCCGTTTAAACCAGCCTCCAATGAGCAGGCAGAGTGGGCAGTACAAACAATCAAACAGAGCCTTAAACGAGTCTCAGAAGGCTCACTCCAAACCTGCCTGTCCAGAGTACTGCTCAGCTACCGCACGAGACCCCTCTCGCTCACAGGTGTGACCCCAGCTGAGCTACTCATGAAAAGGACACTTAAAACCACAGTCTCGCTGGTTCACTATGATCAGGTCGAGAGCAGGCGGCAGCAACAAAATGTAAACGATAGTCGTGCCACTGTGTCATGGGAAATTGATCTGAATGACCCTCTGTATGTGCTAAACTATGGACATGGTCCCAAGTGGATCGCGGGCACGGTGATAGCTAAAGAAGGGAGTAGGGTGTTTGTAGTCAAACTAGACAATGGACAAATTTGCAGAAAGCACCTGGACCAAACGAGGCTGTAGTTCACAGACTGCCCTGAACAAACCACAGCAGACACCACCTTTTTCGAGCCCACAACACACACCCAAAGGATCAATGACACCAACCCGGACCAGGAAATCGAACCCATCATGCCCAACAGCCCAGCAAGGCCAGGCTCACCCAGCAGCCCTGCAGGGCCAACAACACGCCAGCCCAGCGAGGGCACAGCCAACACACCAGTATAGCCATTTGTACCAAGACGGTCCACATTGGAAAGAAAGGCTCCCGACCGCCTCTCCTTGTAAATAGATTTTACTTTGACTTTGGGGGGGGGAGTGATGTTGTGTACCTGTAAAACATGCACTCCCATGTTCCGCCACCAGGGAGTGCATCCCCTGACATCCCAATGGATCCCAGCATCTCTTGGGAGCATTGTATATAAGCCGGCCCCTAAGGCCTGTTCCTCACTCTGGAGTGTCTTAATAAAGACTGAGGTCACTGTTACTTTAACCTCCCTGTGTGCAGTCTCATCTGTGTTGGAACACAATAGCGATGAGATAATGAAGAATCACGCGAAAATGCAGAGAACTGTTGGTATCCTGGAGAAATTCTCAGAAAGGGACAATTGGGAGGCCTTCATGGAGCGACTCGACCAATACTTCATCGTCAACAAGCTGGAAGGTGATGAGAACACTGCCAAATGAAGGCCGATCCTCCTCACTGTCTGCGGGGCAACAACCTATGGCCTCATGAAGAATCTTCTCGCTCTGGTGAAACCAACAAGCAAATCCTATGAAGAACTGTGCACGCTGTTCCGAAAGCACCTAAATCCGAAGGAAAGCGTTCTGATGGCAGGGTATCGATTCCATACATGTGAGCGGTCTGAAGGCCAGGAAGTGGAGAGCTACATCGCCGAACTAAGGTGCCTTGCAGGACATGAACTGTAAGGAGGACGCTAAAAGGCTGCGGGGTGATTTGGACAGGTTAGGTGAATGGGCAAATGCGTGGCAGATGCAGTATAATGTGGATAAATGTGAGCTTATCCACTTTGGGGCCAAAAACACGAAGGCAGAATATTATCTGAATGGCGGCAGATTAGGAAAAGGGGAGGTGCAGCGAGACCTGGGTGTCATGGTACATCAGTCATTGAAAGTTGGCATGCAGGTGCAACAGGCGGTGAAGAAGGTAAATGGTATGTTGGCCTTCATAACCAGGGGATTTGAGTATCGGAGCAGGGAGGTTTTACTGCAGTTGTACAGGGCCTTAGTGAGGCCTCACCTGGAATATTGTGTTCAGTTTTGGTTTCCTAATCTGAGGAAGGACGTTCTTGCTATTGAGGGAGTGCAGCGAAGGTTCACTAGACTGATTCTCGGGATGGCAGGACTGACATATGAGGAGAGATTGGATCGACTGGGCCTGTATTCACTGGAGTTTAGAAGGATGAGGGGGGATCTCATAGAAACATATAAAATTCTGACAGGACTGGACAGGTTAGATGCAGGAAGAATGTTCCCGATGTTGGGGAAGTCCAGAACCAGGGGACATAGTCTAAGGATAAGGGGTAAACCATTTAGGACTGAGATGAGGAGAAATTTCTTCACTCAGACACTTGTTAACCTGTCGAATTCCCTACCGCAGAAAGTTGTTGATGCCAATTCATTGGATATATTCAAGAGGGAGTTAGATATGGCCCTTACAGCTAAAGGGATCAAGAGGTTTGGAGAGACAGCAAGAAAGGGGTACTGAGGTGAATGATCAGCCATGATCTTACTGAATGGTGAAGGGCCGAATGGCCTACTCCTACACCTATTTTCTATGTTTCTATATTTCTATTGCAAATTTGATGGATTCCTTGAGCAAATGCTTGGCATTGGACATGAGGTTATCTTTCGCAAACTATTGACTGTTGAAACACCGAATCTGAGCAAAGCCATAACAATAGCCCAGGCATTTAAGTCCACCAGCGATAACACCAAACAAATTTCGCAGCATAATGAGGTTTCGGCAAGTACTGTACACAAAGTAATGTCGTTTTTAGGCAGAAATGCATATGGCAGAACGTACACGCTGGCAGCTGCAAGACCTCAGATGACCCAGAATCCATCATTAATCATTAATGCGATGCAGTTAACAGCTTGTTGGAGCTGTGGAAGTGATCATCAAGCCCATCAATGCCCTTTCAAACACTATCTGTGCAAAGGGTGGGAAACAATGAGACACCTGCAGCGAATGTGCAGACGAGCTGCAAACCCTGCAAACCACCACGTTGCAGAGGAGAACAGATCCATGGCGGAGCAGGCTGAACTAGAGACTCGAACCAAGGAGGCAGAAGTGTATGGGGTACAGGCCTTCTCCACGAAATGCCCACCGATCATGCTAAAAGTCGAACTAGATGGAATTCCAGTATCCATGGAACTGGACACGGGTGAGAGTCAGTCTATCATGAGCAAAAAGGCCTTTGGCAGGCTGTGGTGCAACAAGGCACACAGGCCCAAGCTTAGCTCCATTCATACCAAGCTAAGAACTTACACTAAAGAGCTGATCCCTGTAATTGGCAGCGCAGCAGTAAAAGTCTCCTATGATGGAGCAGTGCACGAACTCCCACTATGGATTGTACGAGGAGATAGCCCCAAACTGATTGGCAGAAGCTGGCTAAGAAAATTTCCCTGGAACTGGGTCGGCATCCGAGCACTCCCATCCATTGACGATGCCTCATGTGCCCAGGTTCTGAGCAAGTTCCTGTCATTGTTTGAACCAGGCATCGGAAGTTTCTCAGGGTAAAAGGTACAAATCCACTTGGTTCCCGGTACGACCCATCCACCACAAGGCACGGGCAGTACCATATATGATGCGAGAGAAAGTGGAAATTGAGCTGGACAGGCTGCAGCAAGAAGGCATCATCGCGTCAGTGGAGTTCAATGAGTGGACCAGTCCTATTGTTCTGGTTCTCAAAGACGACAGCATGGTCAGAATTTGTGGGGACTATAAAGTAATGATTAACCGTTTTTTTGCTACAGTTCCAGTACCCGCTACCCAAGGCAGATGACCTATTTGCGACTCTGGCTGGAGGAAAGTTATTCACTAAGTTGGACCTGACCTTGGCCTACATGACTCAGGAGCTGGCGGAATCTTCGAAAGGCCTCACCTGCATCAGCATGCACAAAGCTCTGTTCATCTACAATAGGTGCCCGTTTGGGATTCGATCAGCTGCGGCAATTTTTCAAAGGAATGTGGAGAGTCTGCTAAGTTCCGCGCACCATGGTTTTCCAGGATGACATACTGGTCACAGGTTGGGAGACCATCGAACACTTGAAGAACCTGGAAGAGGTTCTAATTCAGCTGGATCGCATGGGACTCAGGTTGAAATGCTCGAAGTGTATTTTCCTGGCACCAGAGGTCGAGATCTTAGGGAGAAGAATTGCTGCAGATGGCATCAGACCCACTGACGCCAAGACAGAGACCATCAAGAACGTGCCGAGACCACAGAACATGACGGAGCTGCGGTCGTTCCGGAGGCTCCTCAACTAGTTTGGTAATTTCCTACCTGGGTTAAGCACCTTGCTAGAACCCCTACATATGCTGCTACGCAAGGGAGATGACTGGGTATGGGGGAAATCAAAAGAGGCTGCTTTTGAGAAAGCCAGAAATCTGTTATGTTCCAACAAACTGCTTGTTCTGTATAACCCATGTAAATGTTTAGTGCTAGCTTGCGATGCGCTTTCATACGGGGTCGGGTGTGTGATACAGCAAGCTAATGAATCGGGAACATTGCAACCGGTCGCCTATGCTTCAAGGAGTTTGAATCTGCCACAGACCAGCCACAGAGAACTGCGCTGATGCTCTAAGTCGGCTACCATTGCCCGCCATCGGGCTGGAAATGGCACAGCCTGCAGACTTGCTCTTGGTGATGAATGAATTCGAAAATGAAAAGTCACCCGTTACGACCTGCCAGATCAGGACCTGGACCAGCCAGGATCCTTTACTGTCCCTTGTAAAAAAAACTGTGTCCTCCATGGGAGCTGGTCCAGCGTCCCAGCAGAGATGCATGAAGAGATCAAGTCGTTCCAGCGGTGCAAAGATGAAATGTCCATACAGGCGGACTGTCTTTTGTGAGGTAATCGCGTGGTTTTGCCTAAGAAAGGCAGGGAAATGTTCATACGTGACCTACACAATACCCACCCAGGCATAGTAATGAAGAAAGCTATAGCCAGAGCCCATGTGTGGTGGCTCGGCATCGCAGACTTAGAGTCGTGCATGCACCAATGCAACAGTTGCTCTCAACTGAGCAATGCACCCAGAGAGGCACCGCTAAGTTTGTGGTCATGGCCCTCCAAACTGTGGCCGAGCATCCACGTTGACTTTGCGGGCCCGATCCGAGGCAAAATGTTTTTGGTTGTTGTGGATGCTTATTCAAAATGGATTGAATGTGTAATAATGTCTGTAAGCACATCCATCGAAAGCCTACAAGTCATGTTTGCCATGCACGGCCTGCCCGATTTCCTTGTCAGTGACAATTGGCCATACTTCACCAGTGCTGAATTCAAGGAATTCATGACCTGCAATGGGATCAAGCATGTCACATCTGTCCCTTCAAGCCCACACCCAACGGTCAGGCAGAACGGGCAGTTCAGACCATCAAGCAAAGCTTGAAATGTGTGTCGGAAGGCTCCCTGCAGACCGGCCTGTCCCAAGTCATGCTCAGCTACCGCACCAGATCCCATTCGCTCACCGGGGTTCCCCCAGCCAAGCTGCTCATGAAAAGGGCGCTCAAAACAAGGCTCTCTCTTGTCCACCCTGATCTCCATGATCACGTCGAGGATAGGTGGCATCAACAAAACATGTACCATGATCGTGCAAATGTGTCACGTGATATTAAAGTCAATGACCCTGTATTTGTACTCAATTATGGACATAGTCCCAAATGGTTTGCTGGCACTGTCATAGCCAAAGAAAGGAGTAGGGTGTTTCAGGTCAAACTTGCCAATGGACTAATGTGCAGAAAGCATTTGGACCAAACCCAACTGCGATTCACAAACAGCCACGAGCAAACTGATGAGGACACCACCAACTTCGACCCTCCAACATACACACAAGTGGCAACCGACCTCACGGTTGACCACGAAAGTGAACGCACCATCCCCAGCAGCCCAGCAAGGCCAGCTGTCCAGCAGCCCAGCGAAGAACCAACCAATTCACCCACACCTGCATTTGTACTGAGACGATCGACAAGGGAGTGAAAAGCCCCATATCGTCTCACCCTGTAAATAAGAGTACTATTGACTTTGGGAGGGAGTGATATCATGTTTGCAACTCCAGGCAACCTGTACAATACTGCCATCAGAGGGCTTACCTGATGGATCCCAGCATCCCTTGGGAGCACTGTGTATAAGCAGGCCTCCCACGCTGGAGTCTGAATAAAGGAGCTGACGTCACACTTACTCATTGTCTACAGTACTCAGTTGTATTACTTTATTATGAGCATAACACCACCGATCTCTGAGCTCTCTTCCTGTTGGTTCCCAGGGCAATCAATCACCACTCGCCAACATTATGCTGCCAGATTAAGTTGAGGGGCTCAGAGGAAGTAGTAAATTGAGGCCATGAATCTGAGTTAAGAAATAAAATTAGAGAAGCATGAATAAATGAATGAGGAGCGGCAAGATAAACTAAAGGGTACAATCCTAAAGGGGCTGCATGAACAGTGAGAACTGTGGGTTTATGCGCACAAATCACTGAAGGTGGCAGGACAGGTTGAGAAACCAGTTAAAAAACTTACAGGATCCTGGGTATCACAGAGGCGTGGTGTACAAATGCAAGGAGGTTATGATGAACCTTTGTAAAACACTGGTTCAGCCTCAACTGGAGCATTGTGTCCAATTCTGGGCACTGCACATTAGGATGTGAAGGCCTTAGAGAGGGTGCAGAAAAGATTTACAACAATGACTCACGAGATGAGGGAATTCAGTAACATGGATAGACTGGAGAAGCTGGGGTTGTTCTCCTTTGAGCAGAGAAGGTTGAGAGCAGAATTGATAGGTGTTCAAAATCATGAAGGACCCAGAAAGATCAGAGAGAGAGATACTGTTCCAACTGGCTAAAGGGTTGAGAACCAGAGGAGACAGATTTATGGTGATTGGCAGAAGATCATCATCATAGGCAGTCCCTCGAATCGCGGATGATTTGCTTCCACGTTAAAAAGTTCACAGGTGTTTCAATGAAGGACCTAAAATTCCAGGTCCGAACTAAATCTTGAAGGGTGGAAGATGCCTGAGCGTGGAATTTTTAACGTGTGGTGACCGTTGCATGCCAGCCACCACTCGAGCTTGACAGAGGTCTTGGTCCAGTAGCAAGGATTAACCAAGATGACTGGAGACCAGCTCTGCTGCATACGGACCTAGTGCACACACATATCGCAGTGTGGGCTGGCCTGTGCTGCACCCGGGCCCTCGCCTCTTGTGGACCCTGAACTCGTGCCTCTCCTGGACCCCGATCACGTCCCTCTACAATCTCTCGCTGCTCCTTCGCTCCAACCTCGCCGCTCCTGCTGTACCTGTCCATGCTCCAATCACTGACCTGGACCATGGCGACGTCCCTTTTCACTGCAGTTGCTCTCCTGCTGCAGCACGTGCTGCTCCCTGGAGTGGTATGCCACCACACTGCTCCTTCCGCTCCCTGGCCTGTTTCAATGGGGCACGCAGGCTGGGGGCCGCTCAGACTGCTGGTCTTGGCCACCACGCTGCTGCGTCCGCTCGCTGGCCTGCTCCGATGGTGCTTGCAGGCCGGGGGCCGCTCAGTCTGCTGAGCTAGGCCGCCATGCTTCTCTTTCTGCTCCCTGGCCTGCTCCGATGGTGCTCGCAGGCCAGGGGCCGTGCAGACTGTTGCGCCAGGCCACTATGCTGCTCCCTGGCCTGCTCTGATGGTGCACTCTTTGGTGGACTGCGGGTAAGGCACACAAAGAAACTACACACAGGACAGTTGAACGGCCTCTCCCCAGTGTGAATTCGCTCGTATACCAGCAAGTGGGATGAACGAGACACACACACACGAGTGAGAGTGTTCCAGTGCACTGCCTGTGAAAAGAGCTTTAACGAGTTACACAGCCTGAAAAAACATCACACCATTCACAGTGGGGAGAAACCGTACACATGTTCTGTGTGTGGATCAGTCTTCAACTGATCGTCCAACCTGGAGAGACACAAGGATATCCACACCATGGAGAAACCGTGGAAATGTGGGGATTGTGGGAAGGGATTCAATTGCCCCTCTGCACTGGAAACTCATCGATGCCGTGACAATGGAGAGAGGCCATTCAACTGCCCTGTGTGTGGGAAGGGATTCATTCATTCATCCAACCTGCTGGTACATGAGCGAATTGGCAGAAGAACCAAAGGTGATGTAATTAAAATCTATTTTATGCAGCAAGTGGTTACGATTTGGAATGCACGGCCTGAAAAAGGTGGTGGAGGCAGACTCAATCACGGCTTTCAAAAGGGAGTTGTATAATTATCTGAAAGAAAACATTTGCAGGGCCAGAGGAAAGGGCGGGGCAGTGTGACTAGCTGGGAGCCAGCAAGGGTTCAATGGGCTGAATGGCCTTCCGTGCTGTAACCATTCTGATTGTGTGAGCAGAACAACTCTGCTCCCTGACTCAACCTAAAGCCTTCCTGATTGTGAGCACCTCTGTTAAATCTGCCCTGCACCTTCACTAATCCAAGGAGAACCACCCCAGATGCTGCAGCCATCACCTTATTGAATGGCGGCAAATGGCCGACGCATCTCCTATTTCTGATGTTCTCACGTATTCATGTCACTGGTCCCATCCTGCACCTGATGGCCTCCCTGCAGTAAGATGGCCGCCGCGCATACTCCCTGCCCTGCAGAGGGACAATGGCAACATTGTGATGTCGAGGAAGCCCCGCCCCTGTCGCTCCCTGCGGCGGGCGGTCCCGCGCTGCCCAAAATGGCAGCCGAATTCCTCTCATTCCCCGACAGTAACCAGGCCCGTCCCCGCCTGAAGGTGCCCTGCAGCCGCCACCCAAATCTCGCTGCCCGCGCGTGTCCATGAGTATGTGAGTCCGCAGGGAGGCCGGGTGCGCTGCTCGGGCCGCTGCACCATCCTCCGCGGTGGCGAAACATCGTCCGTCCGTCCGCGGCCAACAGGCTGGCCCGCGCCTGCGCACAACTCCGCCGCGCCTCACCCGGGCCCCGAGTTCAAAGGCCGCGAGCGGAGCCCGCCAACAAACCGCCAACCGCCCGCCCACGCGCAGCACTCAGCCTGCAGCCAATGGCGAGGCGGCGGGGGGCACCAGCCCACTCAGCGCGCGCTGCTCCGCGCCAATCAGCGGCGGGGGGGGGGGGGGGCGGGGCCGCGGCACCAATCAATCAATCGGCGAACAATCCAGGGCGCGCGGTGCTGAAGGGAAAGTGTCTCTGGCGACACAAACAGAAGATGCTGGAAGTGTCCGCGGCTCAGGCAGCATCTGTGGGCAGCGTCAAAGGGGGCGGGGCCGCGGCCCTCCGTCACAACTGGAGAGTGCTGGGAAAGAATAGATCCTGAAGGAGCACTGAAAGGGGGAGGGGGAGAAAGGACAACAGGGAAGGTCTGTGATGGGGGGGAAGGCAGGAGAGATTAGAGAGACAAAAGGGAGGATGGGCCGAATTTAAATGGTACTGGCAGGATTTAGAACAACATTAGTCAGGATAGGGTGTGAATGGTGGGATAATGATCAGTGGCCATTAGAGACAAGAAAAAAAAACAGGCTCGGTGGGTGGAGACCATGAGAAATAGGAACAGGAGTGGGCCACCCGGACCCCGAGCCTGCTTCCCATTCAATAAGATCATGGCTGGTCTGATCATAGAGTCAGTTCCACTTTCCTGTTTGCTCCCTAGAACACTTTACTCACTTATCACTCAAAAATCTGTCTATCTCCACCTTAAATATATTCAATGACCCAGCCTCCACAGCTCTCTGGGGCAGAAAAATCACAGATTTACAACCCTCTGAGAGAAGAAGTTCCTCCACATCTCAGTTTTATATGGGCGGCCATTTTTTTGGAGACTATGTCCACTAGATACAGAGAAAAGCTTGCTACACACGATCCCATCAAAAACTGCCAGGGCAGGTACAGCACGGGTTAGACAGGAAGGTTTAAGCTGGGCATTCCAGAACTTGGGGCCTGGGCAACAGAAGGCACAGCCAACAAAACCACCAGTGGTTGAACAATTATAATCAGGGATGCTCAGGAAGGCAGCTATCTTTTTGGCCGGGGTGTGAGGGTGGGGGGAGCAGATGTGGGGCTGGAGGAGTTTATAGAGCTAGGGAGGGGCGAGGCCATGGAGGAATTTGAAAATAAATATTAGAATTTTGAACTCAAGGCATTGCTTAACAAAAGCTAGTGTAGGTCAGCGAGCAGAGGGGTGATAGGTGAGCAGGACCTGGTGTGAGTTAGGACACGGGCAGCCGAGTTTTGGATCAACTCTAGTTTATGTAGGGTAGAATGTGGGAGGAGTGCGTTGGAATTGTCAAGACCAGAAGTAACAAAGGCATGGATAGAAACATATAAAATAGGTGCAGGAGTTGGCCCTTCGGCCCTTCTACCCTGCACCGCCATTCAATGAGTTCATGGCTGAACATGCAACTTCAGTACCCCATTCCTGCTTTCTCACCATAGCCCTTGATTCCCCGAGTAGTAAGGACTTCATGTAACTCCTTTTTGAATATATTTAGTGAATTGGCCTCAACAACTTTCTGTGGTAGAGAATTCCACAGGTTCACCACTCTCTGGGTGAAGAAATTCCTCCTCATCTCGGTCCTAAATGGCTTCCCCCTTATCCTTAGACTGTGTCTCCTGGTTCTGGACTTCCCCAACATTGGGAACATTCTTCCTGCATCTAACCTGTCTAACCCTGTCAGAATTTTCAACGTTTCTATGAGGTCCCCTCTCATTCTTCTGAACTCCAGTGAATACAAGCCCAGTTGATCCAGTCTTTCTTGATAGGTCAGTCCCGCCATCCCGGGAATCAGTCTGGTGAACCTTCGCTGCACTCCCTCAATAGCAAGAATGTCCTTCCTCAGGTTAGGAGACCAAAACTGTACACAATACTCCAGGTGTGGCCTCACCAAGGCCCTGTACAATTGTAGCAACACCTCCCTGCCCCTGTACTCAAATCCCCTCGCTATGAAGGCCAACATGCCATTTGCTTTCTTAACCGCCTGCTGTACCTGCATGCCAACCTTCAATGACTGATGTACCATGACACCCAGGTTTCTTTGCACCTCCCCTTTTCCTAATCTGTCACCATTCAGATAATAGTCTGTCTCTCTGTTTTTACCACCAAAGTGGATAACCTCACACTTCAGCAGTGGATGAGCTGAGGCAAGAGCAGAGACGGGCGATGTTACAGAAGTGGAAATAGGCAATCTTAGTTATGATGTGGATATGTGGTCAAAAACTTACTTCAGGCTTAAGTATGACACCAAGGTTGCGAACAGACTGGTTCAGCGTCAGACAGAAGTTGGGGAGAGAGATGGAATCAGTGACTAGGGAACGGAGTTTGATGGCAATAACAATTACAAATATCACGATATTTCACAGTCGATCATGTGTAAAATGTATGGATGAGTTTGTTAAATTCAATCGGTTCCAAAACCGGGTTAACTGATACAGAAAGTAACGGATTTCAAATCTTACATAGAAACATAGAAAACATAGAAAATAGGTGCAGGAGTAGGCCATTCGGCCCTTCGAGCCTGCACCACCATTCAATGAGTTCATGGCTGAACATGCAACTTCAGTACCCCATTCATGCTTTCTCGCCATACCCCTTGATCCCCCTAGTAGTAAGAACTTCATCTAACTCCTTTTTGAATATATTTAGTGAATTGGCCTCAACAACTTTCTGTGGTAGAGAATTGCACAGGTTCACCACTCTCTGAGTGAAGAAGTTTCTCCTCATCACGGTCTTAAATGGCTTACTTCTTATCCTTAGACTGTGACCCCTGGTTGTCGACTTCCCCAACATTGGGAACATTCTTCCTGCATCTAACCTGTCTCAACCCGTCAAAATTGTAAACGTTTCTCTGAGATTCCCTCTCATTCTTCTGAACTCCAGTGAATACAAGCCCACTTGATCCAGTCTTTCTTGACATGTCAGTCCCACCATCCCAGGAATCAGTCTAGTGAACCTTCGCTGCACTCGCTCAATAGCAAGATTGTCCTTCCTCAAGTTAGGAGACCAAAACTGTACACAATACTCCAGGTGTGGCCTCACCAACGCCCTGTACAACTGTAGTAACACCTCCCTGCCCCTGTACTCAAATCCCCTCACTATGAAGACCAACATGCCATTTGCTTTCTTAACCGCCTGCTGTACCTGCATGCCAACCTTCAATGACTGATGTAGCATGACACCCAGCTCTCGTTGCACCTCCCCTTTTCCTAATCTGTCACCATTCAAATAATAGTCTGTCTCTCTGTTTTTACCACCAAAATGGATAACCTCACATTTATCCACATCTGCCATGCATTTGCTCACTCACCTAACCTATCCAAGTCACTCTGCAGCCTCATAGCATCCTCCTCGCAGCTCACACTGCCACCCAACTTAGTGTCATCCGCAAATTTGGAGATACTACATTTAATCCCCTCGTCTAAATCATGAATGTACAATGTAAACAGCTGGGGCCCCAGCACAGAACCTTGCGGTACCCCTCTAGTCACTGCCTGCCATTCTGAAAAGTACCCATTTACTCCTACTCTTTGCTTCCTGTCTGCCAACCAGTTCTCAATCCACGTCAGCACACTACCCGCAATCTCATGTGCTTTGCTTTAACTTTGCACATTAATCTCTTGTGTGGGACCTTGTCGAAAGCCTTATGAAAGTCCAAATACACCACATGAACTGGTTCTCCCTTGTCCACTTGTTGTAGGCATTAGGCATCTGCTGAATATATCTAAACTCATATAAGTTTAAAGTGGCCACATATAAAATGGCTGCCCAAGCATGATGGGTACTCAGTTAGTCAAGTAATGAACTACTGACTGAGGCTGACCGAGCAATGACCTAGTGAGGCCCATTACCAGGAATGCCTTGGATACAAAATAATTATAACGAACCTTTATAGTACACTGGTATAATCAGTGACTTCACACAGCCGAGCCCCGAGGAACAGAGATAAGGGGGGAACCTGCCTCACATAACGAGGTCATTAATCAGCCCGAGCTGACAAAAACCTAACATACAACCCCTGAGATATCAGGAGAATTCTATTGGGTTAAAAAAAACCTATACGTAATCTATAATCATTATGATTGGATTGTGTCCAGCCGAAGTGGGCTGAGTAACTGGAAAGAACTCTTGTAAAACATATAAATATCGATGAGTTTCTTTGTTCATCAGAGAGAAGTGCCTGGATCCATTACTGAGGCTTCCTCTCCGCTAGAGAAAATAAAGGCCGCATTGGCTCTGAGTGTTGAGTGATTCTTCAAAACATTCACACTAACACACTCAACTGGAAACATCCTCAAAAAATTCCAGAAGATTTGTCAAGCATGATTTCCCTTTCACAAATCCATGCTGACTTGGACCCATCATGTCACCTCTTTCCAAATGCGCAGCTATGACATCCTTAATAATTGATTCCATCATTTTACCCACTACCGATGTCAGGCTGACCGGTCTATAATTACCTGTTTTTTCTCTCCCTCCTTTTTTGTAAAGTGGTGTTACATTAGCTACCCTCCACTTCATAGGAACTGATCCAGAGTCTATGGAATGTTGGAAAATGACTGTCAATGCATCCGCTATTTCCAAGGTCACCTCCTTAAGTACTCTGCAATGCAGTCCATCAGGCCCTGGGGATTTATTGGCCTTCAATCCTATCAATTTGCCCAACACAATTTCCTGACCAATAAGGATTTCCCTCAGTTCCTCCTTCTTACTAGACCCTCTGACCCCTTTTATATCTGGAAGGTTGTTGGTGTCCTCCTTAGTGAATACCGAACCAAAGTACTTGTTCAAGTGGTCTGCCATTTCTTTGTTCCCCGTTATGACATCCCCTGATTCTGACTGCAGGGGACCTACGTTTGTCTTTATTAACCCTTTTCTCTTTACATATCTATCGAAACTTTTGCAGTCTGTCTTAATGTTCCCTGCAAGCTTCATCTCGTACTTTATTTTCCCTGCCCTAATCAAACGCTTTGTCCTCCTCTGCTGAGTTCTAAATTTCTCCCAGTCCCCGGGTTCGCTGCTATTTCTGGCCAATTTGTATGCCACTTCCTTGGCTTTAATACTATCCCTGTTTCCCTTGATAGCCACAGTTGAGCCACCTTCCATTTTTTATTTTTACGCCAGACAGGGATGTACAGTTGATGTAGTTCATCCATGCGGTCTCTAAATGTCTGCCATTGCCCATCCACAGTCAACCCCGTAAATATCATTTGTCAATCTATCCTAGCCAATTCACGCCTCATATTTTCAAAGTTACCCTTCTTTAAGTTCTGGACCACGGTCTCTGAATTAACTGTTTCATTCTCCATCCTAATGTAGAATTCCACCATATTTTGGTCACTCTTCTCCAAGGGGCCTCGCACAACGAGATTGCAAATTAATCCTCTCTCATTACACAACACCCAGTCTAAGATGGCCTCCCCCCAGTTGGTTCCTCGACATATTGGTCTAGAAAACCATCCGTTATGCACTCCAGGAAATCCTCCTCCACCATCTTGCTTCCAGTTTGGTTAGCCCAATCTATATCCATATTAAAGTCACCCATGATAAATCTTATGCAAGACAGTTCAATAAAGGGGTGGTTCAAAGGATTTCAGCTGAATTTAAAGTAAGACACTGCATTTAAGTCTACTACAACCACAACTCATGTACTCAAACATAGAAACATAGCAACATAGAAAATAAGTGCAGGAGTAGGGCATTCGGCCTTTCAAGCCTGCACCACCATTCAATAAGATCATGGCTGATCATTCCCTCAGTACCTCTTTCCTGCTTTCTCTCCATACCGCTTGATCCCTTCAGCCATAAGGGCCATATCTAACTCCCTCTTGAATATATCCAATGAACTGGCATCAACAACTCACTGCGGTAGGGAATTCCACAAGTTAACAACTCTGAGTGAAGAAGTTTCTCCTTATCTCAGTTCTAAATGGCTTACCCTTTATCCTTAGATAAGGTCCCCTGGTTCCGGACTTCCCCAGCATTGCGAACATTCTTCCTCCATCTAACCTGTCCAGTCCCGTCAGAATTTTATGTTTCCATGAGATCCCCTCTCATCCTTCTAAACTCCAGTGAATAAAGGCCCAGCCTTCATGCTTTTTCCACCAAAGTGGATTCGCTCACATTTATCCACATTATACTGCATCTGGCATGAGTTTGCCCACTCACCTAACCTGTCCAAGTAGCACTGCAGCCTCTTAGCGTCCTCCTCACAGCTCACACCGCCACTTAGCTTAGTGTCATCTGCAAACTTGGAGATATGACACTCAATTCCTTCATCTAAATCATTAATTTATCTTGTAAATAGCTGGCATCCCAGCATTGAGTCCTGCGGCATCCCACTAGTGACTGCCTGCCATTCTGAAAAGGAGTCCTTTATCCCAACTCTCTCCTTCCTGTCTGCCAACCAGTTCTCTATCCATGTCAGTACATTACCCCCAATACCAGGTGCTTTGATTTTGCGCACCAATCTCTTATGTGGGACCTTGTCAAAAGACTTTTGAAAGTCCAAATACACCACATCCACTGATTCTCCCTTGCCCACTTTACTAGTTACATCCTCAAAAAATTCTAGAGGATTTGTCAAGCATGATTTCCCTTTCATAAATCCATGCTGACTTGAACTGACCCTTTCACTGCTTTCCAAATGCGCTGTTATGCCATCTTTAATAATGAATTCCAACATTTTTCCCACTACTGATGTCAGGCTAACTGGTCTATAATTACCCGTTTTCTCTCTCCCGCCTTTTTTAAAAAGTGGTGTTACATTAGCAACCCTCCAGCCCATAGGAACTGATCCAGAGTTGATAGACGGTTGGAAAATGATAACCAATACATCCACTATTTCTAGGGCCACTTCCTTAAGTACTCTGGGATGCAGACTATCAGGCCCTGGGGATTTATCTGCCTTCAATCCCATCAATTTCCCTCACACAATTGCCCGTCTAATAAGGATTTCCTTCAGCTCCTCCTTCTCACTAGACCCTCGGTCCGCTAGTATTTCCGGAAGGTTATTGGTGTCTTTCTTCATGAAGACAGAACCAAAGTATTTGTTCAACTGGTCCGCCATTTCTTTGTTCCCCATTATAATTTCACCTGAATCTGACTGCAAGGGACCTACGTTTGTCTTCACTAATCTTTTTCTCTTCACATATCTATAGAATCTTTTGCAGACAGTTTTTATGTTCCCAGCAAGCTTCCTCTCAAACTCTATTTTCCGCCTCCAAATTAAACCATTTGTCCTCCTCTGCTGAATTATAAAATTCTCTCAGTCCTCAGATTTGCTGCTTTATCTGACCAGTTGATATGCCTCCTCCTTGTATTGAACACTCTATTTAATTTCCCTTGTTAGCCACAGTTGAGCCACCTTCCCCGTTTTATTTTTAGTCCAGACAGCTATGTACAATTGTTGAAATTCATCAATGTGACCTTTAAATGTTTGCCATTGCCAAGCCACCGACAACCTTTAAGTATCATTCACCAGTCTATTCTAGCCAATTCATGTCTCATACCATCGAAGTTACCTTTCCTAAATTCAGGACCCTAGTCTCTGCATTAACAGTGTCACTCTCCATCTTAATAAAGAATTCTACCATATTATGGTCACTCTTTCCTAAGGGGCCTCGTAAACAAGAATGCTAATTAGTCCTTTCTTATTACACATCACCCAGCCTAGGATGGCCAACCCTCTAGTTGGTTCCTCGGCATATTGGTCTAGAGAACCATCCGTAAAAGACTCCAGGAAATCCGCCTCCACTGCATTGCTACCGGGTTGGTTAGCCCAATCAATATGCAGATTAAAGTCGCCCATGATAACTGCTGTACCTTTATTGCACGCATCCCTAATTTCTTATTTGATGCTGCCCCCAACCTCACTACTACTGTTTGGTGGTGTGTACATGACTCCCACTAGCGTTTTCTGCCCTTTTGTATTCTGTAGCTCCACCCATACTGATTCCACATCATCCAAGCTAATGTCCTTCCTTACTATTGCGTTAATTTCCTTTTTAACCAGCAACGCCATCCCACCTTCTTTTCCATTCTATCTATCCTTCCTGAATGTTGAATACCCCTGAATATTGAGTTCCCAGCCTTGGTCACCCTGGAGCCATATCTCCGTGATGCCAATTACATCATATCTGTTAACAGCTATCTGTGCAGTTAATTCGTCCACTTTATTATGAATACTCCTCGCATTGAGGCACAGAGCCTTCAGGCTTGTCTTTCCAACACACTTTGCCCCTTAAGAATTTTGCTGTAATGTGGCCCTTTTTGCTTTTTGTCTTGGGTTTCTCTGCCCTCCACTTTTACTTTTCTTCTTTCTGCTCTTGAATCCTACTCCATTCATCTACACTCTCTGATTCCTGATATTGTTGTTGATGTAAAAAAATTCTAAATTAATGACACTGCCCTCTGAACAGCACTTAAATACAATTGTTGACGTTTACAATGGATTTGCTTCTGCCCGCATTCTACTTCCCTCTGTCTCCCTGCATAGGTTCCCATCCCCCAACCATATTAGTCTAACCCCTCCCCAACAGAACTAGCAAACATTCCCCTGAGGACATTGGTTCTGGTCCTTCCCAGGTGTAGATCAATTGTACTGGTCCCACCTCCCCCAGAACCGGTTCCAATATTCCAGGAATTTGAATCCCTCTCTTCTCCACCACTCCTCGATAATGTATTCAACATTTATACAAGGTATCAATTTCCAGCTCAGGTATAAGGGTTATTAAGATCATCAGAAATGAACAAGAGCTGCCCGAATGAACATGTTTCAGTGTCCAATGCAATCACAGTAAATCCTGTTCTATTCACAAATGCAGCCTTTCTCCTCAGCCCGTTTAAAACTGAGATGAGGAGGAATTTCTTTTCTCAGAGGGTTGTAAATCTGTGGAATTCTCTGCCCTAGAGAGCAGTGGAGGCTGGTTCATTGAATATATTTAAGGCGGAGATGGACAAACTTTTGAGCGATAAGTGAGTAAAGAGCTCTGGGGAGCGGGCAGGGATGTGGAGTTGACTCTATGATCAGATCAGCTATGATCTTATTGAATGGGGAGCAGGCCCGGGGGTCCGGGTGGCCCATTCCGACTCCCAGTTTTCATGGTCTTATGGACCCAGCATGTCCCGCGGGGAAAAATGTGCCGCCCCCAGACTACAGGAGCTCAGTGCGCAGGCGCGGGTCCTGGGGGGGGGAGGGGCTTTAGAGCATGTGCGGTGCGGTTAATGGCGGAGGCAGTACGTTTTGGGCTTCTCCTCAGAAGTGTCCTTTTCATCGGTGCTGAGCGGAGTAATGAACCAGCGGGGAGCCGGCGAGGCTTCATAAACAACCGGTGACCGCCGCAAGCCCGAAATAATAACCGGAATATCGGCGGTTGCAGCTTCGGAGCTTTCTCCCCATCACAGGCCCAGGCTAACGACGGACATTTTGGTGTAGGAAGTCAGGTTCAACGGTCTGCCATCTATATTCAGTGAGTAGCAAAGCGCATGCGCGGCCATGTTGGTGCAGGAACAAAGTGAATGATGTCAGTGTCTGGAACTGAACCCAGCCAGAGTCAGCACCTTCAGGGGAGGGGAACCAGTGAGTGTAGAACTGAACCCAGCCAGAGTCAGCACCTTCAGGAGAGGGGAACCAGTGAGTGTGGAACTGAACCCAGACAGAGTCAGCACCTTATAAGAACATAAGAAATAGGAGCAGGAGTAGGCCATACAGCTGCTTGAGCCTGCTCCGCCATTCAATAAGATCATGGCTGATCTGATCTTGGACTCGGCTCCACTTCCCTGCCCGATTCCCATAACCTCTTATCCCCCCTTATCGTTTAAGAAACTGTCTATTTCTGGCTTAAATTTATTCAATGTCCCAGCTTCTACAGCTCTCTGAGGCAGTGAATTCCACAGATTTACAACCGTCTGATAGTAGAAATTTCTCCTCATCTCTTTTAAATTGACGGCCTCTTATTCTAAGATCATGCCTTCCAATTCTAGTCTCCCCCATCAGTGGAAACATCCTCTCTGCATCCACCTTTACAAGCCCCCTTATATCTAATACATTTTGATTAGATCTCCTCTCATTCTTTTGAATTCCAATGAGTAGAGGCCCAACCTACTCAACCTTACTCCCTCATCCATGGAATCAACCTAGTGAACCTTCTGTGAACTGTCTCCAAAGCAAGTATATCCTTTCATAAATATGGAAACCAAAACTGCACGCAGTATTCCAGGTGTGGCCTCACCAATACGTTGTACAACTGTAGCAAGACTTCCCTGCTTTTATACTCCATTCCATTGGCCTTCCTGATCACTTGCTGTACCTGCATACTATCCTTTTGTGTTTCATGCACAAGTACCCCCAGGTCCCACTGTACTGCGGCACTTTGCAATCTGTCTCCATTTAAATAATAACTTGCTCTTTGATTTTTTTTCTGCCAAAGTACATGACCTCACACTTTCTAACATTATACTCCATCTGCCAAATTTTTGCCTACTCACTGAGCCTGTCTGTGTCCTTTTGCAGATTTTACTTGTCCTCCCATCTTTGTATCGTCGGCAAACTTGGCTACATTACACTCAGTCCCTTCTTCCAAGTCGTTAATATAGAATGTAAATAGTTGGGGTCCCAGCACTGATCCCTGTGGCACCCCACTAGTTACTGGTTGCCATCCAGAGAATGAACCATTTATCCTGATTCTCTGTTCTCTGTTAGTTAGCCAATCCTCTATCCATGCTAATATATTACCCCCATCCCCGTGGACTTTTATCTTGTGCAGTAACCTTTTATGTGGCACCTTGTCAAATGTCTTGTGGAAGTCCAAATACACCACATCCACTGGTTCCCCCTTATTCACCCGGTTCATTACATCCCCAAAGAATTCCAGCAAATTTGTCAAACATGACTTCCCCTTCATAAATCCATGCTGACTCTGCATGACTGAATTTTGCTTTTGCAAATGTCCTGCTACTGCTTCCTTAATAATGGATCCAACATTTTCCCAATCACAGATGTTAGGCTAACTGGTCTATAGTTTCCTGCTTTTTGTCTGCCTCCTTTTTGAAATAGTGGCATTACATTTGCAGTTTTCCAATCTGCTGGGACCTCCCCAGAATCCAGGGAATTTTGGTAAATTACAACCAATGCATCCACAATCCCTGCTGCTACTTCTCTTAAGACCCTAGGATACAAGCCATCAAGTCCAGGGGTTTTATCTGCCTTTAATCCCATTATCTTACTGAGTACCACCTCCTTAGTGATTGTGTTAAGTTCCTCCCACCCCCGTATCCCCTTGACTATCCACTGTTGGAATATTAGTGTCCTCTACCGTAAAGACGGATACAAAATATTTGTTCAGAGTTTCTGCCATCTCCCTGTTCCCCGTTACTAATTCCCCGGTCTCATCCTCTAAAGGACCAACAATTACTTTAGCCATTCTTTTCCTTTTTATATACCTATAGAAACTCTTGCTATCTGTTTTTATATTTTGTGCTAGTTTACTTTCACAGTCTATCTTCCCTTTCTTACTCATTTTTTAGTTATTCTTTGCTGGTTTTTAAAAGCTTCCCAGTTTTCTGTTGTCCCACTAGATTTGGTCACTTTGTATGCCCTTGTTTTTAATGGATAACGGCCTTTATTTCTTTAGTTAGCCATGGATGGCTCTATTTTCTCTTGCACCTTTTCCTCCTCACTGGAATAGATTTTTCTGAGAGTTGTGAAATATCTCCTTAAATGTACACCATTGTTCATCAACCGTCCTGCACTTTAATCTATTTTCCCAGTCCAAGTTACCCAACTCTGCCCTCATACCTTCATAGTCTCCTTTATTTAAGCTTAGTACGCTGGTTAGAGATCCAACTTTCTCACCCTGCATCTGAATTTGAAATTCAGTCATGCTCTGATCACTCATTCCGAGGAGATCCTTTACTAGGAGATTGTTTATTAATCCTGTCTCATTACACAGGACCAGATCTAAGATAGCCTGCCCCCTGGTTGGTTCCATTACATACTGCTCAAGGAACCTGTCCCTTATGCACTCCATGAACTCCTCCTCAAGGCTGCCCTGACCAATTTGATTTATCCAATCAATATGGAGATTAAAATCACCCATGTTTATTGTTGTTCCCTTTTTACAAGCCCCCACTATTTCCTGGTTTACGCTCCGACCAACAGAGATGCTACTGTTCGGGGGCCTATAGACTATGCCCACCAGTGACTTTTTCCCCTTATTGTTCCTTATCTCCACCCAAACTGTTTCAACATCCTTATCATTTGAGACAATATCGTTTCTTACTATTGCAGTGATTCCATCCTTTATCAATAGAGCTACCCCACCTCCTTTTCCTTCTGTCTGTCCTTCCGGATTGTCAAGTACCCCTGAATATTTAATTCCCAGTCCTGGTCACCTTGTAACCACGTCTCTGTAAGGCTATCAGATCATACCCATTTGTCTCAATTTGTTCCGTCAACATATCTATTTTGTTACAAATGCTACGTGCATTGAGACAAAGTGCCTTTAAGTTTGTTTTTTTACCCTTTTTTCCTGCTTGTTTCCTCTCTCCTTCAAACTCACTTTCTTTATTTTTGCTTTCTAATTCCAGCTTTGCTCCCCTCCCTGCTGAATCTATTGTCAGGTTCCCATCCTCCTGCCAAGCTAGTTTAAACGCTCCCCAACAACACTAGCAAACCCCCCCCCCACCCTCCCACAAGGATATTGGTCCCGGCTCTGTTGAGGTGCAACCCATTCGGTTTGTACAGGTCCCACCTCCCCTGGAAGTGGTCCCAATGTGTCAGGAAGCTAAAGCCTTCCCTCTTGCACCATCTCTCCAGTCACGCATTCATCTGCTCTATCCTCCTATTTCTGTACTCGCTAGCTCGTGGCACTGGGAATAATGCGGAGATTACTACCTTTTGAGATCCTGCTTTTTAATCTCCCTGCTAGCTCCCTAAACTCTGCCTGCTGGAGAGGGGAGGAAGGGGAAACAGTGACTGTGGAATTGAACACAGCCAGAGTTAGCGCCTTAAGGGAAGGGGCGGATGGGAGGGAGGGGAACATGCGAGTATACAACTGAACTCAGCCAGAGTCAGCACCTTCAGGGGAGGGGAACCAGTGAGTCTCAAACTGAACCCAGCCAGAGTCAGCACCTTCAGGGAAGAGAGAGAGGGGAACCAGTGAATGTAGAACTGAACCCAGCATAATCTTAGAATAAGGGGCCGCCCATTTAAAATTGAGATGAAGAGAAATTTCTTCTCTGAGGGTTGTAAATCTGTGGAATTTGCTGCCTCAGAGAGCTGTGGAAGCTGGGACATTTGTATCAATTTAAGACAGAAATAGTCAGTTTGTTAAACGATAAGGGTTATGGGGATCGGGCGGGGAAGTGGACCTGAGTCCATGATCAGATCACGAATAATCGTATTAAATGGCGGAGCAGGCTCGAGGGGCTGTATGGCCTACTTCTGCTCCTATTTCTTATGTTAACCAGTGAGTGCAGAACTAAAACCAGCCAGAGTCAGCATCTTCAGGGGAGGGGAGGGGAACCAGTGAGTGCAGAACTGAACCCAGCCAGAGTCAGCCCCTTCAGGGGAGGGAGGGGAACCAGTGAGTGCAGAACTGAACCCAGCCAAAGTTAGCATCTTAAGGGGAGGAGAGAGGCAGCAGTTCAGAGAAGGTTCACGAGGTTGATTTCAGAGATGAGTGTGTGAACTTATGGGGAAATATTGAGGAGGTTGGGAGCAATATATTCGCATGGATAGACGATTGGTTAACTAACAGAAAACAGAGAGTCGAGATAAATGGTTCGTTCTTGGGTTGGTAACTAGTAACTAGAGGGGTGCCGCAGGGATCAGTATTGGGACCCCAACTATTTACAATCTATATTAACGACTTGGAAGAAGGGACTGATTGTAACGTAGCGAAATTTGCTGATGATACAAAGATGAGAGGAAAAGCAATGTGTGAGGAGGACACACAAAATCTGCAAAATGACATAGACAGGCTAAGTGCGTGAGCGAAAATTTGGCAGCTGGAGTATAATGTGGAAAGTGTGAGGTCATGCACTTTGACAGAAAAAAATGAAAGAGCAAGTTATTATTTAAATGGAGAAAGATTGCAAAGTGCCGCAGTACAGCAGGACCTGGGGGTACTTGTGCATGAAATGCAGATACAGCAAGTGACCAGGAAGACCAATGGTATCTTGGCCTTTATTGCAAAGGGGATGGAGTATAAAAGCTGGGAAGTCTTGCTACAGCTATATTAGGTATTGGTGAGGCCACACCTAGAATACTGCGTGCAGTTTTGATTTCCAATTTTACGAAAGGATATACTTGCTTTGGGGGCAGTTCAGAGAAGGTTCACAAGGTTGATGAGGGGGTTGACTTATGAGGAAAGGTTGAGTAGGTTGGGCCTCTACTCATTGGAATTCAGAAGAATGAGAGGTGACCTTATCGAAACATATAAGATTTATGAGGGGGCTTGACAAGGTGAATGCAGAGAGGATGTTTCGACTGATGGGGGAGACTAGAACTAGAGGGCATAATCTTAGAATAAGGGGCCGCCCATTTAAAACTGACGAGGAGAAATTTCTTCTCTCAGAGGGTTGTAAATCTGTGGAATTTGCTGTCTCAGAGAGCTATGGAAGCCAGGCCATTGAATAAATTTAAGACAGAAATAGACAGTATCTTAACCGATAAGGGGTTATGGGGAGCGGGCGGGTAAGTAGAGCTGAGTCCATGCTCGAATCAGCCATGATCTTATTGAATGGCAGAGTAGGCTCGTGGGGCCGTATGGCCTACTCCTGTTCCTATTTCTTATGTTCTTATGTTCTCTGCCCACTCCTCATAACCCCTTATCCGCTTATCGTTTAGAAACTGAGTAATTGGGAGGAGGGTCCAGTGACCCTGCTGGAAAATGCACGTGTGAGGCCTCAGGTGAGGACAGTGGAATAGCCTGTCGACACTCACTGTTGAGGTTCACACAGGGAGATTGGGCACATAGGTCACTACTGGAGAGAAACTGGTGAGTGTAGAACTGAACCCAGCCAGAGTCAGCACCTTCAGGGGAGGAGAGGGAGGGGAACCAGTGAGTGTAGAACTGAACCCAGCCAGTATTGCTGGTGAAAACTAGGAGTGGAGGAGAAACAGTCTAGAAATGTGCGATGGTTTTGGACTTCAGCACAGCAGGAGGGACAATGTGTGGGACAGGGATTTACAGCTTTGTAAGAACAAGAGAGGAAAGAATGTTCCATGGAAACTCGGGGGCCAAGTTTCGACCGACCCGTAGAATGGCGCACCTCCGAGAGGTCCGTCGACTTTCGAGAAGGAAAAGTGCACCTAATACTTACCTCGGGATTCTCCACGATGATCAGGCCTGCTTTGGACTGGGTGCAGCGCAGCAGAAGCAGTGGGGGGCGGAGCTATAGCCCTTCACCGAAAAAAGTGCCGGCAGCTGCGCCCATGCGCAGTGGAGTCTGTGCACATGCGCAGTCGTTCCTGGCCCTCCCAGCGCATCGTGGCTCCGGGTGACCCTATCCCTGGCCAAGTGGCCTGCCTGTCTCACTGCCCTTCGCCTCGCTGCTGCCTCAACCCGGGCCTCGCCTCACCGTCCCTCGCCTCACCATCCCTCTTCCCGCCGCTGCCCAACCTCGCGCCTCGCCTCACCACCCCTCGCCGCTGCCCAACCTTGGGCCTCACCTCGCCACCACTGCTCTTACCTCAAGGCCTCCTCGCCGACCTGCCTAAATACCTCCTCCACGATGGGGCCGCCCGACCACCTCCTCGACGGCGGGGCACATCCGAGCTCTTCCCCTTGAAAATGTAATCAGGCAGGCAGGCAGGGCTGAGTGTGGGCCGTGTGCTGCTGGAGGGCTCCCGGTGCTCCCCAATGCATCGGTGCTGCAGTAGGTGAGGTTGGAACTTATAATTTTTTATTTATTGATTTTTTAATTTTTTTTATTTTTTGATTGATTTATTGATCATTTATTATTGATGATGGTTCTTTATTTTTAAAAGTGAAATGTTTAATGCTTTGGAAAATCCTCTAACTTCACTTCCCTCTCCCCTTAACTCTGGCTACCTGCACCTGATTGCTAAAGTGTCCGCAAGGTTTTTCTGAGCATATCAAAGTGGACATTGACTCAGGCCTAAGTTAGTTTGGAGTAACTTTGCGCTGTCTAAACTTACTTAAATGGCCAAAACAGGCGTAAGTGGCTGGTAACGCCCTCTTTTGGAAAAAAAAACTGAACCAAAAAGAAACTGAACTAAAAAAAAACTGAACTCACCGACTGAAACTGGAACAAACTAAATGGGGAGAATTGCGATTTCTAGGATACTCAAAAAAAACGAGTTGTTCCAAAAAAATAGGAGCAACTCCTGTCGAAACTTGGTCCCTAGATTGTCTATTCTGAATTTCTGTCTTGTACTGACAGTGATGAGTTTTATTATCTCCTTTTACAGAATATTGGAAGGGGAGATTTTCAGACAGGAAGCACAAACCAAACATCACATCAAGATCTGACGGAGTCAATCGATTCTTCAGGACCTGAATATCATTGGCCTTTGAAAGTGGAAGGAGAAATGTTTGTCTGTTCTGCCTGTGGGAAAAGATTTCAAACATCAGTGTGACTGGAAAGGCACCGAGACACACACACACCCGAGTGAATGTTCCACTGCCTATGGAAAGAGCTTTAACCAGTTACACAGCCTGAAAAAACATAGCACCATTCACCGCGCGAAGAAACGGTAAATGTGTTTTGTACGTGGACGAGGCTTCAACCCATCGTCCAACCATGGAGAGTCACAAGGACACCCGCACCATGGAGAAACGGTGGAAATGTGGTGACTGTGGGAAGGTATTCAGATCACCATCAGAGCTGGAAATTCATCGACGCAATCACACTGGGGAGAGGCCGTTGACCTGCCCCGTGTGTAGGAAGGGATTCACTCAGTCATCTGACCTGCTGACACACCAGCGAGTTCACACCGGGGAGAGGCCGTTCACCTGCTCTGAGTGTGGGAAGGGATTCACTCAGTCATCCGACCTGCTGAGACACCAGCGAGTTCACACTGGGGAGAGGCCGTTCACCTGCTCTGAGTGTGGGAAGGGATTCACTCAGTCATCCGACCTTGTAGTTCACCAGCGAGTTCACACTGGGAAGAGGCCATTCACCTGCTCCATGTGTGGGCAGGGATTCACACGGTCATCCAAACTTGTAGCTCACCAGCGAGTTCACACTGGGGAGAGGCCATTCACCTGCTCTGAGTGTGGGAAGGGATTCACTCAGTCATCCAACCTGCTGATACACCAGCGAGTTCACACTGGGGAGAGGCCGTTCACCTGCTCTGAGTGTGGAAAGAGAGTCACTCAGTCATCCCACCTTGTAGCTCACCAACGAGTTCACACTGGGGAGAGGCCATTCACCTGCTCTGAATGTGGGAAGGGATTCACTACATCATCCACCCTGCTGAGACACCAGCGAGTTCACACCGGGGAGAGGCCATTCACCTGCTCTGAGTGTGGGAAGCGATTCACTCGGTCATCCCACCTGCTGAGACACCAGCGAGTTCACACTGGGGAGAGGCCGTTCACCTGCTCTGAGTGTGGGAAGGGATTCAATCAGTCATCCAACCTGCTGATACACCAGCGAGTTCACATTAGGGAGAGGCCGTTCACCTGCTCTGAGTGTGGGAAGGGATTCACTCGGTCATCCACCCTGCTGAAACACCAGCGAGTTCACACTGGGGAGAGGCCATTCACATGCTCTGAGTGTGGGAAGCGATTCACTCGGTCATCCACCCTGCTGACACACCAGCGAGTTCACAAGTGACAGCAGGAGTTGGAATCTGCTGTTATTGCTGCTGTTAATCACATCCCGACTGAACCATGTTCATTCTGACAGTTGGTGTTTATTTCTGCTGATAATAACCCTATAACTGGGCTGGACTTTAATATTCTGGATATATTGCTGATTGTGTTCTCGGGGCTGCAGTGTCCATTTAAGAAATGCTGTGTTATCTTTCCCCTTAATTCAGCGACTCTCAACAGAAATTCAGTTTGCAATAAAATTATGAACTTTTACTTTAATCCTAAACTGATCTTTGGTATAAAATCTACAATAGTGTGTGAAAGTTTCCACTGAATAAAATCTCCAATTAGAAAGAGCTTGCTGACAATTCTTACTGACTTGCACATTACACACAGTGGCCCCTCCATTATCCACCAGAAAGAAGGGGAATGGGAATTGTTGGGGAATCCGTGTCCCCAAATGTTGCCCCTCCCGTCTGGTGTAGCAATCCCCTTGGCACGGGAATGGAAACAAGTCCAGACCAAAACTGTGCGCAGTACTCCAGGTGTGGTCTTACCAACGCCCTGTACAATTGTAGCAGGACTTCCCTACTTTTATACTCCATCCCCCTTGAAATAAAGGCCAGCATTCCATTTGCCTTCTGATTACTTGCTTTACCTGCATGCTAATCTTGAGTTTCATGTACAAGAACCCCTCGATCCCTCTGCACGACAGCATTTTGTAATTGTATCCATTTAAATAATAATTTGCTTTTTTATTTTTCCTACCAAAGGGGATAACCTGACATTTTACCACATTATAGTCCATCTGCCAGATTTTTGCCCGCTCATTGAGCCTATCTATATCCCTTTGTAGATTCTTTGCGTCCTCATCACAACAACCTATCTTTGTATCATCAGAAAATTTGGCTATGTTACACTCGGTCCCTTCATCCAAGTCATTAATATAAATTGTAAGTTGTTGAAGCCCCAGCACTGATCCCTGCGGCACCCCACTAGTTACAGTTTGCCAACCGAAAAATGACCCATTTATGCTGACTCTGTTTTCTGTTAGGTAGCCAATCCTCTATCCATTCTGATATATTGCCCCCAACCCCTTGAGCTCTTACCTTGTACAGTAACCTTTTGTGTGACACCTTCTCGAATGTTTTCTGGAAATGCAAATATACAACATCAACTGGTTCTCCTTTATCCACTCTGCTTGTTACATCTTCAAACAACTCCAGCAAATTTGTCAAAACATGATTTCCCTTTCATAAATCCATGCTGACTGCCTGACTGCAGTATGATTTTCTAAATGTCCTGCTACTACTTCCTTAATGCTGGGCTCCAGTATTTTCCCACTGAGATGGTAGGCTAACTGGTCTATGGTTTCCTGCTCTGTGCCTCCCTCCTTACTTGAATAGGGGTGTTACATTTGCAGTTTTCCAGTCCGCTGGGACCTCTCCAGAATTCAGGGAATTTTGGTAGATTACAACCACTATCCACTATCTCTGCAGCCACTTCTTTTAAGACCTTAGGATGCATGCTATCAGGTCTAGGGGACTTGTTCACCTTTAGTCCCATTTGTTTGCTGAGTACTTTATCTCTAGTGATAGTGACTGTTTTAAGTCCCCCCTCCCCCCACTCCTCACCACCACAATAGCTCCTTGATTATCAACTGTTGGGATGTTTTTAGTGTCCTCTACCGTGAAGAACAATAAAAAATATTTGTTCAAAATCTCTGCCATTTCCGTGTTTCCCGTTATTAATTCTCCAGTCTCATCCTCTAAGGGACCGACATTTACTTTAGCCGCTTGTTTCCATTTTATATACCTGTAGAAGCTCTTACTGTCTTTTTATATTTCTTGCTAGTTTGCTCTCATATGCTATCTTCTCTGTCTTTATCATTTTTTTAGTCGTCCTTTGCTGGTTTCTAAAAATTTCCCAATCTTCTGGCCGCCTATTGTGCTTCGCAATATTATATCAGACAGGAGGGGATTGGTGACATGGAATCATAGCAGTTTACAACACAGAACGAGGCCATTCGGCCCATCATGTCTGTGCGGCCGAAAAAGAGCTATCCAGCCTAATCCCATTTTCCAGCTCTTGGTCCGTAGCCCTGTTGGTTAATGCACTTCCAGTGCATATCCAAGTACTTTTGTAAATGCGATGAGGGTTTCTGCCTCTGCTGCTCTTTCGGGCAGTAAGTTCCAGACTCCCACCTCCCTCTGGAGGTTATGCTAGAACTGTGTAAAACACTAGTTAGGACACAGCTGGAGTACTCACACAGTTCTGGTCATTACATCACCCTATTGGGCCAGTCCGGGCTCACCCTATTGGGCCAGCACAGAAGGCCCAGTATCCAGCAGAGAAAATGAGCAGTTCATTGATTTTATTCTCATCTGCGTACAGTGGGTGCAGAACTGAACCCAACCTTATAAACTGGAAATGCATCATCGCAGTCACACCGGGGACAGGCCATTCACCTGCTCTGTATGTGGGAAGGGATTCACTCGGTCATCCCACCTGCTGAGATACCAACGAGTTCACAAGTGACTGCAGGAGTTGGATTCTACTGTAATTGCTGTTAATCGCATCCTGACTGAATCGTGTTCATTCTGTCAGTTGGGGGTTGTTTCTGCTGATGTTAAAAACCCCTATAACTAAGCTGGAGTTTAATAGTTTGGTATTTCAAATAACAAAGTGTGTCAATATTTGATGTCTCCACTATAAGAGGAGACTGATTTATGTTCTGTTACCAACTGCACCATTTTGGGCCTTTTCTTTTTAACTCGAGGTTATTTCAGTTCTCATATCTTCGGTTACTCTCTGGGACAAGTCCCAGTTCCCCATACCTTCCAGAGTGCCTCTCCTAGCCTTGGTATCCAGGGAAGTTGTTGGTAACACGCCCAGGATCACGAAACATAAAACCCAGTCTGTTAATCACCTTCAGACACTGGACTTAGCTTATGCCTCACAGCATCTCTCTCTCCTTTGATGTGCAAATGGAGCATCACGCCTGCAAACCTGGTTTCAATTTGTATTTGAATCCACTCGGCAAATGTATTTTAAAAATATGTTCATATAAACTGATCACATCAAATAATTGGCGATGGTTTAGAGTCAACAAGATGAATAAGTAAACACATCACAGCCCAATAAACCAGCTCTATATTCACAGGAGAAAGTCTGTTATCTAATTACTCAAATGTCAGTTGGTGAGATGAGCGACTGAATCACTTTCCATGTACAACACCATCCATTCCCACTGTCCCCACATTTACAGTGTTGAGTCAGGTGGGTACACGAGTCTCACAGGCTGAACGATTGGTTGAAGGTGTATCCACACACACAACATGTGTCCTGTTTCTCCCCGCTGTGATTGGTGTTTTTACAAAGGCTGATGAGAAGGTGATCCTGATCAATCCGGGAATCTGTCAAATCTTGAGGCGATGTTTGGATTGAGTTTCCCAGCTGCAGATCCTCCCCTTCTAATACCCTGCAAATAAATGGTGGTTACAAACGTTGTTACTTTAAGTACAGGATAGAAACTCAGAACAGACAATTCTAGATTCTACAGAACATTCTGTCCCCTCCTGTCCCTCCTTATTCTAGACACTCTCCCTCCATCTTCACAGTCTAAAAATCAACATTCCTTTCATCATCTGAGATTTTTTATCTCCAGAAAGTGCTGAATCTGGCTGTGTGCAATTCCACAGACATTATTTAACCTCTAGTGCCTCACCGTCAGTCGACTCAGTGAGTGCCAGCAGGATTTCCACTGTGGTAGGCATCACAGCCTCAAATCCTGTCCTCAAATAATGCAGAAGATAGAGGTACGCGGAGTCAGAGGAAATGTATTAGCATGGATAGAGAATTGGCTGATGAACAGAAAGCAGAGAGTCGGGATAAATGGGTCCTTTTCGGGTTGAAAATCGGTGGTTAGTGGTGTGCCACAGGGATCGGTGCTGGGACCACAACTGTTTACAATATACATAGATGTCCAGGAAGAGGGGACAGAGTGTGGTGTAACAAAATTTGCAGATGACATTAAGATTAGTGGGAAAGTGGGTTGTGTAGAGGACACAGAGAGGCTGCAAAGAGATTTAGATAGGTTAAGTGAATGGGCTAAGGTTTGGCAGATGGAATACAATGTCGGAAAGTATGAGGTCATCCACCTTGGGAAAAAAAAAAACAGTAAAAGGGAATATTATTTGAATGGGGAGAAATTACAACATGCTGAGTGCAGAGGGACCTGGGGGTCCTTGTGCATGAAACTCTTTTGAGTTTGAAACTCTTTTGAGTCCTTGTGCATGAATCCCAAAAAGTTAGTTTGCAGGTGCAGCAGGTAATCAGGAAGGCGAATGGAATGTTGGCCTTCATTTCGAGAGGGATGGAGTACAAAAGCAGGGAGGTCCTGCTGCAACTGTATAGGGTATTGGTAAGGCCGCACCTGGAGTACTGCGTGCAGTTTTGGTCACCTTACTTAAGGAAGGATATACTGGCTTTGGAGGGGGTACAGAGACGATTCACTAGGCTGATTCCGGAGATGAGGGGGTTACCTTATGATGATAGATTGAGTAGACTGGGTCTTTACTCGTTGGAGTTCAAAAGGATGAGCGGTGATCCTATAGACACATTTAAAATAATGAAAGGGATAGACAAGATAGAGGCGGAGAGGTTGTTTCCACTGGTAGGGGAGACTAGAACTAGGGGGCACAGCCTCAAAATACGGGGGAGACAGTTTAAAACCGAGTTGAGAAGGAATTTCTTCTCCCAGAGGGTTGTGAATCTGTGGAATTCTCTGCCCAAGGAAGCAGTTGAGGCTCGCTCATTGAATGTATTCAAGTCACAGATAGATAGATTTTTAACCAATAAGGGAATTAAGGGTTATGGGGAGCGGGCGGGTAAGTGGAGCTGAGTCCACGGCCAGATCAGCCATGATCTTATTGAATGGCGGAGCAGGCTCAAGGGGCTAGATGGCCTACTCCTGTTCCTAATTCTTATGTTCTTAAGTCTTATGTTCTTATCCACACACTTCCCAGTTAGGTCACTGGATCGGTATGAAGAGCAGGGACACTGGCTGATTTTTACTCATATTTAGCCCAGAGGTACTGAGGACAATTATAACCCTTGAACTGCTGCCTTGGCTGAGATCAACTAACAGCCCAGATCAAGGAACGAACTTGGGAACTTCCCAGTCAGTACTGCAGAGTGTTCTAAAATTTGGGGGGTTGAGGGAGGGCAAGAACAGAATATTTTGAAACAAATTTTACTCCACCTTTAACCGAAACCTTCGTCACTGGAACATCAAAAACAGTGAGACATTTTAGAAAGGCTCAAGTCACTGAAATAGACAGCTTTACAATCACTGCACAGTACAGAAGGGAGCGACTGTTAATGGGAGCTCTGTTAGTGAAGTCCTCCGACACCCCAAGATAAACTGGACTGTCCCTTTAACTATAAATAGGCAGAGAAAGGGGAGTCGCTGCCCCTTAAAATATCTGCCCCATTCCCCCAGGCAGTGGGAGGAGGAACAGCGCGCAGTCTCTTTCGATCCTGACCCAGCAAGCACCGCCGGATAGGCTGCCGCAGGGTCCAAAAGTCCACAGAAAGTTCACCATCAGGTGCAGCAGAAAACAGAAAAGCGCACACACAGAGCCTTTGATATATATATATATATATATATATGTAGATATATGTAGATATATGTAGATATATGTTTGTGTGTGTGTGTAAACAAAACACATCATTCTTCAAGTTTGCTAGTCAATACCACAGATAAATTATTATCTTCAGCAATTATTTTCCAGCATTTTATTTCCATTTTCTTCACAATGTAATTGCAGAGTATTTAATACCTTTACCATTTACTGATAACCCATTGTCTTGTGTGCTCTTGTTTAAAAAGTAATGTCACACTGACCATTCTGTTACCAAGGTGACCATTTCTGTCCGCAGTATTCAATGGGAAAGGGGATTAAATCACACTGAGGATAATGAGCAGCTCCCCACCAGTCTCTGAGCTTTATTGTCCAGTGATCACCTCACCATCACACAGAAGCTCCTGAGATTTACCCCCAGTGTGTGATAATTGGTGCCAGTGATGGCAACAGTGAAACTGTACCTATACCTGCCGTGAGGTTAATAAATATCTAATTCTCTCACTGGTTATGTCCTTCGTTTGGAAAGGAATGAAACACTTGCAACTTTCCAGCGAAATTTGCTCTGTTTCTGTCTCCAGTCTTCTGTTTTCTGACTGTTACTTTCACTGTTTCCTCCCCAACCACTTCCAATATTTGTGGATGTTGTTTAGTGCTGCAATAACTAAGACATGGTCGAGGTTCAATAAACTGAGACAGGGTCTAGTGTAATATAAACAGAGACAGGGTCTAGTGTAATATAAACAGAGACAAGGTCTAGTGTAATATAAACACAGACAGGGTCTAGTGTAATATAAACAGAGACAAGGTCTAGTGTAATATAAACACAGACAGGGTATAGTGTAATATAAACAGAGACAGGGTATAGTGCATTAATAACTGAAACAAGGCCTTGTTTTACATTCGAAACAAGTCTTTAAGAATCTAAAGTTTTTTTGCAATAATAACTGAAAGAGGTGATAGTGTCACACTAACAGAAGCCGGGTCTACTTTAACAATATCAGAAACATACTCCACTGAATGCAACAGAGACAAGATCTATAGTTATAATAATAGAGGCGTGCACTAGAACTGGAATAACAGGGACAGGTTATTTTCCAATCATAGCAGAGGCCGGGTCTAGTGTAACAATTCCAGAGACAGGGGACCATACAATAAGAGTGGAGACAGGGTCCAGAGTAATAACAGCAAATGCATGGCTCACGGTGAGAGTAACAAAGACAGTGTTTGATCCAATAATAACAGAGGCAGACTCAAGTGTAATACTGAACACAATGCTGGATCGAGTGTGATGGTCACACAGCCAGTATCTAGTGCAACAAAACAAAGATTGGGTCTCATCTAATAGTGTGTGCAAGTCAGGAACTATTCCTATAACCTTATTCACCCATCACCCCTGTGCTCACTGACCTGCACTGGCTCCCAGTTAAGCAACGCCTCAATTTAAAAATTCTCATCCTTGGTTTCAAAATTCTCCATGGCCTCGCCCCCCCCTATCTCTGTAATCTCCTCCAGTCCCACAACCCTCTGAGTTCCCTGCGCTCCTCCAAATCTGTCCTCTTGACCATCCCCGATTTTAATTGCTCCACCATTGGCGGCCATGCCTTCAGCTGCCGAGGCTCCAAGTTTTGGAATTCCCCAAAACCTCCACCTCCTCATTCAAGGTTCTTTTTAAAATATACCTCTTCGATCAACCTTTTGGAAATCTGTCCTGATATCGTTCACTGTGGCTCTGTGTCAAAAATGTTTATTTTATTGATATCGATCTTGTTAAGCACCGTGAGAAGTTTCACTGAGTTAAAGGCGCTATATTAATGTAAGTTCTGGTTGTTTTATTGTTATAGCAAATGCTTTGCCGAATGTCTAATAACAGAGTTCGGGCCCACTGTAGTATGAATGGGTGGGGTTAGTGTAATAACACAGGCACGGTCTAGTGTAATGGGAACAGGGGACAGACCATGTCAGCCTTGACTCAGTGGTAGCACTCTTGGCCCCGAGTCAGGGGGTCGGGGTTCAATTCCCAATCCAGAGACCTGAGCACATAATCTAGGCTGAGACTCCAGGTGCAGTACAGAGGGAGTGCAGCACATCAGAGATACTGTCTTTCAGATGAGACATCAAACCGATGTCACCCGAGTCCATAAGTTGGACATAAAAGATCCCATGGCCACGATTCTGAGGAAGAACAGGTGGAGTTCTCCACGGTGTCCTGCACAATGTGTATCCCTCAACTAACATTTCTGAGAATGGATAATCTTCTCATCATTACATTGCTGTTTGTGGGATCTGGCTGTGCACAACTTGGCTGCTGCATTTCCTCCATTACAACTCCTCTCCATCCACCTTCACCCTAACTCCTCTTCCAACCCCTCCTCATCTTCCATTCACTTCAATTGAAAAGAAATAGACAGGTTGTACCAGTGAGGATTTGAAACATATTTACAACAGATTCTAGATATTCTTAGGGTTCCGATCTTTCTCTATCACTCGAGGAGTTAGATAACAGACTTTCTCCTGTGAATACAGAGCTGATTTATTGGGCCTTGGTGTGACTACATCTTCATCTTGTTGACTCTAAACCGTTGCCAATTATTTGATGTGATCTGTATACTTGTATGTATTTTTTTAAATACACGGAGTGGATTCAAATTTAAATTGAACCCAGGTTTGCAGGCGTGATGCTCCAATCACACATCGAAGGTGAGAGAGATGCTGTGGGGCACACACCAAGTCCAGTAACTGAAAGTGATTAACAGACTGGGTTTTGTGTTTAGTGATCCCGGGTGTGTTACCGATACCTTCCCTGGATACCAAGGCTAGGAGAGGCACTCTGGAAGGTATGGGGAGCTCGGATTTGTCCCTGAATAACCAAAGGTATGAGAACTGAACTAATCTAGAGTCAGAAAGGAGAAAAGGCTCAAAAATGGTGGTATAGTATTAGGCCGTCCCTCGTATCGAGGATGTCCCACTTCCACACCAAAAATGGATGAATTCACAGGTGTTTCAATGAGTGACCTGACATTCGAGGTCCCAAACTACACACTGAAGGGTGGAAGATGCCTGTGCATGGATTCTTTTAACGTGGGGTGGCCGCTGCACACCAGCCACCACACGGGCTTGACAGAGCTAGGTGTTGATCCAGTGGCAAGGGTGAACCAAGATGACTGGAGACCAAGTCCTGCTGCATGGACCTAGTGCACATGCATGCTCCTACTATCCATGGATCGCAGTGTGGGCTGGCCCATGCTGTTTCTGGGCCTTCGTCTCTCCTGGGCCCCAAAACCTCGTTCCTGGGCCCCGATCTCTCACTGCTCCTGCGCCCCGATCAGAAACAGGACATCAATTAGTCTCCTCTTATCTTGGAGACATCAAATATCAACACTGTTAATTGAAGTATCAAAATACTAAACTCCAGCCTAGTTGAAGGGTTATTAACATCAGCAGAAACAAACGCCAGCTAACAGATTGAACACAGTTCATTAGGATGTGAACAACAGCAGCGGAATCCAAACCCTGCAATCATTTGTGAACTCGCTGGTGTCTCAGCAGGTTGGATGACCGAGTGAATCCCTTCCCACACACTGAGCAGATGAACAACCTCTCCCCATTGTGAACTCGCTGGTGTGTCAGCAGGTTGGATGACTGAGTGAATCCCTTTCCACAAACTGAGCAGGTGAATGGCCTCTCCCCAGTGTGAACTTGCTGGTGTCTTAGTAGGGTGGGAGACTGAGTGAATCCCTTCCCACACACTGAGCAGGTGAATGGTCTCTCCCCAGTGTGAACTCGCTGGTGTACCAGCAGGTTGGGTGACCGAGTGAATCCATTCCCACACACAGGGCAGGTGAATGGCCTCTCCCCGGTGTGACTGCGTCGATGAGTTTCCAGCTCAGATGGGTAATTGAATCCCTTCCCACAGTCTCCACATTCCCACGGTTTCTCCATGGTGCGGGTGTCCTTGTGTCTATGGAGGTTGGACGATCAGTTGAAGCCTCGACCACACACAGAGCACATGTACAGTTTCTCCCCACTGTGAATGGTGCGATGTTTTTCAGGCTGTGTAACTGGTTAAAGCTCTTTACACAGTCATTGCACTGGAACACTGTCACTCGGGTGTGTGTGTGTGTCTCGGTGCTTTTCCAGTCACACTGATGTTGGAAATCTATTCCCACAGACAGAACAGATAAACATTTCTCCTACTTTGAAAGGCCGCAGATAGTCAGGTCCTGATGAATCGCGTGACTCTGTCAGATCTTGATGTGATGTTTGGTTCACGTTTCCCGTCTGTAAATCCTGCCCTTCTAATACCCTGTAAAAGGAGTTTACAAAGATAAGCACAGGATAGAAATTGACAGGCAATCCTAGTTTCTATGGCATATTCTTTCCTCTCTTGTTCCCCCAAAGCTGTAAATCCCTGTCCCACTCACTCTCCCTCCCTGCTCGTGCTGAAATCCAAACCCAATCATAACATCTCCATCATTTCATTCCTCCATCCCCAGTTTTCTCCCTCCCTTTGCTCTGGTTGGGTTCAGTTCTACACCCGCTGCGTGCAGAGTGAGAATAAAATCAATGAGGCAATGATTTTCTCTCCTGGTCACTGGGACCCTGAAGCCCCGCCCACCCTCCGCTCCTGTACGAAGATGGCCGCGCATGCACTGTAGCCTGGGTCTGTCTCCGGGGAGAAAGTCACTAGCAAGATGGCCACGCAGGAGCCCTGATACCTCCCTGTCCAACATGGCGGCCAGTTACCTGGAGCGATGGAGCCGATCACTACGTTGCAAACTCGGGACCATTGAGCTCTTATTCGGGGCCTGTGGGCTTTTATTCAGGAACTGAGGCCTTTACGGAGAGTTTATGAAGCTGCTCAGCCCACCCAGGGGTCCAATTACTCCCCTGCACCCACAAGCTCCTACCGCTTCGGGGAACCATCTCTTCCGCCCGAGACCATCTCCACCACTGGCACTGCACATGCTCAGAGTACAGCCGAGTGCTGCGCCTGCGCACTAGGCTCCCATTGTCATTGATAGGGCACGTTATGCCGTGCGGGGGACTCTAGGTAATCATTCCGCCATTGAAAACACTAATTGCTGAGCCAGTCTGGGGAGGGCCAATCAGCCCAAGCATTAAACCACCTCATGGGCAAGGGCCACATAGTTCTGAGCATTCATCCACCCCAGGGTCCCGTAGACCCGAGTATTAACCCACCCCTGCCATACAGATATAGAATTTACAGCATAGCAACAGGTCATTCAGCCCAACTGGTCTGTGCCAGTGTTTATACTCCATACGAACCTCTTCTCACTCTCATGATCTTATCCCATCCTGTCCCCATATCCCTATATTCCCTTCTCCCGCATGGATACATCAAGCCTCCCCTTAAATGCTATCTGCTTCAACCACTCCTTGTGGCAACAAGTTCCACATTCTCACCACCCTCTGAGTAAATAAATTGCTCCTAATTCTTTATTTGATCTGTCAGTGACTATCTTATGTTTCTATCTCCTTGTTCTGACTCAGCCATAAGTGGAAACAGTTTATCCACATCTACCCTATCAAACTCCTTCATATCTTTCTGGTCTTTTCTTAGTCTCCCCTTTTCCAGAGAAAGCCCAAGCCCCAGCCCGCTCAATCTTGCCTGAGAGTTGCATCCTCTCAATTCTGGTAACATCTTGTAAATCTTTTCAGCATTTTCTCCAGTGCATCAATATCCTTTTATAGTGTGAAGCCCAGAACTACTCGCAGTGCTTCAACTGTGTCTAACCAACGTTCAATTTAGAGTAAATGTTACCTCTCTGCTTTTGTATTTGTATTCTGTTCTAGAAATGAGCCCAGTATTTTCTTTGCACTGTTTATGGCCTGTCCAAATTGTGTTGCTAATTTTTTGTGTCTTTTTTCCCAGGTCTTTTTATACCTCTCGTTCATTTAATTTCTTCCTTTCTGAGGAATAAGTGGTCTCCTTATTCCTTCTACCAAAATGAACCAGCTCACATTTCACAATGTTGAATTGCATCCCCCATTCCTCTGCCCACTTTGCAAGCCTGTTTATGTCTTCCTGTATTTTGGTGCATCCCCCACACTATTAGTTACACCATCCAATTTGGTGTCGTCTTCAAATTCTGACACCATACTCGAAGTTCTGAGTCTAAACCATGGTAAACAGCACTGGTCCCAGCAGCACAGATCCCTGTGGGACACCACTTCTCACTTTCCACCAGTCTGAGAAACGTCCTTAAACTTCTACACTCTTATTTCTGTTTTGTAGCAATCTTTCCATCCATTCTGCTACGTGAATATGTACTATATATACTATCGGACTGCTTGACCAACATCCAGCACTGGATGGGTAGAAATTTCCTCCAATTAAATATCGGGAAGACTGAAGCCATTGTCTTTGGTTCATGCCACAACCTCCAGTCCCTTTCCACTGATTCGATTTATCTTGCTGGCAACTGTCTGAGGCTGACCAAGTCTGTTCACAACCTTGGTGTGATATTTGATCACAAATTGTGCTTCCCATCTCATATCCATTCTATCACTAATACCACCCTTCATAATATCGCCCGTCTCTGCCCTAACTCAACTTATCTGCTGCCGAAAGCCTCATCCATCAGCTCTCGTCTTGACTATTCCGATGCACTCCTGGCTGGCCTACCTAGTTCTACCCATTATAAAGTTGAGGCCATTCAAAATTCGGTTGCCCGTGGTCCTAACTCTCACCAAGTCCCGTTCTCCCATCACTTCTGTGCTTTCTGACCTACATTGGCTCTCAGTTAAGCAACACATCAATTTCAAACTTCTCATCCTTGTTTTCAAATCCCTCCATGGGCTTGCTTCTCCAAAGCTTTGGAATCTCCTCCTGCCAGATAATCCCCCAGATTTCAATACTCCACCTATTCTGGCCTTTTGACCATCACCGATTTTAATTGCTCCACCATTGACGATCGCGCCTTCAGCTGCCTCAGTCCTAAGCTCTGGAATTCCCTACTTAAATCGTTTCACCTCTCCATTTAACTTCACTTTCCACCTTTTAAGTGTTCTTTAAAACCTACCTAACATGAAGGCACAGCAAGCAATTAGAAAAGCAAATGATATGTTGGCCTTTAATACAAGAGGATTTGAGTACAAGAGTAAAGCCATCCAAATGCAATTATATAGGGCCCTGGGTAAGACCGCACCTGGTGTATTGTGTACAATTTTGGTCTCCTTACCTAAGGAAGGATACACTTGCCATAGAGGGAATATAATGAAGCATAGAAACATAGAAACTAGGAATGCACCACCATTCAATAAGATCATGGCTGATCATTCACCTCAGTACCCCTTTCCTGCTTTCTGTCCATATCCCTTGATCCCTTTAGCCATCAGGGCCATATCTAACTTCCTCTTGAATATATCTAACGAACTGGCATCAACAACTCTCTGCAGTAGAGAATTCCAGAGGTTAACACTCTGAGTGAAGAAGTTTCTCCTCATCTCGTTCCTAAATGGCTTACCCCTTATCCTTAGACTGTGTCCCCTGGTTCTGGACTTCCCAACATCGGAAACATTCTTCCTGCATCTAACCTGTCCAGTCCCGTCAGAATTTTATATGTTTCTGTGCGATCCCCTCTCATTCTTCTAAACTCCAGTGAAAGCAGGCCCAGTCGATCCAGTCTCTCCTCATATGTCAGTCCCGCCATCCCAGGAATCAAGTTGGTGAACCTTCGCTGCACTCCCTCAATAGCAAGAACGTCCTTGCTCAGATTAGGAGAACAAAAAACTGAACACAATATTCCAGGTGAGGCATCACCAAGACCCTGTACAACTGTATTAAGACATACCCTGCTCCTATACTCAAATACCCTAGCTATGAAGGCCAATATGTCATTTGCCTTCGTCTCCACCTGCTGTACCTGCATGACAACTTTCAATGACTAATGTACCATGACACCCAGGTCTCGATGTACCTCCCCTTTTCCTAATCTGCCGCCATTCAGATAATATTCTGCCTTCATGTTTTTGCCACCAAAGTGGATAACCTCATATTTATCCACATAATACTGCATCTGCCATGCATTTGCCCACTCACCTAACCTGTCCAAGTTAACCTGCAGCCTCGTACCATCCTCCTCACAGCTCACATCGCCACCCAGCTTAGTGTCGTCTGCAAACTTGGAGATATTACACTCAATTCCTTCACCTAAATCATTCATGTATATTGTAAATAGCTGGGGTCCCAGCACTGAGCCCTGTGGCACCCCACTAGTCACTGCCTGCCATTCTGAGAAGGACCCATTTATCCCTACTCTCTGCTTCCTGTCTGCCAACCAGTTCTCGATCCACGTCAATACATTACCCCCAATACCATGTGCTTTAATTTTGCACACTAATCTCTTGTGTGGGACCTTGTCAAAAGCCTTTTGAAAGTCCAAATATACCACATCCACTGGTTCTCCCTTGTCCACTCTCGTAGTTACATCCTCAAAAAATTCTAGAAGATTTGTCAAGCATGATTTCCCTTTCATAAATCCATGCTGACTTGGACCAATCCTGTCAATGCTTTCCAAATGCACTGCTATTTCATCTTTGATAATTGATTCCAACATTTTCCCCACTACTGATGTCAGGCTAACCGCTGTATAATTCCCAGTTTTCACTCTCCCTCCTTTTTTAAAAAGTAGTCTTACATTAGCTACCCTCCAGTCCATAGGAACTGATACAGAGTCGATAGACTGTTGGAAAATGATCACCAATGCATCCGCTATTTCTAGGGACACTTCCTTAAGTACTCTGGGATGCAGACTATCAGGCTCTGGGGATTTATCAGCCTTCAATCCCATCAATTTCCCTAACACAATCTCCTGACTAATAAGGATTTCCTTCAGTTCTTCCTTCTCACTAGACCCTCGGTTCCCTAGTGTTTCCGGAAGGTTATATGCTTATATGTGTCTTCTTTCGTGAAACAGGACCAAAATATTTGTTCAATTGGTCTGCCATTTCCTTGTTCCCCATTATAAATTTACCTGAAGGCTCGCCAGACTGATTCCTGGGATAGGGGGATTTACCTATGAGGAAAGATTGAGTAGACTCGGCCTATATTCTTACAGGGCTTGATAGGGTAGATGTTTCCCCTGGCTGGGGAGTCTAGAACCAGGGGTCACAGTCTCAGAATAAAGGGTCAGCCATTTAGGACTGAGATGAGGAGAAATTTCTTCACTCAGAGGGTGTTGAATCTTTGGAATTCTCTACCCCAGAGAGCTTTGGAACCTCAGTTGTTGAGTATATTGAAGACAGAGATCAATAGATTTTTGGATATTAAGTGAATCAATGGATATGGGGATAGTGGAGGAAAGTGGAGTTGAGGTAGAAGACCAGCCATGATCTTACTGAAAGGCAGAGCAGGCTCGAGGGGCCAAATGGCCTCTCCTGCTCCAATTTCTTATGTTCTCCTCACCCAATCTCATGTGCCCTGACATTTCTTGGGCTTCAGGATCCCAGTGACTAGCAGAGAAACAACAAATTAGAACCATAGAATGGTTACAGCACAAAGAAGGCCATTCAGCCCATCGAGCCTATGCCGACTCTCAATTAGTCCCTCTTCCCCACCTGTAAATTATTTTCCATCAGATATTTATCCAACTCCCTTTTGAAAAGTAAGATTGAGTCTGCCTCCACCACCCTTTCAGGCTCTGCATTCCCGATCTGAACCACTCGCTGCATAAAAAAAGTTTCTTCTTAGGTCACCTTTGGTTCTTTTGTTAATCACCTTACTCTATATGTCTTCTGGTTCACGACCCTTCTGCCAATGGGAACAGTTTCCCTCTAGCTACATGTCCAGAGCCCTCATCATTTTGAAAACCTCGATCAAATCTCCTCTCCATCGTGTCTGCTTCAATGAGAACAATCCCCGATTCACCAGTCTATCAACGTAACTGAAGGCTCTCATTCCTGGAATCATTCTCATAAATCTTTTCTGCACCTTGTCTAAGGCCTTCACAGCCTTCCAAAAGTGTGGTGCCCAGAATTGGACACAAAACTCCAGTTGGGGGCCGAACCAGTGTTTGATACAGGTTCATCATAATTTCCACACTCATGTTCAAGATCTTGTAAGCTTTTTTAATTGCTTTCTCAACCTGCCTGCCACCATCAACGATTTATGCACATATACCCGCAGGTCTCTCTTTTTGTGCACCCTTTTCAGGACTGTACCATTTAGTTTAGATGTCCTCTCCTCATTCTTTTTACCTCATCCATTACACTACTTGGTGTATTCTATAGAACACCAGATAGTGGGAAAGATATGGGCTACAGGGAAAGGGCAGGGGAGTGGGCTGAGCTGAGAGTAGACACGGGCTCGACGGGCTGAATGACCTTCTTCTGTGCTGTAACGATTCTATGATTCTAAAGGGCCATTAATGGCCTTTAAACATCGATTGAGACAGTCAAACTTGCATTTATATAGCCATTTCATGATCATTGGATGGTCCAAAGTGCTTGCACCCAATTTTCAAGTGCAGTCACTGATGTAAAGTGGGAAATGCGGCAGCCAATATCTACAATATAATAATGACCAGATAATCTGTTTTAATGATGTTGATTGAGCGATGAATATTGGCCAGTGAACCAGGGATAACTCCCCTGCTCATCTTCAAAATTGTGTCATGGAATCTTTTACGTCCACCTGAGAGAGCAGAAAGGACCTCAGTTTAACGTCTCATCCAAAAGACGGCACCTCCGACACAGCAGCACTCCCTTAGCACTGTACTGGAGTGTCAGCCTAGATTTTGTGTTCAAGTCTCTGGAGTGTGACTTCAACCCACAACCTTCTGACTCAGATGTGAGTGTGCTACCCACTGAGCCACGGCTGGCTCGAACACACACAGGAGGGGAGCAAAGAGGAAAAGACCAACACATGTTCCTATATTTGAACCAAAGTTAGCCTGTGGGACCCACCAACGGAATCATGTCGATATCCTCTCAGTTGGTGAATAGTGTGTTGGGACAAAGAGATGCCAAGAAACTAGAGAGCTTTCTTGACTGTTTCTATCCTCCCACTCAATATAATGTTGTTTTCTCAAAAGTTGCTCTATTTTTATTTTAAAAAAGAAATTTTTTTTGGGGGGCGGGGTTGGGGGGAGGGGGGTGGAAATGCCGAAACAACCCATCAGCAGAAACTTTAAAAACGTTGTCTCTTGTCGCCCTTTCCCAGCACTGGGGTCGTGAAGCTGATTTTCAGGCCCAGCTGCCACACGTTGGTTGAAATGACGAATAGTAATGGTGGCTACGGTACCCACAAATCCCCGCGCTACAGCCCCCGCGCTGAGTTATGGCTTACACCGCGCAAGCACCCCCTGCACCCCCGACAACGGCACAAACACCCGAGGGCCCGGTTCACCGGCGGAAAGTGAGTTTTATGGGGGTTTTTTAAATAAATAACTGAGTGAAGCGCGGGCGGTGAAATAAATAAAATACAAACCGCAGAGTCCGAGCGCCCCCCGGCACCGAGCGGAGCGGATTGAGCGGCCGCAGCACGGGGTCGTCTTTAGGGTGCCACGTGATCAACTCTACGGCCGTGACTGACATGAGCTCCCACCAATAGGGAGAGAGCAGGAGGGGCTTGGAGGGCTGAAGTGACAGCGGGCCCTCCAGGCAATCGGGGGGTCCGAGGGGCGGGACTTCCACTGCACAGACAAGAATAATGCAGCAGAGGGCGCTCTTATGAGTTTAGGCGTGAACGCCTGCGTGCAATGGATACATGTAAGGGAAAACTTCTGAGGAAAACACACGAGGGAAGAAAGGAATAGAAGCTTGTGAGACAAGTGGAATAGCTTTTTAAATTTTGTTTATGGGATACGGGAATCCCTGGCGTTTATTGCACTCGAGAAGGTGATGAGCATGAAATTATATTTAAATAAGCTTGTGTGGTGAAGCTCTGGCCCTTCGAAAGGTTGCTCACTGTGGCCCCTCTCCCAGATTCCAGCCCCAGCTGTGCTCACTGTGGCCGCTCTCCCAGATTCCAGACCCAGCTCTGTGCTCACTGTGGCCCCTCTCCCAGATTCCAGCCCCAGCTGTGCTCACTGTGGCCCCTCTCCCAGATTCCAGCCCCAGCTCTGTGCTCACTGTGGCCCCTCTCCCAGATTCCTGTCGCAGCTCTGTGCTCACTGTGGCCCCATTCCCAGATTCCAGTTCTGGGCTCACTGTGGCCCCTCTCCCAGATTCCAGCCCCAGCTCTGTGCTCACTGTGGCTCCTCTCCCAGATTCCAGCCCCAGCTCTGGGCTTACTGTGGCCCCTCTCCCAGATTCCAGCTCTGTGCTCACTGTGGCCCCTCTCCCAGATTCCAGCTCTGTGCTCACTTTGGCACCTCTCCCAGATTCCAGCCCCAGCTCTGGGCTCACTGTGGCCCCTCTCCCAGATTCCAGCTCTGTGCTCACTGTGGCCCCTCTCCCAGATTCCAGCCCCAGCTCTGTGCTCACTGTGGCCCCTCTCCCAGATTCCAGCCCCAGCTCTGTGCTCACTGTGGCCCCTCTCCCAGATTCCAGCCCCAGCTCTGTGCTCACTGTGGCCCCTCTCCCAGATTCCAGCTCTGTGCTCACTGTGGCCCTTCTCCCAGATTCCAGCCCCAGCTCTGTGCTCACTCTGGCCTCTCTCCCAGATTCCTGCCCCAGCTCTGTGCTCACTGTGGTCCCTCTTCCAGATTCCAGCTCTGTGCTCACTATGGCCTCTCTCCCAGATTCCAGCTCTGTGCTCACACTGTGGTCCCTCTTCCAGATTCAAGCTCTGTGCTCTCTCAGCTGCTCTCACCCGTGGCCAGCGCCACACAATCGTCCCCAGCACAGCTGAGCTGGACACCAAGCCCTGCCCCTTAGTTGCACCACCACTAATTGGAGGACCCGTCGCCAGTTCGCTCCTCCCACCTCCACCGGGCTCTTCCCATTGATCAATGCTCCCGTCAGTCAGGCCGGGCCCTGGTGTCACGTGCTCCAGTTCACTCCGCCCCCTCACAACACCAGGTGACAGGCGGCTGAATCCGCTCCATTCGGTGTCCGGGGAGCTCTCGACCGACTCTCGGGTTTGGATGTCACTATATTCCCTCTCCCCGCACCCACCTGGAGTTAAATCGGTTCAGAAAACTCATTTTCTGTCGGTGATTCGGCCTCAACGGCCGACCTTTCCCAAGACACTAATAAAGTAAATTACTGCAGATGCTGGAAATCTCAGCGTCTGTGGAGAGAGAAACAGAGTTAACGTTTCAGGTCGATGACCCTTCGTCAAATCTGGCGAATGTTTGAAATGACACCGAGCCCGGTGCGCAGGCGCAGGAGAGGCCGGTTTGTGGGACTCCTGAGCATGCGCGGTGCTGAGCAGGTGAGCTGGACATTTAAAGGGACCCTGTCTCTGTCTGTGTTGTGGTTAATTCCAGGAACACTCTTCCAGAGTAATTCTAGAATGCAAAGATAACCCTCGGCTTCTATTCTCCACTGCCAACAATCTTCTTAAACACCTCTCCCCTAGCTCTTCCACGTTTAATCCGAGATCTCAGGGAACAAGAGGGGCAGATTCTAGAAACAATGGAGAAAAACCTTCGAGAAATTCAAGAGAATTTAAATTCTATTCAGGAGGAGCTCTCAGTGTTGCAGAAACAGATGGAGCAAAAAGACGGACTGATATCTCTGAAGGTGAGGATTATATTGTGGGTCAGTTCAGTGAAACTTTCCACAGTCAGAAAATAACCGACGATAACTGAAATAAATGCAGCATTTGCTGAACATTTCTAAACTGATTTAAACCCATTGTTTTATCTATTCGTGGGTGGTTCTGCTATCGACATGGAATGATCCCACTCCCACACTGTCTGTAGAATCATGGGAATGAATTGTCGTGATCGTAGTACTTTGCTTATAATTATTTCTGTGCTGCCCCATTTAATATCTGTTGGAACTCACATTGCAATCCAGTTACAGTTCCATGTTGTGAGTGTGTGGGTGTGTCTGGTACGATGGGTGTGACAGTCACTGTGTGTGTGAGTGGCACTGATGTATAGTTCCAGTATCTGACACACGAATCGGAATGTTCAACTACTTACAATCATAGAATCCTACAGCACAAATGGCCCATCGTGTCTGTGCAGCTCTTTGAAAAAACAATCCAATTAGTCCCACTCCTCTTTCCCCATAGTCCTGCATTTATTTCCTTTTCAAGTGTATTTCCAATTCCCTTTTTAAAATTATTATGGAATCTGCTTCCTCCACGCTGTCATTCAGTGCATTCCTGATCATCACAAGTCATTGTGGATCATCATCAACATTGGCAGTCCCTCGGAATCGAGGAAGACTTGCTTCCACTCTTAGAATGAGTCCTTAGGTGGCTGAACAGTCCAATACGAGAACCACAGTCCCTGTCACAAGTGGGCCAGACAGTCGTTGAGGGTAATGGAGGGTGGGACTGGTTTGCCACATGTTCTTTCCGCTGCCTGCGCTTGTCTTCTGCATGCAATCGGCGATGAGACTCGAGGCACTCCGTGCCCTCCCAGATGCACTTCCTCCACTTAGGGCGGTCTTTGGCCAGGGACTCCCAGATGTCAGTGGGGATATTGCACTTTATCAGGGAGGCTTTGAGGGTGTCCTTGTAACGTTTCCTCTGCCCACCTTTGGCTCGTTTGCCATGAAGGAGTTCTGAGTAGAGCGCTTGCTTTCGGAGTCTTGTGTCTGGCATGCAGACAATGTGGCCTGCCAAGCGGAGCTGATCAAGTGTGGTCAGTGCTTCACTGCTGGGGATTGCCTGGACGAAGACACTGATGATGGTGGATTTGCAGGATCTTGCTGAGGCATCGTTGGTGGTATTTCTCCAGCGACTTGAGGTGTCGACTGTACATAGTCCACATTTCTGAGCCAACAGAGACCCAACAGAGCGACCTTGGAGTACATGTCCACAGATCCCCGAAGGTAGGACAGGTAGATAAGGTTGTTAAGAAGGCATACGGAATATTTGCCTTCATTCACCGAGGCATTGAATACAAGAACAGGGAGATTATGCTTGAACTGTTTAAAACACGAGTTAGGCTGCAGCTGGAGTACTGCATACAGTTCTGGTCAGCACATTACAGGAAATATGTGATTGCACTAGAGAGGGTGCAGAAGAGATTTACGAGGATGTTGCCTGGATTGGAGAATTTTAACTATGACGAAAGATTCGATAGGGTGGGGGTTGTTTACTTTGGAACAGAGGAGGCTGAGGGGAGACCATATTGAGGTGTATCTAATTATGAGGGGTCTAGATCGAGTGGATAGGAAAGGCCTATTTCCCTTAGAGGGGTCAACAATCAGGAGGCGTAGATTTAAAGCAATCCGTAGCAGGTTTAGAGGGGATTTGAGGGGGAAATGTTTCACCCAGAGGGTGATGGGGATCTGGAACTCACTGCCTGAAACGGTGGTAGAGGCAGAAACCCTCACCACATTTAAAAATACTTGAATATATACTTAGAGGCGTAACCTTTAAACCTACGTACCAAGGGCTGGAGCGTAGGATTAGGCTGGATAGCGCACTGTCGGCCGGCACGGACACAATGGGCTGAATGGCCTCCTGTCGTGCTGTACATTTCTATGATTCTATGATTCTATGATTCTATGATTCACTTAAAACCAATCCCCACAAACCTTTGAGATTTGTGTATGTGACCCCCAGGTCTCTGTTCCTGCACCCCATTTAAAATTGTACCATTTAGTTTATATTACCTCTTCTCATTCTTTCTTTCAAAATGCATCACTTCACACGTCTCTGTTTTAAATTTTATCCATCCTGTATCTGCTCATTTCACCAGCCTGTCGATGGCCTCCTGAAGTCTTTTACTAACCTCCTCACTGTTTGTGTTTTATTTATTTCAGGAGGAAGCTTGGCGGAAGAGGAGGTAGGACATGTTCTTTACTGAAACTCTGCAGTTTGGGAAAGTGTTTATGGTCAATTTATAACATCAACTGTGTAATATTTACAGGATTAGTGAGGACTATCTCAAGCTGTCAGTAGCAGATGGCCCTTTACAATACACAATGTGGAGAGACATGATAGATGACATTAACCTGGGTAAATCTCCAATATTCCTTTTTCTGATTTATATCACAGGCGGTCCATTGAACGAGGATGATGTGCTTCCACGAGTTCACAGGTATTTCAATAAAGGACCCGATGTTCCAGTCCTGAACTACAATTGAGTGGGTGCAAGATGCCTGTGCCTGGATTTTTATTAAGGTGTGGTGACCGTTGCACATCAGCCACCACACGGGCACGACAGTGGCAAGGGTTATCCAGTGGCAAGGGTTAACCAGGACGACTGGAGACCTGCTCTGCTGCACGGACCCAGTGCGCACATATCGCAATGTGGGCTGACCCGTGCTACCCCTGGCCCTCGGCTCTTCTGGGCCCTGTACCCTCATCTGTCGCATCTCCGCCACGATCTCTCGCCGCTCCTCCACCATAAACATTCACCGCATCTCGCCACAAACATTCACTACTCATCCGCCCCGACCTTCCCACTCCTCTATACCTGGGCCCTGCCGATGTTCCTGCCCTCGTGCCAAAATGGCGACCAGTGTTTTGATGACATCACCTAGTCGCCCATCTCAAAATCATTGCATACTTGGAGCAGCTCGCGCTGGAGGTTGGAGTGGTCCAGCTCTTATACTTGCCGACCTGCGGAGCTGTTCTCTCACAGGTTGGGGTGGTGGGGGGGGGGGGAAAGAGGGGGCCACGATGTCCCAGGCCCGCCATTCCAGCGCTTATACTTGCCGACCTGCGGAACTGTTCTCTCGCATTTCTCAATCCAGATGAGAAAGGCCTAAACCAGCTTCCAGACCCTGGATTAAAAGATCGCTGATGTCCGTGTCTAGTCTGGAAGTCAGGAGTCTTTGCACTGGATAAGGGAGGGCTTGGGGTCATCTTACTGAAGTATTCAAGATCCTTAGCCAGAGAGAGAAGATAAACATCCAGAGGTTTAACACAGTCAGAGTCGACAACAAAGTAGCGATAGTCTCGAACTCAGAGAATGGCGGGAAAATATAGCGGGGTAGGGGGAAGGAGATAGGATGGTGTGGGTTGTGGAGCAGAAGGGCAAAGTCGAGGAACAGCCAGCAGTGGGCAGGACAATTCCTGCACCTCCCGGCCACAGAGAAACTGTGACACACAGAATAAATAGAAAGAACCTGTTTTTATATCCGACCTTTCACGACCTCAGGATGTCGCGAAGCTCTTTACAGACAATGAAGAGTTTTTAAAGTGTAGTCACTGTTGCAATTTGTGCACAGCCAGCTCCCACAAGCAGCAAAGTGATAATGACCAGATAACCAGTTCTCATGATGTTGATTGATGGATAAATATTGTCCAGGACACCGGAGGGAACTAATTCCTTGCATCATTCCCTCTGGGGGCTTCCAGCAGTCCCTTTAAGGACCACAGGTTGGGCCATTCTACAGACTGTTCCACTGGGCAGGACTTGCACAGCTCACGCACCGACCAATGGAAGACCAAGATTGCACGGGGTCCCATGTACATCAACCAATGAGGCCTCCCCCATGTTTAGTGCGGGAACGCTGGATTCCTATTTTGCGGCTGTGGCATAATTTCCCGGCGGCCCTTAGTGGGAACCACTGCGGGTGATTTTTGTCTCGTTACTGCTCTGTTTACGGTATAAATCCGGACAATAGTGAGACGTAAATCACTCCCAACTACTTTATGCAGAGGGTATGGGAAGTAATACATTGTGGTAAGTGGTTTGAAATATTTGTCAGGAACATTGGAAATGTAAGTTTCTCCTTCAGATGTAATTGCAGTGTGTTTATTTCCATCGCATTCCTTATACTGGACGCTGTCTTACCTGTGAAATATTTTATTCACAACACTACATTCCTTGTGGCCTTTGGAAATAGCTGCCCCCACCCCTCTCCCCCCGCTCTCCCTCCCCTCCCCCTGCTCCTCAACCCCCCCCCACCTGCTCTTTCTCCCCGCTCTTCACTCTCTCCACCCCCCCCCACTTTCTCGCCCCCCCCCCGCGCTCTCTTCCCCTCCCCTCCGCTCTCTGTCCCCCACTTTTCCTCCCCCCGCTCTCTCTCCCCCTCCCCCCACGCGAAGGCAGAATATTATCTGAATGGTGACAGATTAGGAAAAGGGGAGGTGCAACGAGACCTGGGTGTCATGGTACATCAGTCATTGAAAGTTGGCATACAGGTACAGCAGGCGGTGAAGAAGGCCTTCCTAGTTAGGGGATTTGAGTATGGGAGCAGGGAGGTCTTACTGCAGTTGTACAGGACTTTAGTGAGGCCTCACCTGGAATATTGTGTTCAGTTTTGGTTTCCTAATCTGAGGAAAGACGTTCTTGCTATTGAGGGAGTGCAGCGAAGGTTCACCAGATTGATTCCCGGGATGGCAGGACTGACAAATGAGGAGAGACTGGATCAACTGGACCTCGATTCACTGGAGTTTAGAAGGATGAGAGGGGATCTCATAAAAATATATAAAATTCTGACGGGACTGGACAGGTTAGATGCAGGAAGAATGTTCCCAATGCTGTGGAAGTCCAGAACCAGGGAACACAGTCCAAGGATAAGGGATAAGCCATTTAGGACTGAGATGAGGAGAAACTTCTTCACTCAGAGTTGTTAACCTGTGAAATTCCCTGCCGCAGAGAGTTGTTGATGCCAGTTCATTGGATATATTCAAGAGGGAGTTAGTTATGGCCCTTACGGCTAAAGGGATCAAGGGGTATGGAGAGAAAGCAGGAAAGGGGTACTGAGGTGAATGATCAGCCATAATCTTATTGAATGGTGGTGCAGGCTCGAAGGGCCGAATGGCCTACTCCTGCACCCAATTTCTATGTTTCTATCCTGCTCTGTCCAGTGGTTTTCGGGTCTTTATCACCGGGCACTGATTCGGGCTCGAAATCGACGTAAATCGCCCCCCAGGGCGTAAACCCTGGAGCAGTAGCTGATTCTATGATCACAACCCAGAGCCCGAGTGGGCACTTTAAACAGGAAAGTGTTTGAATAAATCACAGCAAGAAACTGAATCACTGACTGTTGTATTTTAACTTTCCCCAAGCTCCAGCCTCAATGACTCTAGATCCGAACACAGTGAATCCCCGGCTCATCCTGTCTGAGGACCGGACCCGTGTGAGACATGGAGATAAACGGCAGCCGTTCCCTGACACCCTGGAGAGGTTTGATCCCTGGGGCTGTGTCCTGGGATCAGAGGTGGAGGTGTGGAACAAGGTGGGGTCTGGGAGTGGTCAGAGAGTCTGCCGGGAGAAAAGGGCTATTCACCCCGAGCACAGAGACCGGATACTGGATTGTGGGGCTGGATCCCGGAAGAGGCTATTTTGCCGGCACCTCCCCCTCACTAACCCACCTCACCCAGAGTGTGAAGCCCCTGATGATCAGGGTGTACCTGGACTATGAGGGTGGACAGGTGTCATTTTACAATGCAGACAACTTGTCCCATCGTGTCCCATCTCCACACTTTCACTGAGAGAACCTTTCCCTACTTCTCCCCGGGGCTGAATGATGGCGGGAAAAACTCCGCACCACTGACAATCTGTGGGGTTAAAGGTCACCAACAGGCCCATCCCAAAATTTCAACCTGCCACCTGCTGGCCGTTAGTCCCAGTCACAGGTGGTGCAGGGAGGGAGCTGGGGAGCGAGGGAGAGAAAGTGCGTGCGCAGAGGGGGGTGGGGAAGAGAGAAGAAACAAATCGATGGTGAATTGTAGACGGGGAGTTACTGGGTGGAATGAGCTGTGCAACACAAGAATCCGGTGATCTTGCTGCCTGTAATGTTGCTCCACAGGCAGAAGGTGACACTACATGGCGGTGTTTGAAATGAATTAGTGCAACACCTCTTCTGGCAAGCCTGTTATTAAACTACACAACAGAAGCAACATTGATTTTTTTTAAAGCGAATTGGGGGCTTAACTACATCCCAGAGTCATGTACTCAACTTTTTTATTTTAAATTTGCACCTTACCCATCCCTGGAATTTAGAAGTTTAAGACGTGATTTGATCGAAGTTTTCAAGATATTAAGAACCAAAAGTAAGCCTTTCCGCAGGGCATCAAACAGCAAATTAGGTCCCCTGCAGTCAGAATCAGGGGAAGTCATAACAGGGAACAAAGAAATGGCAGACCAATTGAACCAGTACTTTGGTTCAGTATTCACTAAGGAGGACACAAACAACCTTCCGGATATAAAAGGGGCCAGAGGGTCTAGTAAGAAGGAGGAACTGAGGGAAATCCTTATTAGTCGGGAAATTGTGTTGGGGAAATTGATGGGATTGAAGGCCGATAAATCCCCAGGGCCTGATGGACTGCATCCCAGAGTACTTAAGGAGGTGGCCTTGGAAATAGCGGATGCATTGACAGTCATTTTCCAACATTCCACAGACTCTGGATCAGTTCCTATGGAGTCGAGAGTAGCCAATGTAATCCCACTTTTTAAAAAAGGAGGGAGAGAGAAAACAGGAAATTATAGATCGGTCAGCCTGACATCGGTAGTGGGTAAAATGATGGAATCAATTATTAAGGATGTCATAGCAGCGCATTTGGAAAGAGGTGACATGATAGGTCCAAGTCAGCATGGATTTGTGAAAGGGAAATCATGCTTGACAAATCTTCTGGAATTTTTTGAGGATGTTTCCAGTAGAGTGGACAAGGGGGGACCAGTTGATTTGGTGTATTTGGACTTTCAGAAGGCTTTCGACAAGGTCCCACACAAGAGATTAGTGTGAAAAGTTAAAGCACATGGGATTGGGGGTAGTGTGCTGACGTGGATTGAGAACTGGTTGGCAGACAGGAAGCAAAGAGTAGGAGTAAATGGGTACTTTTCAGAATGGCAGGCAGTGACTAGTGGGGTACCGCAAGTTTCTGTGCTGGGGCCCCAGCTGTTTACACTGTACATTAATGATTTAGACGAGGGGATTAAATGTAGTATCTCCAAATTTGCGGATGACACTAAGTTGGGTGGCAGTGTGAGCTGCGAGGAGTTATGCTATGAGGCTGCAAAGTGATTTGGATAGGTTCCGTGAGTGGGCAAATGCATGGCAGATGAAGTATAATGTGGATAAATGTGAGGTTGTCCACTTTGGTTGTAAAACAGAGAGACAGACTATTATCTGAATGGTGACAGATTAGGAAAAGGGGAGGTGCAACGAGACCTGGGTGTCATGGTACATCAGTCATTGAAGGTTGGCATGCAGGTACAGCAGGTGGTTAAGAAAGCAAATGGCATGTTGGCCTTCATAGCGAGGGGATTTGAGTACAGGGGCAGGAAGGTATTACTACAGTTGTACAGGGCCTTGGTGAGGCCACACCTGGAGTATTGTGTACAGTTTTTGTCTCCTAACTTGAGGAAGGACATTCTTGCTTTTGAGGGAGTGCTGCGAAGGTTCACCAGACTGACTCCCGGGATGGCAGGACTGACATATCAAGAACGACTGGATCAACTGGGCTTATATTCACTGGAGTTCAGAAGAATGAGAGGAGATCTCATAGAAACGTTTAAAATTCTGACGGGTTTAGACAGGTTAGATGCAGGAAGAATGTTCCCAATGTTGGGGAAGTCCAGAACCAGGGTTCACAGTCTAAGGATAGGGGGTAAGCCATTTAGGACCGAGATGAGGAGAAACTTCTTCACCCAGAGAGTGGTGAACCTGTGGAATTCTCTACCACAGAAAGTTGTTGAGGCCAATTCACTAAATATATTCAAAAAGGAGTTAGATGTAGTCCTTACTACTAGGGGGATCAAGGGGTATGGCGAGAAAGCAGGAATGGGATACTGTAGTTGCATTTTCAGCCATGAACTCATTGAATGGCGGTGCAGGCTCGAAGGGCGGAATGGCCTACTCCTGCACCTTTTTTCTATGTTTCTATGTTTGGGCCTTTGAGAGGAGCAGATGGGAACTAATGGAAGGAAACGGTTGGAAAGCTAATAAGCAAAGACCAGTGGATAGTATTGGACAAATTGAGTCAGTTTAGTGAAGTGCATGGGCTGGTACTCAATATTGAGGGCGAGTCACAGGGGAGCTGGGACAGGGATTTTTGCATCAGGTACAGGGGCAGCAAGAAACAGAAATAACCGCTGGGGGAAACTGAGCACATAAGATAATAGAGGATGCACTTACGGCAGGAAAAATGTTTATAAAGACACTGAGAAAGTCACAACAATGTGTAGATATAGGAACAGAGGAACAGGAGTAGGCCATTCAGCCCTTCGAGACTGTTCCACCATGTAATTAGATCAAGCACTAACTCCGAATGCAGAAGACCAAGTAACGGAGGAACAAGTAGTTCAGAAGCCAGAGAACATAGTTAGGACAAAGATGCAGTTCACAGAATCATAGAAATTTACAGCAGGGCAGGAGGCCATTTCGGCCCATTGTGTCCGTGCCGGCCGACGAAGAGTTATCCGGCCTAATCCCACTTTCCAGCTCTCGGTCCTAGCCCTGTAAGTTATGGCACTTCAAGTGTACATTCAAGTACGTTTTAGTAGGGGTGAGGTTTTCTGCCTCTACCAACCTTTCAGTAAGTGAGTTCCATACCCCAACCACCCTCTGGGTGAAAACATTTCCCCTCAAATACCCGCTAAACCTCCTACCAATTACTTTAAATCTATGCCCCCTGCTTGTTGACCCCACTGCTAAGGTATATAGGTCCTTCCTATTCACTCAGGTCTCTCCTCAGCCTCCTCTTTGCCAAAGAATAAACAATCTCAGCCTATCCCCGTCTTTCCTCAAAGCTAAAATTCTCCAGTCCAGGCAATCCCATCTGCTACTGTAAAGCCCATGTGTGTCTCAGTGTCATCTCATGTACATGTACAATACACAGCGGGTAAAGGAATAATTCACTCCCGGCTGCTTCTGTAAAGTCCGTGTGTGTCTCAGTGTCAGCTCCTGTACACAGCGGGTAAAGAGGAATATTCACTCCACTCTGCTATTGTATAGCCCATGTGTGTCTCAGTGTCAGCTCATGTACATGTACAGTACACAGTGGGTAAAGGGGAACGATTCACTCCCGTCTGGTACTGTATGGCCCATGTGCCTCTCAGTGCCAGCTCCTGTACATGTATAGTACACAGCGGGTAAAGGGGAACGATTCACTCCCCTCTGCTACTGTACAGCCCGCGAGTGTCTCAGTGTCAGGTCCTATACACTGCACAGTGTCCCACCATTTAATGTGTATTCCCTTGCCTTGTTAGCCCTCCCCAAATGCATGACCTCACACTTCTGCGGATTGAATTCTATTTGCCACTGTTCTGCCCACGTGACCAGTTCACGGATATCTTCCTGCAGTCTGTTAATGTGCAGGGAGATTCTGGCTGTAGGGAGGTGGGTGGTGATGAGTGCGGTAATGATGATGAGTTGGTTACCTAGCGATAGGTCTGTGCACATTGAAGATACATGACAAAAGGTACTGGAGGAGCAGGGGGGGCTAAATGACAATGTATGAAATCCTGTAAGGGTACCCTCCCATGCAAGGATGGCCGAGAAAATCAAGGCAATTCCCTGTGTTATACTTCCTGTTTTTGGTGACAAAGATGTTTGCAAAGAAAATCGCAAATTATGTCAATCTGCTGTGAAAATAATACTGGGTCGTTGAAACATAAATGGTGCTGTTCCTGTGACAAAAAATGGGAGAGAGATGACCAAATAAAAACCATGGAACTGGTCAGGAATGTTGAAGTAACTGCAAGAAGCATTTACATTGGAGGAGGGAGAAGGCCAGGAGGAAAGGTGATCCACATGACATTGATTACAGAGTGGAATCTAGACAGCAGGTGGGTGATATACAAGAACCAGGTAACATTAACAAGGGTAAACTAGGGGCCAAAAGATGGAACATCTACAGTAAGCTGTATAGACGTGAACGCTGAATGCATTCGGGATCAGCAATTCCAAAACACGAGGCTACTGCAGCACTCGGGAACTCCAGTGTTGTGGGAATATTATAAACATGGCTGACTGCAGAGGATGGTGCACAGGGACAGGAGGAGCCTGTTCCACCATTCAATTAGATCTATACCTCAACTGTATTTACCCACTTCTGCTCCATATCCTTTGATGCCCTTAACCAACAACAATCTACCCATCTCAGTCTGGAAAATGTTAAATTGTTTGATCTGAGCATTCAGTCTTTTGAGGGAGAGAGTTCCAGATTTCCACAACTCTGAATGAATTTTAAAAAAAGTATTCAGGCACAGTAGAGTAGACAGCAAGGATGTGATGTGGGCCTGGATGTCAAAGACACCGAGGAGATTAAAGCTGTTGATCCTGTGAAAGAGCTGTCCAATTTATTCCCACACCCAATCCTTTCCCCATAACCCTGAAAATTAGTTCTCTCCAGCTACATGTCCCATTGCCCTTTGAACGTCCCGATGGAATCTGCTCCCACCACCCTTTCAGGTTCCAAATCTGAAAACATATCTCCACATTTCCCCTCTAGTTCTTTTGCCAATTATTTTAGATCTGTGACCTCGGGCTACCGATCCGGTTACCAGAAGAAACAGTTTCTCCCGTTTGCTCAATCAAAACCCCCAGAGAATTTTGATTACCTCCATTAGGTGTCCCCTTGACCTTTGCTGCTCCAAGGAGAACAATCCCAGCTTATGCTATCTCTCCACTTTATTGAAGTCCCTCATTCCTACTCTCATCCTAATAAACCTCCTCCTTACTCTCTCCAAGACCTTGACATCCTTCCTCAAGTGTGGTTCCCGGAATTCTACACAATACTCCAGCTGCAGCCTAACCAGTGATTTGTAAAGGTTCAGCATGACTTTCTTGTATTGAATTCAATGCCCCCGTTTACAAAGCCAAGTATCCCACAAGCTTTCTTCACTGTCTTATCAACTTGCCCTGCCACCTTCAAAGATTTGTGAACATTTACCCCAGTTCATTCTGTTCTTGCACAACTCTCAAAATAGCACCATTTAGATTGTTAGCGTTAGTGTTTTCTCTGAAGAATCACTCAACACTCAGAGTCGGTTCCAATGCCTGGCGGCCTTTAATAACGCTCAGCGGGGAGGAAACACACAGGACCGTATCCAGGTTTCTCTCCACAGAACAAAGGGTTACATGTACCTTTATATGTTTCACAACAGTTACAAAACAGTTTACTACAGTTACACAGCCCATCACGGCTGGACACAAGCCAATCACAACGATTATAGATTACATATAGGTTCTTTTAACCCAATAGAATTCTCCTAGTATCCAGGGAACCATATGTTCGGTTATTGTCAGCTTGGGCTGATCGATGACTTTATAGGTTCTCTCCCTAGTTCTTTCATCTGGGAGAAATAATTGGTTTATAGCCTTGTTTACAGCAAATGGTTTCCCTCTTATCTTTCTTCCTGGGGAATTAATTGGTTTATGACCTTGTTCACAGGAGATGGTTTCCTTCTTATCTCTGTCTTCCCAGGCATTCCTACAGTGGGCCTCACAGGGTTATTGCTCGGTCAGTGAACGTTCAACAGTTCACAGCTTGACTACCTGATTTCCCATCATGCCTGGGCAGCCATTTTATGTGTGTGTCCATTTAAGCTTATGTGAGTTTTAAATATCCAGCAGGTACCTAATGCCTAAGTCTATATATATATTTCTACTCTCTACAACAAGATTATACTACCTCTCCATATTGTTCTTCCCAAAGTGCATCACCTCACACTCGGCCACGTTAAACTGTACCTGCCATGTGTCTGCCCATTTCTCCAGTCGGTCTTTGTCCTCCTGAAGTCTGCTTCTATCCTGCTCACTATTCACTACGTTGCCAAGTTTTGACTCGTCTGCAAACTTCAAAATTGTACTTTCTATCCCGAGGTTCAGGTTATTTATCTACAGCAAGGAAAACTTATCGTGAATTGTCTCAGATTTCTCACAGATTTGTCTCCATTCTGAATAAAATATCATCCTTTTCCTCATTCAGTTCTTTGACCAAATTCTGTTCCTTTTCATCCAAAATATTGCGCAATGTAGAAAATTCAGAGTCGATGAGGTTCTGCAATTGATTCGAATGTTCCTGTGAAGACAAAGTTTGTTAAAGAAGGAAACAAAACTATCGCAGGTCACCAGCACATTGCTCACAATGCTTAATAACTGCCAAGCCACGCTGCTGAAAATGCACATGGAAAGAGTTCTGTTAGCCAGGCATGGGGTGCATAACACGCTCCCCGTACAGGCATAGCCCACATCGGCCTACTGAGAATTCACCATCATTTTGGAGATGCTCTCTTTCTGCTCAAACTCAAAATCATGAGATTTCCTTCTGCCTCAGAGAATGTAGGATTGAGTTCATTTTCACCTGCAATTTAAATTAAATGAGGTCTGAAGTTAGTTGGCAAAAAATCCAGGGAGGAAATGAGGGGAAACATTTTTACACAGCGAGTTATGGTGATCTGGAGTGCACTGCCTGAAGCAGATTCAATAGTAACTTTCAAATGGGAATTGGATGAATAGTTGACTAGGAGACATTCACAGGGCTCTGGGGAAAGAGCAGGGGAGTGAGACTAATGGGACAGCTCTTTCAAAGAGCCAACACAGGCACGATGGGCCGAATGGCCTCCAGTGCTGTGTGTTTCTATGATTCTAGGTGCTGACAGTCGAGTCAGGGCTCTGCTACAATTAGGATTAAATGTGAATTTTAAAATAAATTCTTAGCTGGACCAACTGTTTTAACTTCACTTCATAATGGTTGCAGCTGGTGCAAAGCTGAAGTGGAGTCAAACTCTCTCCTGGCCCACGGTCAATGGAAACTATTGATCTTCAGAGTTACTCTGCACATCTCCCCTCGCCATCAATCTCAAACTGCTTTGCATCAACACAGAGTATGTGGCATGACTGTCCCAATCACACTGAGCCGGGACATACTGAGTTAAGACATGCAGAATCAGCTGAACTATGCACAGAAGTACTGAGCTTTCTATACTTCAACAACATTAGATCCACAGTAAGATTCCTGCCCTCCTCCAGCTCACAAAATATCCTGAAGTTTAAATAAGATGCAAAGTCAGGCAACACCATGTTTCCTATTGGGAAGGAGAGCAGGGGAGTTCACCTCAGTGTCCTGGGTCAATATTTATCTTCAACCAACAGCACTAAAACAGATGAGCTGGTCATTGTCACATTGCTGTGCGTGGGATCTTGCTGTGCGCAAATTGGCTGCTGCGTTTCCTACTTTACAACACTGACTACGCTTCAAAAGCACTTCATTGGCTGTAACGCACTTTGGGATGTCCTGAGCTTGTGAAAAACGCGATTATAGTCTTTCTTTCTACGGGATTAACACACACCATTATTGCAGCATGACATGTCCTCTGCTAGAAACTGTCAGACACAATTCAACGACTGTGTGACTGAGATAGTCCTGATACAGCATCATTTCCTGTCGTTGCTGACTCTATCATTTCTTACCCATACTCCAGCTATGAGCAGATTCTTCACACTACAAGTCTAATTTAAGCTCACACATCTTACAATAGATGACAGCCACCCCCCCTCATAAAAACAAGATCCCATGCACAGATTGCCTTTAACCCATGACTAAGATTACCCACCATTGTATTATGGGGATTATTTGCATTCCCCCTCCTCATCCCATCCCCCTTCCTCTCCCCCTCCTCATCCCATCCCCCTTCCTCTCCCCCTTCCTCTCCCATCCCCCTTCCTCTCCCCCTCCTCATCCCATCCCCCTTCCTCTCCCCCTCCTCATCCCATCCCCCTTCCTCTCCCCCTCCTCATCCCGTCCCCCTTCCTCTCCCCCTCCTCATCCCGTCCCCCTTCCTCTCCCCCTCCTCATCCCGTCCCCCTTCCTCTCCCCCTCCTCATCCCGTCCCCCTTCCTCTCCCCCTCCTCATCCCGTCCCCCTTCCTCTCCCCCTCCTCATCCCGTCCCCTTCCTCTCCCCCTCCTCATCCCGTCCCCTTCCTCTCCCCCTCCTCATCCCGTCCCCCTTCCTCTCCCCTTCCTCTCCCCATCCCCCTTCCTCTCCCCATCCCCCTTCCTCTCCCCATCCCCCTTCCTCTCCCCATCCCCCTTCCTCTCCCCATCCTCATCCCATCCCCCCCTCCCCCTTCCTCTCCCTCTCCCTCTCCTCATCCCATCCCTCTTCCTCTCCCCCTCCCTCCCCATCCTCATCCCACTCCCTCTCCCCATCCTCATCCCATTCCCCCTCCCCCCCCTCCCCTCCCCTCCCTCCCCTCTCCCCTCCCCCCCCTCTCCCCTCCCCCCCTCCCCTCCCCTCCCCCCCTCCCCTCCCCTCGCCTCTCCCCTCCCCTCGCCTCTCTCCCCCCCCCTCCCCTCTCTCCCCTCTCCCCTCCCCTCTCCCCCCCCTCCCCTCTCCCCTCTCCCCCCCCTCCCCCTCCCCTCTCCCCCCCCTCCCCCTCCCCTCTCCCCCTCCCCTCTCCCCCCCCTCCCCTCCCCCCTCCTCCCCCCCCTCCCCTCTCCCCCCCCCCCCTCTCCCCCCCCCCCCCCTCTCCCCTCCTCCCCTCCTCCCCCCCCCCTCTCCCCTCTCTCCCCCCCCCCTCTCCCCTCTCCCCCCCCCCTCCTCTCCCCTCCCCCCTCCCCTCCCCTCCCCTCCCCTCCCCCCTCCCCCCTCTCCCCTCCCCCCCCCCCCCCCCCCTCCCCTCCTCCCCCCCCCCCCCCCCTCCCCTCCTCCCCTCCTCCCCTCCTCCCCTCCCCCCTCCCCCCTTCCCCTCCCCCCTCCCCTCCCCCCCTCCTCCCCTCCCCCCTCCCCCATGCACATTGGGCCCATAATCTCTGGAGTCAAGAAGAAAGAGAGGTGTTCTCATTGAAACACAAGATTCTGAGGGGGACTGACAGGGTGGATGCTGAGAGGTTGGTTCCCCTGTCTGGAGAGTCGAGAACTAGGGAACATAGTCTCAGGATAAGAGGTCGGCCATTTAAGACCGAGATGAGGAGGAATTTCTTCACTGAGGGATGTGAATCTTTGGAATTCTGTAACCCAAAAGGCTATGGATGCTGAGTCCCTGAATATATTTAAGGCTGAGATCGATAGATTTTTGGACTCTGGGGGAATCAAGGGATATGGGGATTGGGCGGGAAAGTAGAGTTAAGGTCAAAGATTAACCATGATCTTATTGAACGGGGGAGCAGACTCGAATGGTAAAGGTGGGGGTGGGGGTGGGGGTGGGGGTGGGGCATGGGGACGCTGATAATAAAGGATGACAAAGAATAATAAAGAACCTAGTTTCCCCTTAATTGCATCTGTGCTATTCTCCTCAACAACTCCATGCAGCAGCAAATTCCACATTCTCAACACTCTCTGGGTAAAGAAGTCATCCTCTTAAAACTGTGCCTTCATATAGTGTGACAGGAGGGAGATAATTGCACCAAGACCTGCCCCCAACTCCTCCTGTCTATTTTTCTGTATTACCAATTTGTTTTTTTTAAGACTCAGAAGGTTATGGGTTTAAGTCCTGCTCCAGAACCTTGAGCACAAAATCTAGGCTGATACACCAATGCAGTGCTGAGGGAGCGCTGCATTGTCGGAGGTGCCGTCTTTTGGATGAAATCTTAAACCGAGCCCCCGTCTACCCCCTCAGGTGGATGTAAAAGATCTCACGGCACTATTTTGAAGAGCAGGGGAAGTTATCCACAATGTCCCTGGCCAATATTTATCCCTCAACCAACATCAACAAAAACATATTATTTGGTCGCTAACACATTGCTGCTTGTGGGAGCTTGCCGTGTGCAGATTGACGGCCACGTTTCCGACATTACAACCACAAGTACACTTCAAAAGTAGTTCCAGATCACAACAACTCGCTGTGTTTATAAAAACAAAGTTTCATTTCACCCCGCTTCTTAAATCGGTGTCAACACTGAGCCACGTGAGGAGATATTAAGACAGGTGACCAAAAGCTGGTAAAAGAGGCAGGTTTTAAGGAGCGCTTTAAAGGAGAGGGGTAGAGAGGCGGAGAGGTTTAGGGAGAGAATCCAGAGCTCAGGGCCCAGGCAGCTGAAGGCACGGCTGCGGTTTGTGAATTTAAAAATGATCCGCTATATGGTGCCCACTCCAAATAACAGACTTGGCAGGTCCGGAATTAGGTGCATTACCTTCCAATAGATGAAACATTTGATCTGTGCCCTCTGCAGCACATCCTGTACCCAGCAGCCAGGCCTGTGGCTCACTCACTGGGCAGCAGACCCTGTCATTGCAAACACTATTTCAATGTGTTTCCCCTCTGTAACAATCCACAACAACATTCAACACATTATATATAGTACAGACTGGAGCAAACACATCCCCCTCCTCCTCAATCCCCCTCCCCTCATCCCAGCCCTCACCCCCCGGGTATAAAACCAGGCGGCCGCCCTCAGCCGCTCCAACTCATCGACACAAAGGCCCAGCGCCGCGTCACTGGCGCCCGGCCCAAACACACTGCCCGAGCTCCGAGTCCCACTGAGGCCCGGGCCCACCTCCCTCACTCTGAGTGACAGACGCTCCGGCCAATCCGCTTCCCCCGGGAGAGCCCCGCCCCGGAAACCCGCCTCCCTCACTCTGAGTGACAGGCGCTCCGGCCAATCGACTTCCCCCGGGAGCTCGAGGCCGCCCCTGGCCAATCAGTGCCGCCGGGAGGCGGGGTTTGCGGCCATGATTTGGGTTGAGCGAGGCTCGCGCTCGGAGCTTGGCGGTTGGGTTGAAATATTTGAATGTTTAACGGGCGGTGACCTTTGCCCCTGTGTTCCACTCCAGGACATTGTGACGTATTTACTGAGGCGGCCGAGAGCTCGGGCCTTACACTAAACATCCGTCAGACAAAGGTCCTCCAGCAGCCTGTCCCCGCCGCACAGCACTGCCCCCCAGTCAGCAAGGTCCACGGCACGGCCCTGGACACCGGGGACCATTCCCCAAACCTCGGGAGTCTCTTATCAACAAGGGCAGGCATTGACCACCAGATCCAACACCGCCTCCAGTGCAGCCTTCGGCCGCCTGAGGAAAAGAGTGTTTGAAGACCAGGCCCTCAAACCTACCACCAAGCTCATGGTCTACAGGGCTGTAGTAATAGCTGCCCTCCTGTATGGCTCAGAGACATGGACCATGTACAGCAGACAGCTCAAGTCGCTGGAGAAATACCACCATAGATGTCTCCGCAAGATCCTGCAAATCCCCTGGGAGGACAGACGCACCAACGTTAGCGTCCTCGACCAGACCAACATCTCCAGCATTGAAGCACTGACCACACTCGACCAGCTCCGCTGGGCAGGCCACATTGTCCGCATGCCAGACACGGGACTCCCAAAGCAAGCGCTCTACGCGGAGCTCCGTCACGGCAAACGAGCCAAAGGTGGGCAGAGGAAACGTTACAAGGACACCCTCAAAGCCTCCCTGATGAAGTGCAACATCCCCACTGACACCTGGGAGACCCTGGCCAAAGACCGCCCTAAGTGGAGGAAGTGCATCGGGAGGTTGTTGAGCACTTCGAATCTCAACACCGCGAGCGTGAAGTGGTCAGGCACAGGCAGCGGAAGGAACGTGTGATAATTCAGTGCCACCTACCACTTCCTCCGACGAATATCTGTTCCACATGTGACAGGGTCTGTGGCTCTCATATTGGACTGTTCAACCACCAAAGATCTCATATTTTAGGAGTGGAAGCAAGCCTTCCTCAATTCCGAGGGACTGCCTATGAAAAAAAAGAGGGATTGGCGGGACAACAACAACAACAACTTGTCTTTATATAGCGCCTTTAACGCAGTAAAACGTCCTCTGGCGCTTCACAGGAGGGTCACAGATTGTTTTGTCTATTCCGGGGCAGATCTGCGATTGTCACCGAACTAATCTGCCTCCCACAATATCTACAGAATCCCGGGAATACCCGCAACCTCCCCGAGAATAGTCTTCATCATCATCGGCGGTCCCTGGAACCAGGATGACTTGCTTCCACATGGGTTCGCAGATGTTTCAATGAAGGAGCCGATATTCCAGTCCTGAACTCCAATTGAAGGGTGGAAGATGCCTGTGCCTGGATTGTTTTAACGTGTGGTGACCGTCTCACACCAGCCACCACACAGGATTGACAGAGCTCGGCCTTTATCCAGTGGCAAGGGTTAACCAGGACGGCAGGAGATCTGCTTTGCTGCAAGGACCTAGTGTGCACACATATTGCAGTGTGGGCAGGTCCGTGCTGCCCCTGGGCTCTCGGCTCTTCTGGACCCCGTACCCTCATTCATCACACCTCCGCCACGATTTTTCACCGTTCCTCCGCCATGATCTCTCACTGTTCCTCCGCCATGATCTCTCACCGTTCCTCCACCACGATCTCTCACCGCACCTCCGCCACGATCTCTCACCGTTCCACCGCCACGATCTCTCACCGTTCCACCGCCACGATCTCTCACCGTTCCTCCACCACGATCTCTCACCGCACCTCCGCCACGGTCTCTCACCGTACCTCCGCCACGATCTCTCACCGTACCTCCGCCACGATCTCTCACCGTTCCTCCGCCACGTTCTCTCACCGTTCCTCCGCCCCGACCTTCCCGCTCCTCCGCCACAATCTCTCGCCGTTCCTCCGCCACGATCTCTCACCGTACCTCCGCCACGATCTCTCACCGTTCCTCCGCCACGATCTCTCACCGTTCCTCCGCCCCGACCTTCCCGCTCCTCCGCCACGATCTCTCACCGTTCCTCCGCCACGATCTCTCACCGTACCTCCGCCACGATCTCTCACCGTACCTCCGCCACGATCTCTCACCGTTCCTCCGCCCCGACCTTCCCGCTCCTCCGCCACGATCTCTCACCGTACCTCCGCCCCGACCTTCCCGCTCCTCCGCCACGATCTCTCACCGTACCTCCGCCACGATCTCTCACCGTTCCTCCGCCACGATCTCTCACCGTTCCTCCGCCCCGACCTTCCCGCTCCTCCGCCATGATCTCTCACCGGTCCTCCGCCCCGACCTTCCTGCTCCTCCGCCACGATCTCTCACCGTACCTCCGCCACGATCTCTCACCGTTCCTCCGCCATGATCTCTCACCGTTCCTCCGCCCCGACCTTCCCGCTCCTCCGCCATGATCTCTCACCGGTCCTCCGCCACGATCTCTCACCATTCCTCCGCCACGATCTCTCACCGTACCTCCGCCACGATCTCTCACCGTACCTTCGCCACGATCTCTCGCCGTTCCTCCGCCACGATCTCTCACCGTACCTCTGCCACGATCTCTCACCGTTCCTCCGCCCCGACCTTCCCGCTCCTCCGCCACGATCTCCCACCGTTCCTCCACCACGATCTCTCACCGTTCCTCTGCCCCGACCTTCCCGCTCCTCCGCCACGATCTCTCACCGTTCCTCCGCCACGATCTCTCACCGTTCCTCCGCCCCGACCTTCCCGCTCCTCCGCCACGATCTCTCACCGCTCCTCCGCCACGATCTCTCACCGTTCCTCCGCCCCGACCTTCCCGCTCCTCCGCCACGATCTCTCACCGTACCTCCGCCACGATCTCTCACCGTTCCTCCGCCACGATCTCTCACCATTCCTCCGCCACGATCTCTCACCATTCCTCCGCCACGATCTCTCACCATTCCTCCGCCACGATCTCTCACCGTACCTCCGCCATGATCTCTCACCGTACCTCCGCCACGATCTCTCACCGTTCCTCCGCCCCGACCTTCCCGCTCCTCCGCCACGATCTCTCACCATTCCTCCGCCACGATCTCTCACCATTCCTCCGCCACGATCTCTCACCATTCCTCCGCCACGATCTCTCACCGTACCTCCGCCACGATCTCTCACCATTCCTCCGCCACGATCTCTCACCGCTCCTCCGCCACGATCTCTCACCGTTCCTCTGCCACGATCTCTCACCGTTCCTCCGCCACGATCTCTCACCGTTCCTCCGCCACGATCTCTCACCGTACCTCCGCCACGATCTCTCACCGTTCCTCCGCCACGATCTCTCACCGCTCCTCCGCCACGATCTCTCGCCGCTCCTCCGCCACGATCCCTCGCCGCTCCTCCGTCCCGATCTCTCGCCGCTCCTCTGTCCCGATCCCGCACCGTTCCTCCGCCACGATCTCTCACCATTCCTCCGCCACGATCTCTCACCGTACCTCCGCCACGATCTCTCACCGTTCCTCCGCCACGATCTCTCACCGTTCCTCCGCCACGATCTCTCACCGCTCCTCCGCCACGATCTCTCGCCGCTCATCCGTCCCGACCTTCCCGCTCCTCCGCTGTACCTGGACCCCGCCGATGTTCCTGCCCACGCTCCAAACTGTGACCTGGGTTTTGATGATGTCATCCAGTCGCCCACCTCGAAGCCGTCGCACACTTGTAGCAGCTCACTCTGGAAGCTGCAGTGGTATGCTCTTTTATCCTCCTGACCCACGATAGTCTTTTTTTTCCTTCAAAAATATACTTTATTTATATAAAATTTTCACAGTACATTGGAAAATAGTTCAGTACCTTGCGGTCAGCAATTCCATACAATTCGTTTGGATGCTGACAGCAGTTCCATACGATGCACCAGCGTGCATTTCATTTCAAGGTACAGTTTAGTACAATCCGTAAATCACGTTACATGTACGACTGTGCAAATAAGGGTATTACATGGAGAAGATAATAACAGGTTTACATTACATTCCGGGATACATTTCAATACCGATCACGAATCACGTTACATGTAGCACTATGCAGATGAAAGCAGTAGACGGAACGGATGAGAATATGTCCTCTCGCAGGTCAGGGTGACCCACGATGTCCCAGGACCCATGCTGCTCTTTTATCCTCCCGACCTGCGTGGTGTCCTCTCGCAGGTCGGGGTGGCCCGCGATGAATGAATGCCCCGGGAATAAGTTGCCCTGATATTGACGCTCAGATTGTAATTATTTCTCTGGTGCCCAACTTTAATATTCTCCTGAAAGTCCCACTGCAATCCAGTTCCAGTTCCATTGAGGGTGTAAAAGAAAAGATAGCCATCCGTGGCTAACTAAAGAAATAAAGGACGGTATCCAATTAAAAACAAAGGCATACAAAGTGGCCAAAACTAGTGAGTGAACAGAAGATTGGGAAGCTTTTAAAAGTCAGCAAAGAATGACTAAAAAAATCATTAAGAAAGGGAAGATAGACTATGAAAGTAAACTAGCACAAAATATAAAAACAGATAGCAAGAGTTTCTATAGGTATATAAAAAGGAAAAGAGTGGCTAAAGTAAATGTTGGTCCCTCAGAGGACGAGAACGGGAATTAGTGATGGGGAACAAAGAGATAGCAGAAACTCTAAACAAATATTTTGTATCAGTCTTTAAGGTAAAGGACACAAGCAATATTCCAACAGTGGATAGTCAAGGGGTTTTCGGGGGGGTGGGGGAAAGAACTTATCACAATCACTAAAAAGTAAGATAATGGGACTAAAGGCGGATACATTCCCTGGACCTGATGACTTGCATCCTACGGTCTTAAGAGAAGTAACGGCAGGGATAGTGGATGCATTGGTTACAATTTACCAAAATTCCCTGGACTCTGGGAGGTCTCAGCAGATTGGAAAACTACAAATGTAACGCCCCTATTTAAAAAAGGAGGCAGACAAAAAGCAGGAAACTAGGCCAGTTAGCCTAACATCTGTGGTTGGGAAAATGTTGGAGTACATTATTAAAGAAACAGTCGCAGGATATTTGGAAAAGCATAATTCGGTCAGGCAGAGTCAGCGTGGATTTATGAAGGGGAAGTCATGTTTGACAAATTTGCTGGAATTCTTTGAGGATGTAACAAACATGGTGGATAAAGGGGAACCAGTGGATGTATATTTGGACCTCCAGAAGGCATTTGACAAGGTGCCACATAAAAGGTTACTGCGCAAGATAAAAGTTCACGGGGTTGGGGGTAATAGATTAGCATGGATAGAGGATTGGCTAACAGAAAACAGAGAGTCGGGATAAATGGTTCATTCTCGGATTGGCAATCAGTAACTAGTGGGGTGCCGCTGGGACCCCAACTATTTACAATCTATATTAACAACTTGGAAGAAAGGACCGAGTGTAACGTAGCCAAGTTTGCTGACGATGCAAAGATGGGATAAAAAGCAATGTGTGAGGAGGACACAAAATACCTGCAAAACGACATAGACAGGCTAATGAGTGGGCAAAAATTTGGCATAATGTTGGAAAGTGTGAGGTCATGCACTTTGGCAAAAAAAAAATCAAAGAGCAAGTTATTATTTAAATGGAGAAAAATTGCAAAGTGCTGCAGTTCAATGGGACCTGGGGATATTTGTGCATGAAACACAAAAGGTTAGTATTCAGGTACAGCAAGTGATCAGGATCTTGGCCTTTACTGCAAAGGGGATGGAGTATAAAAGCAGGGAAGTCTTCCTACAATTACAGGGTATTGGTGAGGCCACACCTGGAATACTGCCTTGGTTTCCATATTTAAGAAAGGATGTACTTGCTTTGGAGGCAGTTCAGAGAAGGTTCACTAGGTTGATTCCGGAGATGAGGGGATTGACTTACAAGGAAAGGTTGAGTAGAATGGGCCTCTACTCATTGGAATTCAGAAGAATGAGAGGTGATCTTATCGAAACGTATAAGATTATGAGGGGGCTTGACAAGGTGGATGCAGAGAGGATGTTTCCACTGATAGGGGAGACTGGAACTAGGGGGCATAACCTTAGAATAAGGGGCCGCCCATTTAAAACTGAGATGAGGAGAAATTTCTTCTTTCAGAGGGTTGTAAATCTGTGGAATTCGCTGCCTCAGAGAGCTGTGGAAGCTGAGACATTAAATAAATTTAAGACAGCGGTAGACAGTTTCTTAACCGATAAGGGATTAATTGGTTATGGGGAGCGGGCAGGAAAGTGGACCTGAGTCTATAATCAGATCAGCCATGATTGTATTAAATGGCGGAGCAGGCTCCAGGGGCCTTACGGCCTACTCCTGCTCCTATTTCTTATGTTCTTATGTAAAAGGCCGATGATAATCAGCCCTTGATGAATCGACTGACTGTGGCAGATCGGGATGTGATCTTTGGGTTTGAGCTTCCCGTGTGCTAATCTTCTCCTTCTAACACCCTGTAAAAGGAGTTTACAAAAGTCATCACTGTAAGTACAGGATAGAACTTCAGAACATTCTCTCCTTCTTGTTCCTGTCCCGTGGGTCATGCAGCGCCGATACACCTGGGTAATCTGGGCCTGTCACTGATGGTAAAACCCGCAGCTCCCGCCCCGCTGGACACACACATGACAACCAATGGGCCAATGGTTTTCCTGCTGCCCTCCACGCACTTGGTGCCAGGCTCAATACATGGCAATTCTGTGGTGTTGGTGCACTCCCCGCGTCCGCCACCCCCCACCACTGTTGCCAGGCTCAATACTCAGCCATTCTGTGGGATTTGTGCCCTTCCCTGGTGCCAGGCTAGATACACGGCCATCCTGTGGGGTCGGTGCCCTCCCCTGGTGCCAGGCTCGGTATACGCCCATCCTGTGGGGTCGGTGCCCTCCCCTTGTGCTAGGCTCGGTATATGGCCATCTTGTAGGGTTTGTGCCCTCCCCTAGTGCCAGGCTACCGCGGTATACACCCATCCTGTGGGGTCGGTGCCCTCCCTTGGTTCCAGGCTCGGTATATGCCATCCTGTGGGGTGGGTGCCCTCCCCTGGTGCCAGGCTCGGTATACACCATCCTGTGGGGTCGGTGCCCTCCCGTGGTGTCAGGCTCGGTATACGCCCATCCTGTGGGGTGGGTGCCCTCCCCGACATGACATCATAGAGACTGCGTTGCCAGGTTACTGTGTCACACAGCTCGCGTTGCTGGGGTTTGACGTCACACACCCCTTCTTGCCAAGTTGTGACGTCACGCGGCTCATGCTACCGAATTGGTGACGTCATTGGCGCTGAGTGAGTGGCGGCGCGGGTTCGAATCGCAGCCACGCAGCAAGCCACCTCCGACTGTGGGAGTGGGCGGGGTAAATGGCAGAAACAGGGTCGCGATTGGTGGGCGGCCTGTCAATCCGGTCAATCAGCCAATTGCAGGGGCGGACAACGCCTCCCTGAGCGCGCTGTGAGGCTGCACTGCGCATGTGCGGGATCCCCGCAGGCTGGCCTTTGGTGAAGGTAAACAAAATGGCTGAAAGTGAGCGGAGCTGAGCGGAACCGGGGGGGGCCGAGGGAGAGTGTCCCGGGGGGGAGGGTGAGTGTACCAGGCGGGTGGGGAGGAGGGCAAAAGAGACACGGGCGCACAGACTGACACAGGAGGCACACCCCCAGAATGACTGGGGAGGGAGGAGACAGACCGGGTGTGAGAGTGGTGGGGGTTCCTGGGAAAGCTGACAGACTCCTGTAATTGTCCCCCACTCCTCTCCCCCTCCCATCCCCTTTCCTCCCCCTCCCCTCGGCTTCTCGTCACCGGGGCCCAGTGAGATCAGACAGTGTGTAACCCGGGGGCCCAGTGAGATCAGACAGTGTGTAACCCGGGGGCCCAGTGAGATCAGACAGTGTGTAACCCGGGGGCCCAGTGAGATCAGACAGAGTGTAACCCGGGGACCCAGTGAGATCAGACGGTGTTTAACCCGGGGGCCCAGTGAGATCAGACAGCGTGTAACCCGGGGGCCCAGTGAGATCAGACGGTGTTTAACCCGGGGGCCCAGTGAGATCAGACAGTGTTTAACCCGGGGGCCCAGTGAGATCAGACAGTGTGTAACCCGGGGGCCCAGTGAGATCAGACAGTGTAACCCGGGGGCCCAGTGAGATCAGACAGTGTGTAACCCGGGGCCCAGTGAGATCAGACAGTGTGTAACCCGGGGGCCCAGTGAGATCAGACCGTGTGTAACCCGGGGTACCAGTGAGATCAGACAGTGTGTAACCCGGGGAGAATTCTGGTGATTTTCTCTAAGTCCAGACGGGCGGGACAGAGATCTGAGGAAAAGGATAAAATCAAACAGAAATACTGGACATATACTTTTCTGAAACTTTGGAAAAACACTTTACATTACATTCCACTTCACAACATTAATCTTCTAATTTTATGCCCTGTGATAATTAGATCCCGGTGAATCACGGAGTGATTGAGAAAGTTCCACAGCTGGAAGGAAACAGGGATTGTGGACTGAGGAACAACAGCAGGTGAACCAGCACAGGATTGTGAGAGCACCAACCAGTGAGCCCCTTCCGATTGAAAGCGCTTCAATAGATCGACTGGGGAGAAAGGTAAGAGAAAGTGCCATTTACTCAGATACACACCGGTCCTGTAGACAGTACACACAGGTTACAAGGTAAGACAGGAAATGAGACCGGGGGAGACTAACCACCGAGTACAATTATCCAGCATGAGGCCGTGCAATGGGATGTGCAGTGAGATCAGTTTCTGTCTCTAAACACAGTCACAGTGAATCTTGTGTGTGTTTTAGAGTAAAGGGCTTTGATCTAAGAGGTGACTCCAGTTTGAGGCAGAGCCCAGCAGATGGACCGGTCTCTGTACATTAGGTGCGGCTGAACTCTCACCGACACCATCAGATCTCAATGTTCAAATATTTCCCATCTGGTGAGAAAGCCAATGGAAAGATTGAACCGGAAGCACATCGTCAATTCACTGATCACGGTGCACAGACCCATCTGAAAGACCAGCACGGCCTATCGCCCACAGAATCAATTATTCATTCATGAACATTTAGAATGATAAGAAAATATATTGATAATGACTTTATATTGATAATTACTAATATTGAAGCATTGATCACTAGAGATACATAGTATTCTAATATACTGAAACACAGATATGGGGAGTTGCAATTTATTGATTGGCATCGTACTTGACCCCGAGATGAACTTCCGAACCCATATTCCCTCAATCACCAAGTCCGCTTACTTCCAGCTCCATAACATCGCCGGTCTCTGCCCCTTCCTCAGTTCATCTGCTCAAACCCTCATCCAAGCCTCTGATCGGTCTAATACCTCACACTCTCCGTAAACTTAAGCTTAAACTTTGGGGGCATAGTTTTAAGGTGGTTGGTGGAAGGCTTAGAGGGGATTTGAGTGGGGGTGGGCTTCTTTATGCAGAGGGTTTTGGGGATCTGGAACTCGCTGCCTGGAAGAGTGGTGGATACAGAAACCCTCACCACTTTTAAGAGATGGTTGGATGGGCACTTAAAGTGCCGTAACCTGCAGGGTTACAGACCGAGAGCTGGTAATTGGGATTAGACTAGATCACTTCTTGTTGGCTGGCACAGATATAATGGTAACTGCTGCAGGGAATCGAATATGGCCAGGGTGATCTGGACTAGTTTCGATCACCTGGATGGGTGGGAGAGAAATTTTCCCACATTTTCTTTCCCTAAATTGGCCTTGGTTTTTACCTGTTTTTTTGCCTCTCCCAGGACATCACATGGTTCTGGTTGGGGTGGAGTGTAGAATGTTTCGGTGCAAGGGGTGTCGCAGTTCTATGAGGCGGGCTGGTTGGGCTGGGTGCTATTTACCTTTCCACCATTGTTCATTCTTCATAGGTTTATCTGTAACCTTCAGGGCTGTTGACCGAGGGCCGTGCGGCTCTTTGTCGGCCGGCGCGGACACGATGGTCTGAAATGGCCTCCTTCTGTGCTGTAAATTTCTATGTTTCTTCAACACTTCTGCCCGTATCCTTACTCAAGAACACAAGAAGTAGCAGCAGGTGTTGGCCATACGGCCCCTCCCATCTACTCCGCCATTCAGTAAGATCTCTATTCGATAGAGAATTTTAAAGATTCACAACTCTGAGTGAAGAAATAGCTCCTCCACATAGTCTTAAATGACCGATCTCTTATCCTAATACATAGGAACCCTAACTCTAGACGATCAAGCCCTTGTCAATTCCTCTCAGAATTTTATATGTTTCAATGATATCACCTTCCGTTCTTCTGAACTCCAGAGAATATAGGCCTATTCTACTCAATCTGTCCTCAGCCCTCTCATCCCAACTTGTACCAATTTCCGTTCACCCATCACCCCTGTGCTCGCTGAACTACATTGGCTCCTGGTCCATCAGTGCCTCACTTTCAAAATTCTCATCCTTGTTTTGAAATCCGTCCAGGACCTTGCCCCTCCCTATTGCTGTAACCTCCTCCAGCGTGACAATCCTCAGATCTTTGCATTCCTCCAATTCTGGCCTCTTGAGCAGCCCCAGTTTCAGCAATATTGGTGGCCGTACCTTCAGCTGCTGAGGCCAAAAGCTCTGGAATTCCTCCCTAAACCTCTCCACCTTTAAAATGCTCCTTAATACCTAGCCTTTTGGACCAGCTTTCAGTCACCTGTGCTAATATTTCCTTACGTGACTGGGTGTCAAATTTTGTTTGCTAACAGTCCTGTGAAGTGCCTTGGAACATTTTACTGCATTTAAGGCACGATATAAATGCAATTTGTTGCTGATAACTGAAGATATTTCGAATTGTAATATAACGAAATTACATGCATGGGGAATTGCAATAGATTGATAACTGCAGAGGAAGAGGATTTTTATGTATTGCTAATAGCGTGCATTCTTTTAATGTGAGGTGGCCCTTGCATATTAGCTACCACACGGGCTTGGCAGAGCAAGGTCTTAGTCCAATGGCAAGGGATCGAAGATGACTGGAGACCAGGCTCTGCTGCATGTTTCCTCTGGCACTGACTCTCACTGGGATACAGTTTCCTCTGGCACTGACTCTCACTAGGATACAGTTTCCTCTGGCACAGTCTCTCACTGGGGTACAGTTTCCTCTGGCACTGACTCTCACTGGAGTACAGTTTCCTGTGTCACCGATTCTCTCTGGAATACAGTTTCCTGTAGCACTGATTCTCACTGGAATACAGTTTCCTCTGGCACTGACACTCAACTGGGGTACAGTTTCCTGTAGCACTGATTCTCACTGGGGTACAGTTTCCTCTGGCACTGACTCTCACTGGAATACAGTTTCCTCTGGCACGGACTCTCACTGGGGTACAGTTTCCTCTGGCACGGCCTCTCACTGGGGTACAGTTTCCCCTGGAACGGACTCTCACTGGGGTGCAGTTTCCTCTGGCCCTGACTCTCACTGGGGTACAGTTTCCTCTGGCACTGACTCTCTCTGGGGTACAGTTTCCTCTGACACAGATTTACTGTGTACCTAATTTGTGCTGTCCCTTCCCTGAGAGTGCATGATGGGACAGTTCAGAGGGAGCTTTAACCTGAAACTGATCAGGAGCTGCGGGTGGAAAGTTTTCAGTGCAGTGGCAGATCGTACTGCTGCTGAATTTTAATTGATAAGCTGCCAGCAGTGCGGTCGGGACGGACACCGAAGTGTGCCCTGCGGCAGGGTAGGGGGAATTTTACTCTGTATCTAACCCATACGCCCCCTAGTCTGTGGGAATTTAGTGTGAATTTGAAAGCAACTGCTAGGGTAGATAGAGAGAAATTTATTCTGCTGCTTGGGGTGTCTAGGACGAGGGGACATAAACTTAAAATCTGAGCCAGGCCATTCAGGAGAGATGTTAGGATACACTTCTTCACTCAATGGATGGTTGAAGTGTGGAACTTCCCACAATAAGCAATCGATGCTCGCCCATTGAATAATTCTGGGCCGGTTGTGATGTCTGCCCAATGACCCGTTGCTTGTTCCCTTGGATTGGATCTTTATTTATTCCCTTTGGTTTGTTTTCAGCTTCACTGCTGGACCCACCACTCAAAGCACTTTGTCTGATCTGCCCCTGGGAATGAGCAGACTCCTCCCTCCTCTCCCACACTGCACCGTCTCTCCTCCTCTTTCCCCCTTGGTTGTGTTCCACACTCTGGGCCTTGGGCCTTCCCCCGGGATTCTCAGTATGAACAGGGGGATGTGTGTTGAGACAGGCTGTCCCAGCTCTCCACCTTTGAAGGGACATGGAGAGGACCCACTGGGCTGAATGGCCCTGCTTTATGATAACACTGCAGTGCCTAGCAACCAACCTCTCTGAGCCCTGCTCATTATGGGCTAGCAGTTTCTGATGGGACAGTGAAGAGGGAGAAAGACTTGGATTTATTTGGCGCCTTTCACGACCAAAGGACCCCTCAAAGCACTTTACAGCCAATGAAGTACTTTTGGATTGTAGTCACTGTTGTAGTAAGGGAGAGTTACCCTGTATCTAACCCGTGCTGTACCTGCCCTGGGATTGTTTGCTGGGACAGTGCATAGGGAGCTTTACTCTGTATCTAACCCATGTTGTACATGTCCCGGGACTGTTTGATGGGATAGTATAGAGAGAGTTTTACTCTGAATCAAACCCTGTGCTGTACCTGCCCTGGGAGTTTTTGACAGGATAATGTAAAGGGAGCTTTGCGCTGTATCTAACCCATGTTGTACCTGATCTGGCAGAGTTTGACGGGACAGTTTAGAGGAAGCTTTTCTCTCTATCTAACCCATACTGTAACTGCCTTGGGAGTATTTGATGGGACAGTGTGGTGGGAGCTTTTCTCTGAATCTAACCCATACTGTACCTGCCCTGGGAGTGTTTGATGGGACAGTGTAGATGGAGATTTACTGTGTGCCAAACCTGTGCTAACCTAGCAAGTTGTGAAGAGGACATAACCCTTATCCCCTTATCGTTTAAGAAACTGTCTATTTCTGTCTTAAATTTATTCAATGTCACAGCTTCTACAGCTTTCTGAGGCAGCGAATTCCATAGATTTCGAACCCTGTGAGAGAAGAAATTTCTCCTCATCTCTGTTTTAAATGGGCGGCCCCTTATTCTAAGATCATGCCCTCTAGTTCTCGTCTCCCCCATCAGTGGAAACATCCTCTCTGTATCCACCTTGTCGAGCCCCCTCATAAATTTAGATGTTTCGATAAGATCGCCTCTCATTCTTCTGAACTCCAGTGAGTAGAGGCCCAACCTACTCAACCTTTCCTCATAAGTCAACCCTCTCATCCCCAGAATCAACCGAGTGAACCTTCTCTGAACTGCCTCCAAAGCAACTATATCCTTTCGCAAATATGGAAACCAAAATTGCACGCAGTATTCCAGGTGTGGCCTCACCAACACTATGTATAGCTGCAGCAAGACTTCCCTGCTTTTATACTCCAACCCCTTTGCAATAAAGGCCAAGATACCATTAGCCTTCCTGATCACTTGCTGTATCTGTATACTATCCTTTTGTGTTTCATGCACAAGTACCCCCAGGTCCCGCTGTACTGTGGCGCTTTGCAATCTTTCTCCATTTAAATAATAACTTGCTCTTTGATTTTTTTTCTGCCAAAGTGCATGACCTCACACTTTCCAACATTATACTCCAACTGCCAAATTTTTGCCCACTCACTGAGCCTGTCTATGTCCTTCTGCAGATTTGTTGTGTCCTGCTCACACATTGCTTTTCCTCCCATCTTTGTATTGTCAGCAAACTTGGCTACGTTACATTCAGTCCCTTCTTCCAAGTCGTTAATATAGATTGTAAATAGTTGGGGACCCAGCACTGATCTCTGCGGCACCCTACTAGTTACTGGTTGCCAACCAGAGAATGAACCATTTATCCCGACTCTCTGTTCTCTATTAGTTAGCCAATCCTCTATCCATGCTAAATATATTACCCCCAACTCTGTGAACTTTTATCTTGTGCAGCAACCTTTTATGTGGCACCTTGTCAAATGCATTCTGGAAGTCCAAATACACCATATCCACTGGTTCCACTTTATCCACCCTGTTCGTTACATCCTCAAAGAACTCCAGTAAGTTTGTCAAACATGACTTCCCCTTCATAAATCCATGCTGACTCTCCTGACCGAATTTTGCTTATCCAAATGTCCTGCTACTGCTTCTTTAATAATGGACTCTGGCAACATTTTCCCAACCACAGATGTTAGGCTAACTGGTCTATAGTTTCCTGTTTTTTGTCTGCCTCCTTTTTTAAATAGGGACGTTACATTTGCAGTTTTCCAATCTGCTGGGACCTCTCCAGAATCCAGGGAATTTTGGTAAATTACAACCAATGCATATACAATCCCTGCCGCTACTTCTCTTAAGACCCTAGGATGCAAGCCATCAGGTTCAGGGGATATATCTGCCTTTAGTCCCATTATCTTACTGAGTACCACCTCCTTAGTGATTGTGATTGTGTTAAGTTCCTCCCCCCCCCCCCCCCCCCCCCGCCCGCCCCATAGCCCCTTGTCTATCCACTGTTGGAATATTGTTCGTGTCCTCTAACGTAAAGACTGATACAAAATATTTGTTCAGAGTTTCTGCCATCTCCATGTTCCCCATTACTAATTCCCTGGTCTCGTTATCCAAGGGACCAACATTTTCTTTAGCCACTCTTTTCCTTTTTATATACCTATAGAAACTCTTGCTATCTGTTTTTATATTTTGTGCTAGTTTACTTTCATAGTCTATCTTCCCTTCATCATTTTTTTTAGTCATTCTTTGCTGACTTTTAAAAGCTTCCAAGTCTTCTGTCCTCCCACTAGTTTTGGTCACTTTGTATGCCCTTGTTTTTAGTTAGATACCGTCCTTTATTTCTTTAGTTAGCCATCGATGGCTATCTTTTCTCTTGCACCCTTTCCTCATCACTGGAATGTATTTTTCTTGAGAGTTGTGAAATATCTCCTTCAATGTACACCACAGTTCATCAACCGTCTTACACTTTAATCTATTTTCCCAGTCCACTTTATCCAACTCTGCCCTCATACCTTCATAGTCTCCTTTATTTAAGCTTACTACGCTGGTTTGAGATCCAACTTGCTCACCCTCCATCTGAATTTGAAATTCAATCATGTTATGATCACTCATTCCGAGGTGATCCTTTACTAGGAGACTGTTTATTAATCCTGTCTCATTACACAGGATCAGATCTAAGATAGCCTGCCTCCTGGTTGGTTCTGTTACATACTGCTCGAGGAACCCGTCCCTTATGCACTCCATGAACAACTCCTCAAGGCTGCCCTGACCAATTTGATTTGTCCAATCAATATGGAAGTTAATATCACCTATGATTATTGCTGTTCTCTTTTTACAAGCCCCCACTATTTCCTGGTTTATACTCCGGCCAACAGAGCTTCTACTGTTCGGGGGCCTATAGACTATGCACACCAGTGACTTTTTCCCCTTATTATTCCTTATCTCCACCCAAACTGTCTCCACACCCTTATCATTTGAGCCAACATCATCTCTCACTTTTGCAGTGATTCCATCCTTTATCAATAGAACTACCCCACCTCCTTTTCCTTTCTGTCTGTCCTTCCGGATTGTCAAGTACCCCTGAATATTTAATTCCCAGTCCTGGTCACCTTGCAACCACATCTCTCTAATGGCTGTCAGATCATATCCATTTGTCTCAATTTGTGCCGTCAACTTATCTATTTTGTTACAAATGTTACGTGCATTTAGACACAGTGCCTTTAAGTTTGTTTTTTTTTACCTTTTTTTCCTGCTTGTATCCTCTCTCCTTCAAATTCACTTTCTTTATTTTTGCTTTCTAATTCCAGCTTTACTCCTCTCCCTATTGAATCTTTTTCAGGTTCCCATCCCCCTGCCAAGCTAGTTTAAACCCTCCCCAACAGCACTAGCAAACCCACCCGCAAGGATATTGGTCCTTGCTATGTTGAGGTGCAACCCGTCCGGCTTGTACAGGTCCCGCCTCCCCCAGAAGCAGTCCCAATGCCTCAGGAAGCTAAAGCCCTCCCGCCTGCACCATCTCTCCAGCCATCTGTACTCACTAGCTCGTGGCACCGGGAATAATCCAGAGATTACTACCTTTTGAGGTCCTGCTTTTTAATTTCTCTCCTCACTCCCTAAACTCTGCCTGCAGGACCTGATCCCTCTTCCTACCCATGCCATTGGTACCGATGTGAACCATAACCTCTGGCTGTTCAACTCTCCCCCCAGAGTGTAGAGAGAGCTTTACTCTCCACATAACCCGTGCTGTACCTGTCTTGTGAGTGATTGATGGGACACTTCAGAGGGAGCTTTGCTCTGTATCTAACCCATGCTCTACCTGCCCTGTGAGCTTTGATGGGTTGGTGTAGGGGAAGCTTTCCTCTATATCTAACCCATACTCTACCTGCCCTCGTTGTGTCTGATAGGACAGTGTAGAGGGAGGCTTACTCTGTATCTAATCCAAGCTGTACCTGTCCTGGGAGTGTTTGATGGGACAGTGTAGAGGGAGGTTTACTCTGTATCTAATCCATGCTGTAGCTGCCCTGGGAGTGTTTGATGGGACAGTGTAGAGGGAGGTTTACTCTATCCAATCTATGCTGAAACTGCCCTGCAAGTGTTTGATGGGACAGTGTAGACGGAGCTTTATTCTGTTTCTGACCCGTGCTGTACCTGCTATAGCAGTGTTTGAGGGGACAGTTAGAGGGAGCTTTAATCGGTACCTAACCCATGCTGTACCTGCCCTGAGAGTATTTGATGGGACAATGTAGAGGGAGCTTTACTTTGTATCTAACCCGTGTTGTACCTGCTCTGCGAGTGTTTGATGGATAATGTAGATGGAGATTTACTCTGTATCTAACCTGTGCTAACTTAACAAGTTGTGAGGAGGACGCAAAGAATCTACAAAGGGATATAGAGAGGCTAAGTGAGTGGGCAAAATCTTGGTAGATGGAGTATAATGTGGGAAAATGTGTGGTTATCCACTTTGGTCGGAGAAATAAAACAGCAAATTATTATTTAAATGGGGAGAGATTACAAAATGCAATAGTACAGAGGGATCTGGGGGTGCTTGTACATTAAACACAAAAAGTTAGTGTGCAGTTACAGCAATTAATTAGGAACACAAATGGAATGTTGTCCTTTATTGCAAGGGGGATGGAGTATAAAAGTAAGAAAGTCCTTCTGCAACTGTACAGGGCATTGGTGAGACTACACCTGGAGTACTGCATACAGTTTGGTCTCCTTATTTAAGGAGGGGTATACTTGCACTGGAAGCAGTTCAGAGAAGGTTCCCGAGGTTGATGACTGAGATGAAGGAGTTGTCATAAGAAGAAAGGTAAAGCAGGTGGGGCCTGTACTCTTTGGAGTTTAGAGGACTTAGAGGTGATCTTATTGAAACATATAAGATTCTGAGGGGGCTTGACAGGGTTGATACAGAGAGGATGTTTCCCCTCGTGGAGGAATCTAGAACTAGGGAGCATAGTTTCAGAATAAGAGGTAGCTCATTTAAAACTGAAATGGAGGAATTTCTTATCTGAGGGACGTGAATCTTTGTAATTCTCTACCTCAGAGAGCTGTGGAGGCTGGGTCATTGAATGTATTTAAGGTGGAGATAGACAGATTTTTGAATGATAAGGGAGTCCAGGGTTATGGGAGCGGGTGGGGAAGTGGAGTTGAGGCCAGGATCAGATCAACCATGATCTTATTGAATGTCGGAGCAGGCTCGAGGGGCCAAATGGCTAACTCCTGCATCTATTTCTTATGTTCTATACCTACCCTTGGAGTGTTTGATGGGACAATGAAAAGGGAGCTTTCCTCTATATTTAATCCAGGCTGTACCTGTCCTGGGAGTGTTTGATGGAACAGTGTAGAAGGAGATTTACTCTGTATCTAACCAGTACTGTACCTGTCCTGGGAGTGTCTGATGGGACAGTATAGAGAGAGGTTTACGCTATCTAATCCGTGTTGTACCTGCCCTGGTGGGATAGTGTACACAGGGCTTTACTCTGTATCTGACCCATGCTGTACCTGCTCTGGGAGTGTTTGGGGTAGTGTAGGGGTAGGTTTACTCTGTATCTAACCTGTGCTGTACCTGTCCTGGGAGTGTTTGATGGGACAGTGTAGAAGGAGCCTTGCTCTTATCTAGCATATGCTATGCCTGCCCTGGCATTGTTTGATCGGGGAGTATAGAGGGAGCTTCACCCTCTGCCTAACCCATGCTATACCTGCCCTTGGAGTGTCTGTTGGCCGGTGTAGAGGAAACTTTACTCTGTATCTAACCTGTACTGTACCTCCCCTGGGAGTGTTTGATGGGACAGTATAGAGGAAACTTTACTCTGTATCTAACCTGTACTGTACCTCCCCTGGGAGTGTTTGATGGGACAGTATAGAGGAAACTTTACTCTGTATCTAACCTGTACTGTACCTCCCCTGGGAGTGTTTGATGGGACAGTATAGAGGGAGCTTTACTTTGTATCTAACCCGTGCTGTGTGGGCCCTTGGAGTATTTGATGGGACAGTGAAGTGGGACCATTACTGTGTATTAAGACCCAAGGTTGCAAGCCATCACGTCCAGGGGACTTTTCCATCTTTCGTCCCATTATTTTACTGAGCCCTTTTTTTGTGATAGTGATTGCTTTAAGTTCCTCCCTCGCTTTCGCCCCTTGATTATCTATTATTGGGATGTTTGTAGTATCTTCTACCGTGAAGCCTGACACAAATTATTTGTTCAAAGTCTCTGCCATTTCCCTGTTCTCCATTATTAATTCCCCAGTCTCATTCTCCAAGGGACCAACGTTTACTTTAGTTACCCTATCCTTTTTACATACCTGTAGAAGCTCATACTATCTTTTTTATATTGCTTGCAGGTTTACTCTCATAATCTATCTTCCCTCTCTATTATTTCTTTAGTCATCATTTGCTGTTTTTAAAATATTTGCCAATGCTCCGGCCTCCCACTGATCTTGGCCACTTTGTATGACATTGTTTTCAAATTGATACCATCCTTTACTTCCTTCGTTAGCCACGGGTGATTCTCCCTTCGCTTAAAGTCTTTCCTTCTCACTGAAATATATTTTTGTTGAGTTATGAAATATCTCCTTTATTGTCTGTCACTGCTTCTCAACTGTCTTACACTTTAATCTATTTTCCCAGTTGACTTAAGCCAACTTTTTTTTTTAATACGTTCATGGGATGTGGGCGTCGCTGGCAAGGCCAGCATTTATTGCCCATCCCTAATTGCCCTTGAGAAGATGGTGGTAAGCCACCTTCCTGAACTGCTGCAGTCCATGTGGTGATGGTAGTGCCACAGTGCTGTTAGGGAGGGAGTTCCAGGAATTTGACCTCGCGACGATGAAGGAATGGCGATATGCTTTCAAGTCAGGATGGTGTATGACTTGGTGGGGAATGTGGAGGTGGTGGTGTTCCCATGCGCTTGCTGCCCTTGTCCTTCTCGATGTTGGAGGTCGCGGGTTTGGGAGGTGATGCTGAAGAAGCCTTGGCGAGTTGCTGCAGTGCATCTTGTAGATGGTACACACTGCAGCCACGGTACGCCGGTGGTGGAGGGAGTGGATGTTTAAGGTGGTGGATGGGGTGCCAATCAAGCGGGCTGCTTTGTCCTGGATTGTGTCGAGCTTCTTGAGTGTTGTTGGAGCTGTACTCATCCAGGCAAGTGGAGAGTATCCCATCACACTCCTGGCTTGTGCCTTGTAGATGATGGAAAGGCTTTGGGGAGTCAGGAGATGACACACTCACCGCAGAATACCCAGCCTCTGACCTGCTCGTGTTGCCACAGTATTTATTTGGCAGGTCCAGTTAAGTTTCTGGTCAATGGTGACCCCAGGATGTTGATGGTAGGGGATTCGGCGATGGTAATGCCATTGAATGTTAAGGGGCGGTGGTTAGACTCTCACTTGTTGGATATAGTCATTGTCAGGCACTTGAGTGGCGCGAATGTCACTTGCCCAAGTCTGAATGTTGTCCAGGTCTTGCTGCAAGCGGGCATGGACTGCTCCATTATCTGAGGAGTTGCAAATGGAACTGAATACTGTGCAGTTATCAGCGAACATCCCCAGTTCTGCTTTCATACCTTATAGTCGCCTTTATTTAGAATCAGGTTTGAGGTCTGACTTTCTCACCCTCCAACTGAATTTGAAATTCAACCATGTTATGTTCACTTTTTCTGAGAGGATCTTTTACTATGAGATAATTTATTAATCTTGTCTCATTACACGGTACCAGATCTAAGATAGCCTGCTCCCTGATTGGTTTCTTTAACTTGCTCTTCAAGGAAACCATCCCGGATACACTCTTATAAACTCTTCCTCAAGTCGACCTTGGCCAACTTGATTTGTCTAATCAACATGAAGATTAAAGTCGCTCATGATTATTGCCGTACCTTTCTTACAAGCCTCCATTATTTCTTGATTTATACTCCGTCCAACAGTGTAGCTACTGTTAGGGGGCCTATGGACTACGCCCACCAGTGACTTCTTCCCCTTATTATTTCTTATCTCCACTCAAACTGATTCTACATCTTGATCTTCTGAGCCAATATCATTTCTCACTACTGCACTGATCTCATCCTTTATTGACAGAACTACCTCACCTTTTCCTTTCTGTCTATCCTTCTGAATTGTTAAATACCCCTGAATATTCAGTTCCCAGCCTTGGTCACCTTGCAACCACGTTTCTGTAATGGCTGTCAGATCATACCCACTTGTATCTATTTGTCTTGTCAACTCATCTATCTTGTTACAAATGTTTCGTGCATTCAGATAAAGAGCTTTTAATTTTGTCTTTTTACCATTTTCCCCTGCTTTGACCCTACTTTCTGTTACACTCTTATTTTATACATTCTGTCCCTTCCTGTCACAGTCTGGTTATCATTTCCCCCACTGCTACCCTGCTCTATTGCCTTCTCCTTGCTCTTTGACTTTTCAAATTTCTGCTAGCCTGAACCCTCTTTCCCCCCCACCCCCCCCAGTACTGGTGCCAGTGCCCCATGAACCGAAACCCATTTCTCCCACACCAGTCTTTGAGCTACGTGTCCATCTCTCTGATCTTATTTACCCTATGCAAATTTGCTTGTGGCACGGGTAGTAATCCAGAGATTATTGCCTTTGTGGTTCTGCTTTTTAATTTAGCCCCTAGCTGCTCAAAATCCCTCAGCAGAACCTCTTTCTTTGTTCTGTCTACGTCATTGGTCCCTACGTGGACCACGACAACTGGATCTCCCCCCTCCCACTCTCCAGCCCGGAGGAGATGTCCTTAACCTTGGCACCGGGCAGACAACACAACCTTCGGGACTCCCGCTCTCGGCTGCAGAGAACAGTATCTATCCCCCTAACTATACTCTTTCCTACCACTACAGCATTTATTTTTACTCCCCCCATTGAATGGCCTCCTGTACCACGGCGCTGTGGTCAGGTTTGCTCATCCTCCCTGCAGTCCCAGCCCTCGTCCAAACAGGGAACAAGAATCTCGTACCTGTTGGACAATTGCAAGGGCTGAGGCTCCTCCATCACTACCTCCTGGGTCCCCACAGCTGCCTCGCTCATAGTCACACCCTCCTGTCCCTGACCACGGACCAAATTTGAATTAATTAATCTAAGGGGTGTGACAGCCTCCTGGAACACAGTGTCCAGGTAAGTCTCCCCCTCCCTGATGTGTCGCAGTGTCTGCAACTCGGACTCCAGCTCATCAACGCGGAGCCGAAGTTCCTCGAGCAGCCAACACTTACTGCAGATGTGGTCGCCGTGGACCTCAATGGGGTCAACCAGCTCCCACATGTAGCAGCAGTAACACATCGCCTGCCCTGCCATCTCGAATGGATTTAATTAAGTTTTCACGTTTTGAAAGTTTAGATTTTTAATCCCAGCTCTTAATTTAAACCAATGCCCAAGAAAAGAGAGAAAAACTGACCAACCAATCACTTCCCTGCTTTCCTGTGATATCACACTTTGAATCTTTTTACTTCTTACCCTCCCAGGTCACTTGGTGCTGTTTCGGCTGTCTGCTCGGCTGACTCACGCCCTTTGTAGGCTTACCGCTGCTCCCACTCTGTGCCCTTTCCGAAGTCCCGCTGCTCGGCTGACTCACACCCTTTGTAGGCTTACCGCTGCTCCCACTCTCGGGCCCTTTCCGAAGTCCCGCTGCTCGGCTGACTCACGCCCTTTGTAGGCTTACCGCTGCTCCCACTCTCGGGCCCTTTCCGAAGGGATGGACGCAAGTAGGTTTTCCCCCTCGTGTTGGTTCTCTCACCACCTGCTGCAGGCCCGGTCTGGCAGCTATGTCCTTCAGGACTCGGTCAGTAATGGTGCTGCCGAGCCAGTCTTGATGGACGTTGAAGTCCCCCACCCAGAGTACATTCTGTGCACCTTGCTACTCTCAGTGCTTCTTCCAAGTGGTGTTCAACATGGAGGAGTACTGATTCATCAGCTGAGGGAGGGCGGTGGGTGGTAATCAGCAGGAGGTTTCCTTGCCCATGCTTGACCTCGAGCCACGAGACTTCATGGGGTCCGGAGTCAATGTTGAGGACTCCCAGGGCCACACCCTCCCGACTGTATACTACTGTGCTGCCACCCCTGGTGGGTCTGTCCTGACGGTGGGACAGGACATACCCAGGGATGGTGATGGAGGAGTCTGGGACATTGGCTGAAAGGTATGATTCTGTGAGTATGACGATGTCAGGCTGTTGCTTGACTAGTCTGGGACATCTCTCCCAATTTTGGCACAGGTCCCCAGATGTTGGTGGGAAAGACTGGGCTGGGTGCGCCGTTGTTGTGTCCGTAACCGGGGCGGAGGTTGATGCCGGGTGGTCCGTCCGGTTTTATCCTTATTATTGATTTTCGTAGCGGTGGATCAATTGATGAATCAGTATGGTCTTGAATGGCAGAGCAGGGTCGAGGAGACAAATGGCCTACTCCTGCTTCTAATTCTTATGTGTTTATACCTTAGCCCAGATCATTTCTCTATATTAAGAGCAATGGTCCCAACACTGACCCTGGGGACACCACTGTTTACATCCCTCCAGTCTGAAGAACATCCATTAACCACTACTCTCTGTTTTCTGGCCTTTACCCAACTTCCTCTCCACACAGCCCCACTCCCTTTAATACCGTGAGCCTTAATTTGATCAATAAGCCTCCTGTCCGGCACCTTATCAAACACCTTTTGACAATCCATCTACACAACATCCCCTGCATTTCCTTTCTCACTGCACTGTGTTATTTCCTGCAATAATCCCTGCTGTCTGTCCTGAATCAACCCATTTCACTACCAAATGTTGCAACGTTTACTTCTGTAGCCAGAATCCCCCGCGCAGGGGTAAAGTGCTCTATCAATGACAACAGGAGCCCAGACGCGGGACCGGGCTGTGCTCTGAGCAGGTGCAGTGCCAGTGGCGGAGGTGGTCAGAGGCGGAAGAGACGTTCTGCGAGTCGGTAGGAGCTTGTGGGCTCAGCGGAGGAATTGGACCCCTGGGTGGGCTGGGCAGCTTCATAAATACCTGGTGTAGGCCTCAGGCCCCGAATACGAGCCCGCAGGCCCCATGTTTGACCCGCGGTGATAGACCCGACTGCTTGGGGTAACTAGCCAAATTCTTGGACAGGATCAGGGTGCCTGCGCGGCTATCTTGCTACAGGAGCAGAGGGTGGGCGGGGCTTTAGAGTCCCAGTGACCAGGAGAGAAAATCATTCCTCATTTATTCTCAGTCTGCACACTAGGAATGTAGAACTGAACTCAACCAGAGAAGAGGGAGTGAGAAAACAGCAGATGGAAGAAAGAAATGATGGAGATGGTGCGATGACTTTGGATTTCAGCAGCAGGAGGAGGGAGAGTGTGTGGGACGGGAATTTACAGCTTTGGGGGAACAAGAGAGGAAAGAATGTTCCGTAGAAACTAGGATTGTCTGTCCTCCATTTCTATCCTGCACTTCCAGTGCTGACTTTTGTAAACTCCTTTTACAGGATATTAGAAAAGGAGGATTTGCAGACGGGAAACTCCAACCAATCATATCGAGATCTGACAGAGTCACTCGATTCACCTGTATATCATCGGCCTTTGAATGTGGAAGGAGAAACATTTGTCTGTTCTGTCTGTGGGAAAAGATTTTCAACATTAGTGTGACTGGAAAAGCACCGAGACACACACACCCGAGTGAGAGTGTTCCAGTGCACTGACTGTGGAAAGAGCTTTAACCAGTTACACAGCCTGAAAAAACATCGCACTATTCACAGCGGGGAGAAACCGTTCATGTATTGTGTGTGTGGACGAGGCTTCAACTGATCGTCCAACCTGGAGAGACACAAGGACACCTGCACCATGGAGAAACCGTGGAAATGTGGAGATTGTGGGAAGGGATTCAATTACCCATCTGAGCTGGAAACTCATCGACGCAGTCACACCGGAGAGAGGCCGTTCACCTGCCTCGTGTGTGGGAAGGGATTCACTCGGTCATCCGCTCTGTTGGTACACCAGCGAGTTCACACTGGGGAGAGGCCATTCATCTGTCCTGTGTGCGGGAAGGGATTCACTCGTTCATCCCACCTGCGAGCACACCAGCGAGTTCACACTGGGGAGAGGCCGTTCACCTGCTCGGTGTGTGAGATGAGATTCACTCGTTCATCCCACCTGCTAGCACACCAGCGTATTCACACTGGGGAGAGGCCATTTACCTGTCCCGTGTGTGGGAAGGGCTTCACTCAGTCATCCAGCCTACGGGCACACCTGTGCACTCACACTGGGGAGAGGCCATTCACCTGCTCCGAGTGTGGGAAGGGCTTTACTTGTTTATCCAACTTGCTGACACACCAACGCATTCACACTGGGGAGAGACCGTTCATCTGCTCTGAATGTGGAAAGGGTTTCGTTCGATCATCCCAGCTGCTGGCACACCAGCAAGTTCACACTGGGGAGAAGCCGTTCACCTGCTCCGAGTGTGGGAAGGGATTCACTGATTCATCCACCCTGCTGACACACCAACGCATTCACACTGGGGAGAGACCGTTCATCTGCTCTGAATGTGGGAAGGGATTCACTCGAACATGTGACCTGCTGACACACCAGCGAATTCACAGGGGACTGCAGGGGTTGGACTCTGCTGTTATTGTTGCCGTTAATCACATCCCGGACTGAACCATGTTCACTCGGACAGTTGGGGTTTGTTGCCGCTGGTGTAATTAATCCCTGCAACTGGGCTGGAGTTTAATTTTCTGGATATCATAGAATGGTTACAGCAGAGAAGGAGGCCTTTCGGACCGTCGAGCCCGTGCCGGCTCTCTGTAAGAGCACTTCAGCTAGTCCCACTCCCTGCCCTTTCCCCGTAGCCCTGCAAATGCTTTATTTCCGGTACTTATCCAATTCACTTTTTGAAAGCCAAGATTGAATCTGCCTCCACCAGCCTTTCAGGCCGTGCATTCCAGATCCTAACCACTCGCTGCGTAAAAAAAAGTTTTTTCTCGTGTTGCCTTTGGTTCTTTTGCCGATCACCTTGAATCTGTGTCCTCTGGTTCTCGACCCTTCCGCCAATGGGAATATTTTCTCTCTATTCTGTCCAGACCCCTCATGATTTTATCAAATCTCTCAACCTTCTCTGTTCTAAGACCACCCCCAGGTTCTTCAGTCTATCCATGTAACTGAAGTCCCTCATCCCGCAAATCTTGTTGTGCGAGGCCCCTTGGGAAATAATGACCATAATATGGTAGAATTCTTTATTAAGATGGAGAGTGACACAGTTAATTCATAGACTCGGGTCCTGAACTTGGGGAAAGGTAACTTCGATGGTATGAGACGTGAATTGGCTGGAATAGACTGGTGAGTGATACTTAAAGGGTTGACGGTGGATAGGCAATGGCAAACATTTAAAGATCACGTGGATGAACTTCAACAATTGTACATCCTTGTCTGGAGTAAAAATAAAACGGGGAAGGTGGCTCAACCGTGGCTAACAAGGGAAATTAAGGATAGTGTTAAATCCAAGGAAGAGGCATATAAATTGGCCAGAAAAAGCAGCAAACCTGAGGACTGGGAGAATTTTGCAATACAGCAGAGGAGGACAAAGGGTTTAGTTAGGAGGGGGAAAATAGAGTATGAGAGGAAACTTGCTCGGAACATTAAAAACTGACTGCAAAAGCTTCTATAGATGTGTGAAGAGACAAAGATTAGTGAAAACATACATAAGTCCCTTGCAGTCAGATTCGCGTGAATTTATAATGGGGAACAAAGAAATGGCAGATCAGTTAAACAAATACTTTGGTTCTGTTTTCACGAAGGAAGACACACATAACCTTCCGGAAATACAAGGGAACCGAGGGTCTAGGAAGAAGGAGGAACTGAAGGATATCCTTATAAAGCGGGAAATTGTGTTAGGGAAATTGATGGGATTGAAGGCCGATAAATCCCCAGGGCCTGATGGTCTGCATCCCAGAGTACTTAAGGAAGTGGCCATAGAAATAGTGGATGCATTGGTGGTCATTTTCCAACAGTCTATCGACTCTGGATCGGTTCCTATGGACTTGAGGGTAGCTAATGTAACACCACTGTTTAAAAAAGGAGGGAGAAAGAAAACGGGTAATTATAGACCGGTTAGCCTGACATCAGTAGTGGGGAAAATGTTTGAATCAATTATTAAAGATGAAATAGCAGCGCATTTGGAAAGCAGTGACAGGATCGTTCCAAGTCAGCATGGATTTATGAAAGGGAAATCATGCTTGACAAATCTTCTGGAAGTTTTTGAGGATGTGGACAAAATTAGTGGAGTGGACAAGGGAGAACCAGTCGATGTGGTGTATTTGGACTTTCAAAAGGCTTTTGACAAGGTCCCACACAAGAGATTGGTGTGCAAAATTAAGGCACATGGTATTGGGGGTAATGTACTGACGTGGATAGAGAACTGGTTGGCAGACAGGAAGCAAAGAGTGGAAATAAACGTGTCCTTTTCAGAATGGTAGACAATGACTAGTGGGGTGCCGCAGGGTTCAGTGCTGGGACCCCAGCTATTTACAATATACATCAATGATTTGGATGAAGGAATTGAATGTACTATCTTAAGTTTGCAGATGACACTAAACTGGGTGGCGGTGTGAGCTGTGAGGAGGATGCTTAGAGGCTGCAGGGTAACTTGGACAGGTTATGTGAGTGGGCAAATGCATGGCAGATGCAGTATAATGTGGATAAATGTAAGGTTATCCACTTGGGGGCAAAAACACAAAGGCAGAATATTATCTGAATGGCAGCAGATTAGGAAAGGGGGAGGTGCAACGAGACCTGGGTGTCATGGTTCATCAGTCATTGAAAGTTGGCATGCAAGTACAGCAGGCGGTGAAGGCAGCAAATGGTATGTTGGCCTTCATAGCTAGGGGATTTGAGTATAGGAGCAGGGAGGTCTTACTGCAGTTGTACAGGGCCTTGGTGAGGCCTCACCTGGAATATTGTGTTCAATTTTGGTCTTCTAACCTGAGGAAGGACGTTCTTGCTATTGAGGGAGTGCAGCGAAGGTTCACCAGACTGATTCCTGGGATGGTGGGACTGACATATGAGGAGAGACTGGATCAACTAGGCCTTTATACACTGAAGTTTAGAAGGATGAGAGGGAATCTCACAGAAACTTACAAGATTCTGACGGGACTGGACAGGTTAGATGCGGGAAGAATGTTCCCGATGATGGAAAAGTCCAGAACCAGGGAACACAGTCTTTGGATAAGGGGTAGGCCTTTTAGTACTGAGATGAGGAGAAACTTCTTCACTCAGAGAGTTGTTAACCTGTGGAATTCTCTACCACAGAGAGTTGATGATGCCAGTTCATTGGATATATTCAAGAGGGAGTTAGATATGGCCCTTATGGCTAAAGGGATCAAAGGGGTATGGAGAGAGAGCAGGAAAGAGGTACTGAGGGAATGATCAGCCATGATCTTATTGGATGGTGGTGCAGGCTCGAAGTGCAGAATGGCCTACTCCTACACTCATTTTCTATGTTTCTTAATCATTCTTGTAAATCTTTTCTGCTCCCTCTGTCAAACAACTGTCAAATAAATTAGCTTTGTTTCCTACATACAGTGAATCGATTCCTTGATTTCTCCATGGGGAGGCTAATTGATGTCCTGTTATCGACTGTTCCATTTTTAAGCTTTTTCTCTTTTGTTAAAGGAAGACTTGAATTTATAAAATGCTTTTCACAGCCTCTGTTTTAGTGATGTTGGTTGAGGGATAAATGTTGACCAGGACACCGGAGAGATATTTTTTCTTCAAAATAATGTCATGGAATCTTTTACACCCACTTGAGAGGTCAGATGGGTCTGATTCGTTTTTTTATTCGTTCAAGGGATGTAGGCATCGCTGGTAAGGCCAGCGTTGCTGGTTAAAGAGGAGATTAACACAATAGTAAGGAAGGACATTGGCTTGGATGATGTGGAATCTGTATGGGTAGAGCTGCAGAAAACGCTAGTGGGAGTTGTGCACTGACCACCAAACAGTAGTAGTGAGGTTGGGGTTGGCATCACACAGGAAATTAGGGGTGCGTACAATAAAGATAGAGCAGTTATCATGGGTGACTTTAATCTACATATCGATTGGGTTAACCAAACTGGTCGCAATACGGTGGAGGAGGATTGCCTGGAGTGTCTAAGGGATGGTTTTCTAGACCATTATGTCGAGGAACCAACTAGTGAATTGGCTAGAATAGACTAGCGAATGATACTTAAAGGGTTGACGGTGGATAGGCAATGGTAGATATTTAAAGATCACATGGATGAACTTCAACAATTGGACATCCCTGTCTGGCGTAAAAATAAAACGGGGAAGTTGGCTCAACCGTGGCTAACGAGGGAAATTAGGGGATAGTGTTAAATCCAAGCAAGAGGCATATAAATTGGCCAGAAAAAGCAGCAAACCTGAGGACTGGGAGAAATTTAGAATTCAGCAGAGGACAAAGCATTTAATTAGGAGGGAGAAAATAGAGTATGAGAGGAAGCTTGCCGGGAACATAAAAACTGACTGCAAAAGCTTCCACAGATATGTGAAGAGAAAAAGATTAGCGAAGACAAATGTAGTCCCTTGCAGTCAGAATCAGGTGAATTTATAATGGGGAACAAATAAATGGCAGACCAATTGAACAAATACTTTGGTTCTGTCTAAACTAAGGAAGACACAAATAACTTTCCGGAAATTCTAGGGGACCGAGGGTCTAGCGAGAAGGGGGAACTGAAGGAAATCCTTATTAGTCAGGAAATTGTGTTCAGGAAATTGATGGGATTGAAGGACGATAAATCCCCAGGGCCTGATAGTCTGCATCACAGAATACTTAAGGAAGTGGCCCTAGAAATAGTGGATGCATTGGTGGTTATTTTCCAACATTCTATAGACTCTAGATCAGTTCCTATGGATTGGAAGGTAGTGAATGTAAAACCACTTTTTCAAAAAATGAGGGAGTGAGAAAACAGGGAATGATAGACCGGTTAGCCTGACATCGGTAGTGGGGAAAATGTTGGAATCAATTATTAAAGATGTAATAGCAGCGGCTTTGGAAAGCAGTGAATGGCTCGGTCCAAGTTGGCATGGATTTATGAAAGGGAAATCATGCTTGACAAATCTTCTCAAAAATGTTGAAGATGTAACTAGAAGAGTGGACAAGGGAGAACCAGTGGATGTGGTGTATTTGGACTTTCAAAAGGCTTTTGACAAGGTCCCACATGAGATTAGTGTACAAAATTAAAGCACATGGTATTGGGGGTAATGTATTGACGTGGATAGAGAACTGGTTGGCAGACTGGAGGCAAAGATTAGAAATAAACGGTTTTTTTTCAAAATGGCAGGCCGTGACTAGTGGGGTACCGTAAGTTTCAGTGCTGGGACCCCAGCTATTAACAATATACATTAATGATTTCGACGAAGGAATTGAATGTAATATTGCCAGGTTTGCAGATGACACCAAGCTGGGTGGCAGTGTGAGCTGTGAGGACGATGCTCAGAGGCTGCAGGGTGACTTGGACAGGTGAGGTGAGTGGGCAAATGCATGGCAGATGCAGTATAATGTAGATAAATGTAAGGTTATCCACTTTGGTGGCAAAAACAGGAAGGCAGAATATTATCTGAATGGTGACAGATTAGGAAAAGGGGAGGTGCAGCGAGACCTGGGTGTCATGGTACATCAGTCATTGAAAGTTGGTCTGCAGGTACAGCAGGCGGTGAAAACGGCATGTTGGCCTTCATAGCGAGAGGATTTGAGCACAGGAGCAGGGAGGGCTTACTGCAGATGTACAGGGCCTTGGTGAGGCCACAACTTGAATATTGTGTACAGTTTTGGTCTCCTAATCTGAGGAAGGACATTCTTGCTATTGAGGGAGTGCAGCGAAGGTTCACCAGACTGATTCCGGGATGGCAGGACTGACATATGAAGAAAGACTGGATCGACTAGGCTTATATTCACTGGAATTTAGAAGAATGAGAGGGGATCTCATAGAAACATATAAAATTCTGACAGGATTGGACAGATTAGATGCAGGAAGAATTTCCCGATGTTGGGGAAGTCCAGAACCAGGGGTCACAGTCTAAGGATAAGGGGTAAGCCATTTAGGACCGAGATGAGAAGAAACTTCTTTACCCAGAGAATTGTGAACCTGTGGAATTCTCTACCAGAGAAAGTTGTTGAGGCCAGTCCGTTCGATATATTCAAAAGGGAGTTAGATGTGGCCCTTACAGCTAAAGGGATCGAGGGGTATGGAGAGAAAGCAGGAATGGGGTACTGAAGATGCATGATCAGCCATGATCATATTGAATGGTGGTGCAGGCTCGAAGGGCCGAATGACCTGCTCCTGTACCTTTTTTCTATGTATTTATTGCCCATCCATAATTGCCCTTGAGAAGATGGTGGGGAGCCACCTTCTTGAACCGCTGCAGTCCGTGTGGTGTTGGTACTCCCACAGTACTGTTAGGAAGGGAGTTCCAGGATTTTGACTCAGCGGCAATGAAGGAACGGCGATATGCTTCCAGATCGGGATGGTGTGTGACTCGGAGGGGAATATGGAGATGGTGATGTTCCCATGCGCCTGCTGCCCTTGTCCTTCAAGGTGGTAGAAGTTATGGGTTCAGGAGATGCTGCCGAAGAAGCCTTGGCGTGTTGCTGCAGTACATCTTGTACATGGTAAACACTGCAGCCACGGTACATCGATGATGGAGGGAGTGAATGTTTAAGGTGTTCGATGGGGTGCCAATAAAGTGGCCTGCTTTGTCCTGGATGGTATCGAGCTGCTTGTGTTGTCGCAGTTGCACCCATCCAGGCAAGTGGAGAGTATTCCATCACACTCCTGACTTGTGCCTTGTAGATGGTGAAAAGACTTTGGGGAGTCAGGAGGTGAGACACTGGCCGTAGAATACCCAGCCTCTGACCTGCTCTTGTTGCCACAGTATTTATGTGGCTGGTCCAGTTAAGTTTCTGGTCAATGGTAATCCCGAGGATGTTGATGGTAGGGGATTCGGCGATGGTAATGCCATTGAATGTTATGGGGTGGTGGTGTCTTGCTTGTTAGAGATAGTCATTGCCTGGCACTTTTGTGTCGTGAATGTTACTTGCCACTTATCTGCCCAAGCCTGAATGTTGTCCACGTCTTACTGTAAGCGGGCATGGACTGCTCCATTATCTGAGGAGTTGGAACTGAACACTGTGCAGTCATCAGCGAACAGCCCCATTTCTGACATTATGATGGAAGGAAGGTCATTGATAAAACAACTGAAGATGGTTGGGCTGAGGACACTGCCCTGAGGAACTCCTGGGGCTGTGATGATTGACCTCCAACCACCATAACCATCTTCCTTTGTGCTAGATATGACTCCAACCAGTGGAGAGTTTTCCCCCTGATTCCCATTGACTTCACTTTTACTCGGGCTCCTTGATGCCACACTCAGTCAAATACTGCCTTGATGTCAAGGGCAGTCATTCTCACCTCACCTCTAGAGTACAGCTGTTTTGTCCATGTTTGGACCAAGGCTGTAATGAGGTCTGGAACAGAGTGGTCCTGGGGGAACCCAAACTGGGTATCAGTGAGCAGGTTATTGGTGAGTAAGTGCCGCTTGATAGCACTGTGGACGACATCTTCCATCACTTTGCTGATGATTGAGAGTAGACTGATGGAGCGGTAATTGGCCGGATTGGATTTGTCCTTCTTTTTGTGGACAGGACATACCTGGGCAGCTTTCTATATTGTTGGGTAGATGCCAGTGTTGTAGCTGTACTGGAACAGCTTGGCTAGAGGCACAGCTAGTTCTGGAGCACAAGTCTTCAGCACAACAGCCGGGATGTTGTCGGGGCCCATAGCCTTTGCTGTATCCAGTGCATTCAGCCCTTTCTTGCTATCACGTGGAGTGAATCGAATTGGCTGAAGACTGGCTTCTGTGATGGTGGGAACCTCAGGAGGAGGCCGATATGGATCATCCACTCGACACTTCTGGCTGAAGATGGTTGTAAACACTTCAGTCTTTTCTTTTGCACTCGCGTGCTGGGCTCTGCCATCATTGAGGATGGGGATATTCATGGAGCCTCCTCCTCCCGTTAATTGTTTCATGGTCCACCACCATTCACCACTGGATGTGGCAGGACTACAGAGCTTTAATCTGATCCATTGGTTGTGGGACTGCTTAGCCCTGTCTACAGCATGCTGCTTCTGTTTTTAAGCATGCATGTATTACTGTGTTGCAACTTTCCCAGATTGGCACCTCATTTTTAGGTACGTCTGGTGCTGCTCCTGGCATGTTCTTCTACACTCTTCATTGAACCAGGGTTGGTCCCCTGGCTTGATGGTAATGGTAGAGTGAGGGATATGCCGGGCCATGAGGTTACAGATTGTGGTGGAATACAATTCTACTGCTGCTGATGGCCCACAGTGCCTCATGGATGCCTAGTTTTGAGCTGCTAGATTTGTTCTGAATATATCCCATTTAGCACGATGGTAGTGCCACACAACACAATGGAGGGTGTCCTCTGTGTGAAGATGAGAGTTCATCTCCAGAATGACTGTGAGGTGGTCGCTGCTACCAGTGCTGTCATGGAAAGATGCATCTGCAACAGGTACATTGGTGATGTTATGTCTTAGATAAGGAGTCAGACTAGATACTGCAAGCTCAAAGTAAGTGTGACCATAGTCCCTTATTGCAGGTCTCAGAGTGCTTCTCCAGCCTGTGAGGCCTCCTTCTATGCAGGTACTCCCAAGGGATTGTGGGATCCCTTGGGACATCAGGGGATAAGCCCTCTGGTGATTAGACATAGTAATTACAGATTTACATACATAACAGGTGAGGACGAGGTCAAGTAGGTTTTTCCCTCATGTTGGTTCTCTCACCACCTGCTGCAGGCCCAGTCTGGCAGCTATGTCCTTCAGGACTGGGCCAGCTCGGTCAGTAGTGGTGCTACCGAGCCACTCTTGATGATGGACATTGAAGTCCCCCACCCAGAGTACGTTCTCTGTCCTTGCTACTCTCAGTGCTTTTTGCAAGTGGTGTTCAACATGGGGGAGTACTGATTCATCAGCTGATGGGGGGCAGTAGGTGGTAATCAGCAGGTTTCCTTATCCATGCTTGACCTGAAGCCATGAGACTTTATGGTGTCTGGAGTTTTACCTATTACTGATGTCAAACTGATGGGCCTACAGCTACCTGGGTCTGCATTGGCACCTTTTTTAAAAATGGGGACTCCTTCCAATCTGTAGGAACCATTCCAGAGTGCAGTGATCAATTAAAAATACAGGCAATTAGCGATAATTAATCCCTGCCCGTGAGCTTGGTCCACTTGAACCCAGATAGCTTCAGCTGTGCCTAATGAGGCAATATCAAGTCTCTCTCTCGAGCTGTTAGATTCTCACAGATAAAAATAGCAACCCCACCTCCCCTTTGGCCTACACTAACCTTTCTGAAACCCTTGTAGCCCTTTAGATGAATGTCTGTGCCATCATTATCATCTAGTCATGTCTGAGAAATACACAATGTCTAAATTCTTCAACACATCACAGGATTGCAATTCTAACAATTTGCTTCTTACACTCCTTTGCATTTACATGAAAGCAATTTAAAAGGTCTCACATCTATTAATTCTTGTTTGCTTCCTAACTGGTTTATCTTCATGCTTTGCTGCTATGTAATTATCATGTGCAGTAAGGCTAACTTTGAACTTATCTACACTATCCCCTTGCTGAACTCGGGGATAATTCAGCACCCTCTGCCAGCCTTTTAGCTCCCAAGAGGTTAAGATGGAGGCTGTCCCTCCTAAACAACTTACCTTGTCCAGGGAACACCTCACGATTATTGATGAAGTGAAGCTGCTTCTTGCAGAGGTCCTGAAGCCGATGTTGAATCCCACGGATTTGCCTGTTCCTCTCCCTCGATCTGGACATGACTGGTAATAGCCCGGAGACTACTAACCTTGCACCCCTTTGCTGAAGGACATCTATGAGGCTTTTGTAGGAATCCTGCAAAACAAATGGACTTCTATCCATGATATCGTTAGTTCCAATATGTAAACCTACTGCAGAATCCTGACACTCACCTTTCATTAGTTCATCCACACGATCCCGGAGATCAGCTATCTTGGCTCCTGGAAAACAGAAGTCTGCTCTTGACACAGCCTCACCTCTACACAGGGTGCTGTCTGTGTGCCTGATGATGGAGTCCCCTATGAGGATTTCCGTTTGCCTCTTGCTTTTCCTTGGCTGTTCAAGCAACGTCCTTTTGGACTTTGCTGCCTTCCTCTTATCTTTTCCAAGATGCTGATATGAGCATTGAGGTTCGGTGTCATTGCTGCTAACATCACTGCCTGTTCTCCAAATCACAAAAGTGGGGCATACCCCTGTTTGAAGCAATCAGAAAATCCAAAGAAACTCCCTTTAAACGGGCACAGAGACTCTCCCTTTAAACGGGCACAGAGACTCTCCCTTTAAATGGGCACAGAGACTATGTGAAACTAAGAAAGAAGCATTATTGGCCGAATAAAAGTAAACCAGATGCTGGTGCCTGTAAGTCATCATAGGCAGTCCCTCGGAATCGAGGAAGACTTGCTTCCACTCTGAGCATGAGTTTTTAGTTGGCTGAACAGTCCAATACGAGAACCACAGTCTCTGTCACAGGTGGGACAGACAGTGGTTGAAGGAAAGGGTGAGTGGGGAGTCTGGTTTGCCGCACGCTCTTTCCGCTGCCTGCACTTGACGTCTGCATGCTCTCGGCGACGAGACTGAGGAGCTCAGCGCCTTCCCGCATGCTCTTCCTCCACTTCGGGCGGTCTTTGGCCAGGGACTCCCAGGTGCCAGTGGGGATGTCGCACATTATCAGGGAGGCTTTGAGGGTGTCCGTGTAACATTTCTCCTGCTCACCTTTGGCTCGTTTGCCGTGGGCAAGATCCGAGTAGAGTGCTTGCTTTGGGAGTCCCGTGTCTGGCATGTGAACTATGTGGCCTGCCCAGCGGAGCTGATCGAGTGTGGTCAGTGCTTCAATGCTGGGGATGTTGGCCTGGACGAGGACGCTAATGTTGGTGAGTCTGTCCTCCCAGGGGATTTGTAGGATCTTGCGAGACATCGTGGATGGTATTTCTCCAGCGACTTGAGCTGTCTACTGTAAATGGTCCACGACTCTGAGCCATACAGGAGGCGGGAATTACTACGGTGCCTGTAAGTAGCGCTCCACCAGCCGACATCCGACTGAACCCCGACTGCTGAAGCTGTGGTTGTCAGTGCCAGGCACAGGACCAGGGGGCGAGGGACAATTTTTGGTCCGGGGCGCTGTGCATGGTTATTACTTCAGCATCACGGAGTGCAGCAGAGTCACTGCAAAACTCCCGGCAACTTTAGCGGAAAGCACTGTTCTCACCGCGCCCAGTCGCAAACTCTCTTGCACCCCATTTCGTGAGCTGGGGCAGTAACGCGAGATGCAAAGTAGCAAAATTTCACTCCCTCTCCCTTTAAACAGGCACAGAGACACTGCACCTTTAAACAGGCACAGGGTCACTGCACCTTTAAACAGGCACAGAGACACTGCACCTTTAAACAGGCACAGGGACACTGCACCTTTAAACAGGCACAGGGACACTGCAAATTTAAACAGGCACAGAGACACTGCACCTTTAAACAGGCACAGGGACACTGCACCTTTAAACAGGCACAGAGACACTGCACCTTTAAACAGGCACAGAGACACTGCACCTTTAAACAGGCACAGAGACACTGCACCTTTAAACAGGCACAGAGACACTGCACCTTTAAACAGGCACAGAGACACTGCACCTTTAAACAGGCACAGGGACACTGCCCATTTAAACAGGCACAGAGACACTGCCCATTTAAACAGGCACAGAGACACTGCACCTTTAAACAGGCAGTGACACCTTCAAAGCCGCCTTGAAAAAGTGTAACATCCCCACCGACACTTGGGAATTCCTGGCCTAAGACCACCCGAAGTGAAGGAAAGCATCCGGGAAGGCGCTGAACAGCTCGAGTCTCTTCGCCGGGAGCAAGCTGAAGCCAAGCACCGACAGCGGAAGGAGCGCACGACAACCCAGGCTCCCCACCCACCCGTTCCTTCAACCACCTTCTACCTCACCTGTGACAGAGACTGTAATTCCCACATTGGACTCTTCAGTCACCTGAGAACTCATAGAAACATAGAAAATAGGTGCAGGAGCAGGCCATTTGGCCCTTCGAGCCTGCACCACCATTCAATATGATCATGGCTGACCATGCAACTTCAGTACCCCATTCCTGCTTTCTCTCCATACACCCTGATCCCTTTAACCGTAAGGGCCACATCGAACTCCCTTTTGAATATGTCCAACGAACTGGACTCGACAACTTTCTGTGGCAGAGAATTCCACAGGTTCACAACTCTCTGGGTGAAAACGTTTCTCCTCATCTTGGTCCTATACGACTTACCCCTTATCCTTAGACTGTGACCCCTGGTTCTGGACTTCCCCAACATCGGGAACATTTATCCTGCATCTAACCTGTCCAATCCCATCAGAATTTTATACGTTTCTATGAGATCCCCTCTCATTCTTCTAAATTCCATTGAGTATAAGCCTAGCCGATTCAGTCTTTCCTCATATGTCAGTCTTACCATCCCAGGAATCAGTCTGGTGAACCTTCGCTGCACTCCCTCAATAGCAAGCACGTTCTTCTTCAGATTAGGAGACCAAAACTGCACACAATACTCAAGGTGTGATCTCAGCAAGGCCCTGTATAACTGCAGCAAGACCTCCCTGCTCCTATACTCAAATCCCCTCGCTATGAAGGCCAACATGCCATTTGCTTTCTTTACTGCCTGCTGTACCTGCATGCCTACCTCAATGACTGATGTACCATGACACCCAGGTCTCGTTGCACCTCCCCTTTTACTAATCTGTCACCATTCAGATAATCTGCCTTCCTGTTTTTGCCACCAAAGTGGATAACCTCACACTTATCCACATTATACTGCATTTGCCCACTCACCTAACCTGTCCAAGTCACCCTGCAGCTTCTTAGCATCCTCCTCGCAGCTCGCACTGTCACCCAGCTTAGTGTCATCTGCAAACTTGGAGATATTACATTCAATTCCTTCGTCTAAATCATGAATGTATATTGTAAATAGTTGGGGTCCCAGCACTGAGCCCTGCAGCACTCCACTATTCACTGCCTGCCATTCTGAAAAGGACCCGTTTATCCCGACTCTCTGCTTCCTGTCTGCCAACAGTTCTCTCCACGTCAGTACATTACCCCCAATACCACGTGCTTTAATTTTGTACACCAATTTCTTTTGTGGGACCTTGTCAAAAGCCTTTTGAAAGTCCAAATACACCACATCCACTGGTTCTCCCTTGTCCACTTTACCAGTTACATCCTCAAAAAACTCTCGATTTGTCAAGCATGATTTCCCTTTCATAAATCCATGCTGACTTGGACCGATCCTGTCACTGCTTTCCAAATGCGCTGCTATTACATCTTTAATAATTGATTCCAACATCTTCGCCACGACCGATGTCAGGCTCTGAGAGAAACTGGTGAGTGTAGAACTGAACCCAGCCAGAGTCAGCACCTTCAGGGGAGGAGAGGGAGGGGAACCAGTGAGTATAGAACTGAACCCAGCCAGAGTCAGCACCTTCAGGGGAGGGAGAGGAAGGGGAACCAGTGAGTGTAGAACTGAACCCAGCCAGAGTCAGCACCTTCAGGGGAGGGAGAGGGAGGGGAACCAGTGAGTGTAGAACTGAACCCAGCCAGAGTCAGCACCTTCAGGGGAGGAGAGGGAGGGGAACCAGTGAGTGTAGAACTGAACCCAGCCAGTATTGGTGGTGAAAACTGGGAGTGGAGGAGAAACAGTCTAGAAATGTGCGATGGTTTTGGATTTCAGCACAGCAGGAGGGACAATGTGTGGGACAGGGATTTACAGCTTTGGAAGAACAAGAGAGGAAAGAATGTTCCATGGAAACTCGGGGCCAAGTTTCGACCGGCCCGTAGAATGGTGCACCTCCGAGAGGTCCGCCGACTTTCTAGAAGGAAAAGTGCACCTAATACTTACCTCGGGATTCTCCACGATGATCAGGCCTGCTTTGGACTGGGTGCAGCGCAGCAGAAGCAGTGGGGGGCGGAGCTACAGCCCTTCGTCGAAAAAAGTGCCGGCAGCTGCGCGCGTGCGCAGTGGAGTCTGTGCACATGTGCAGTAGTTCCTGGCCCTCCCAGCGCATCGTGGCTCCGGGTGACCCTATCCGTGGCCAAGTGGCCTGCCTGCCTCACCGTCCCTCGCCTCGCTGCTGCCTAAACCCGGGCCTCGCCTCACCGTCCCTCACCTCGCCGCTGCCCAACCTCGGGCCTCACCTCGCCACCACTGCTCTTACCTCAAGGCCTTCTCGCCGGCCCGCCTAAACACCACCTCCGCGATGGGGCCGCCCGACCACCTCCTCGGCAGCGGACCCCACCGGACCACCTCCTCGACGGCGGGGCACACCCGAGCTCTTCCCCTTGAAAATGTAATCAGGCAGGCAGGCAGGGCTGAGTGTGGGCCGTGTGCTGCTGGAGGGCTCCCGGTGCTCCCCAACGCATCGGTGCTGCAGTAGGTGAGGTAGGAACTTATAATTTTTTATTTATTGATTTATTGATTTTTTTAATTTATTGATTGATTTATTGATCATTTATTATTGATGATGGTTCTTTATTTTTCAAAGAGAAGTGTTTAATGCTTTGGAAAATCCTCTAACTTCGCTTCCCCCTCCCCTTAACTCTGGCTACCTGCGCCTGATTGCTAAAGTGTCCGCAAGGTTTTTCTGAGCATATCAAAGTGGACATTGACTCAGGCCTAAGTTAGTTTGGAGTAACTTATCGCTGTCTAAACTTACTTAAATAGCCAAAACAGGCGTAAGTGGCTGGAAACGCCCCCTTTTGGAAAAAAAAACTCAACTAACCGACTGAAACTGGAGCTAACTAAATGGGGAGAATTGCGATTTCTAGAATACTCAAAAAAAAACTAGTTGTTCCAAAAAAATAGGAGCAACTCCTGTCGAAACTTGGTCCCTAGATTGTCTATTCTGAATTTCTGTCTTGTACTGACAGTGATGAGTTTTATTATCTCCTTTTACAGAATATTGGAAGGGGAGATTTTCAGACAGGAAGCACAAACCAAACATCACGTCAAGATCTGAAGGAGTCAATCGATTCTTCAGGACCTGAATATCATCGGCCTTTGAAAGTGGAAGGAGAATTGTTTGCCTGTTCTGCCTGTAGGAAAAGATTTCAAACATCAGTGTGACTGGAAAGGCACCGAGACACACACACACCCGAGTGAGTGTTCCAGTGCACTGCCTGTGGAAAGAGCTTTAACCAGTTACACAACCTAAAAAAACATCGCACCATTCACCGTGCGGAGAAACTGTAAACGTGTTTTGTGCGTGGACGAGGCTTCAACTGATCATCCAACCATGGAGAGTCACAAGGATACCCGCACTATAGAGAAACCGTGGAAATGTGGTGACTGTGGAAAGGTATTCAGATCACCATCTGAGCTGGAAATTCATCGACGCAATCACACTGGGGAGAGGCCATTCACCTGCCCCGTGTGTGGGAAGGGATTCACTGGGTCATCCGACCTGCTGACACACCAGCGAGTTCACACCGGAGAGAGGCCGTTCACCTGCTCCGTGTGTGGGAAGGGATTCACTCAGTCATCCAACCTTGTAGTTCACCAGCGAGTTCACACCGGGGAGAGGCCATTCACCTGCTCCGTGTGTGGGAAGGGATTCACTCGGTCATCCAACCTTGTAGCTCACCAGCGAGATCACACTGGGGAGAGGCCGTTCACCTGCTCTGAGTGTGGGAAGGGTTTCACTGATTCATCCCACCTGCTGATACATCAGCGAGTTCACACTGGGGAGAGGCCGTTCACCTGCTCAGAGTGTGGGAATGGATTCACTACATCATCCACCCTGCTGACACACCAGCGAGTTCACACTGGGGAGAGGCCGTTCACCTGCTCTGAGTGTGGGAAGGGATTCACTCAGTTATCCCACCTACAGTCACACCAGCGAGTTCAGACTGGGGAGAGGCCGTTCACCTGCTTTGAGTGTGGGAAGGGATTCACTGATTCATCCACCTTGCGGAGACACCAGCGAGTTCACACTGGGGAGAGGCCGTTCACCTGCTCTGAGTGTGGGAAGGGATTCATTCATTCATCCCACCTGCTGAGACACCAACGAGTTCACACTGGGGAGAGGCCGTTCAACTGTTCTGAGTGTAGGAAGGGATTCACTACATCATCCACCCTGTTGAAACACCAACGAGTTCACACTGGGGAGAGGCCGTTCACCTGCTCTGAGTGTGGGAAGGGATTCAGTCAGTCATCCAACCTGCTGAGACACCAGCGAGTTCACAAGTGACTGCAGGGGTTGGAATCTGCTGTTATTGCTGTTGTTAATCACATCCTGACTGAACCATGTTCATTCTGACAGTTGGGGTTTGTTTCTGCTGCTGATAACCCTATAACTGGGCTGGACTTTAGTATTCTGGATATATTTCTGATTGTGTTTTTGGGGCTGCAGTGTCCATTTAAGAGACGCTGTGTGTTATCTTTCCCCTTAATTCAGCGACTCTCAACAGAAATTCAGTTTGGAATAAAATGATGAACTTTTACTTTAATTCTAAACTGATCTTTGGTACAAAATCTACAATAGTGTGTGAAAGTTTCTACTGAATAAAATCTCCAAATAGAAAGAGCTTGCTGACAATTCTTACTGACTTGCACATTACACACAGTGGCCCCTCCATTATCCACCAGAAAGAAGGGGAATGGGAATTAGTGGGGAATCAATGTCCCCAAATGTTGCCCCTCCCGTCTGGTGTAGCAATCCCCTTGGCACGGGAATGGAGACAAGTCCAGACCAAAACTGCGCAGTATTCCAGGTGTGGTCTTGCCAACGCCCTGTACAGTTGTAGCAGGACTTCCCTACTTTTATACTCCATCCCCCTTGCAATAAAGGGCAGCATTCCATTTGCCTTCCTGATCACTTGCTGCAACTGCATGCTAACGTTTTTAGTTTCATGTACAAGAACCCCCAGATCCTTCTGTACTACAGCATTTTGTAATTTTCACATTTAAATAATTTATTTTTTTATTTTTCCCACCAAATGGGATAACCTGACATTTTACCACATTATAGTCCATCTGCCAAATTTTTGCCAACTCATTGAGCCTATCTATATCCCTTTGTGGATTATTTGTGTCCTCCTTTCAACTTGCTTTCTCACCCATCTTTGTATCATCAGCAAATTTGGCTACGTTACACTCAGTCCCTTCATCCAAGTAATTAATATAAATTGTAAATAGTTGAGGCCCCAACACTGATACCTGCGGCACCCCACTAGTTACTGATTGCCAACCAGAGAATGACCCATTTATCCCGACTCTCTGTTCTCTGTTAGTTAGCCAATCCTCTATCCATGCTGATATATTACCCCCAACCCCATGAACTTTTATCTTGTGCAGTAACTTTTTATGTGGCAACTTGTCAAATGCCTTCTGGAAGTCGAAATGCACCTGATCCACTGGTTCCCCTTTATCCACCCTGTTCATTACATCCTCAAAGAATTGCATCAAATTTGTCAAACATGACTTCCCCTTCATAAATCGATGCTGACTCTGCTTGACCGAATTTTGCTTTTCCAAATGTCCTGCTACTGCTTCTTTAATAATGGACTCCAACACTTTCCCAACCACAGATGTTAGGCTAACTAGTTTCCCGCTTTTTGTCTGCCTCCTTTTTTAAATAGGGGCATTACATTTGCAGTTTTCCAATCTGCTGGGACCTACCCAGAATCCAGGGAATTTTGATAAATTACAACCAGTGCATCCACTATCCCTGCCGGTACTTCTCTTAAGACACTAGGATGCAAGCCACTCCGTTGCTCTTGCCTCATAACCCTGCAAATCTTTCCAACTCAAATATTTATCTCTTTTGAAAGTAACGTGAATCTGCTTCCATCACCCTTACAGGCAGTGCATTCCAGGCCATAACATCTGGCTGCTTAATTTTTCCCCCTCATGTAACATCTGGTTCATTTGCCAATCACCTTAAATGGGTGCCTTCTGGTTACCGAACCTTCTGACACTGAAAATTGTTTCTCCTTATTAAGAGAGTTGGTGGGCTGGAGGAGGTTACAGAGATAGTAAGGGGCGAGGCCTTGGTGGGATTTGGACAAGGAGTATTTTAAAGGTTGAAGCCACCAGCTGTTTCTCCCAGTGCAGAATGTGACTCACTGCTAACTGGAAAGATTTTTGTTTAACGACTAAAGATGCATAATGAGGGTAAATCAATCTATGTACCTTTAACTAACAGCAACATTGACCCCCGACACTGTAAATTGTTTCTCATTATAGAAGCATAGAAATTTACAGCGTGGGAGGAGGTCATTTAGGCCCATCGTGTCTGCACAGGCTGACAGAGAGATATCCAGCCTAATCCCACTTTCCAGCTCTTAGTCCGTAGCCATGTAGGTTATAGTACTTCAAGTACACATCCAAGTATTTTTTAAATGTGGTGAAGGTTTCTGTCTCTACCAACCTTTCAGGCAGTGAGTACCAGACCCCACACCACCCTCTAGGTGAAGAAATTTCCCCTCTAATCCTCCTACCAATTACTTTAAATCTATGCCCCCTGGTTGTTGACCCCTCTGCGAACGGAAATAGGTCCTTCCTATGCACTCTATCTAGGCCCCTCTCAATTTTATACACCTCAATAAGGTCTCCCCTCAACCTCCTCTGTTCCAAAGAAAACAAACCCAACCTATTAAGAGGGTTGCTGGGCTGGAGGAGGTTACAGAGATAGGCAGGGGTGAGGCTTTGGAGGGATTTCAACAAGTGGAGGAGTATTTTAAAGGCTGAAGCCGCCAGCTATTCCTCCAGCACAGAATGTGACTCACTACCAATAGGAAGGATGTTACTTTAACTATTACGACTGAATAATGAGGGGAAATCAATCTCTGTCTCTTTAAGTAACAGTGACATGGTAAGAGGGAAATGAATGATCTTTTCAACATCTATTCCACTTGGCACTGAAGTGTCTGGAACTCATAATAGGAACTCTAGGGAAACAAGATATTGACAAATGTTAAACTGTTATGTTGAGAAAACAAACCTTGATTTAACTGTTAAAAGATAAATTCTTTAAGAGGGCTTCACACTGACTCACCTGACAGCCCGACTCAGGCTCCAACCCTCAAGCACCTCGATTGGCTGCAGAACACGCTGCTGCCTTGGCCCACCTGTCATGGCCTACTCCTGCACCTATTTTCTATGTTTCTATAGCAGGAATGGGGTATTGAAGTTGCATGTTCAGCCATGAACTCGTTGAGTGGCGGTGCAGGCTCGAAGGGCCGAATGGCCTACTCCTGCACCTATTGTCTATGTTTCTATGTCATGTATGCAACACCAGGCAACCTGTATAATGCTGCCACCAGAGGGCTTACCTGTTGGAGTCCCAAGGGATCCCAGCATCCCTTGGGAGCACTGTATATAAGCAGGCCTCCCACGCTGTACTAGCATTCTGGATGGAGTCTGCATAAAGGAGCTAAGGTCACACTTACTCATTGTCTACAGTACTCTGTTGCATTACTTTATTATGAGCATAACAATTGGCGATGAGATAACGAACAACCACGCTTAAATGAAGAGAACTGTTGGTATCCTGGAGAAATTCTCAGAAGGGGACGATTGGGAGGCCTTCGTGGAGCGAATGGACCAATGCTTTGTAGTCAACGAGCTGGAAGGGGATAAGAACACTGCCAAACGAAGGGCGATCCTCCTCACCGTCTGCGGGGCAACAACCTATGTGGCCTCATGAAGAATCTTCTCGCACCAATGGAACCAACAACCAAATCCTATGAAGAACTGTGTACGCTGGTCCGAAAGCACCTAAATCTGAAGGATAGCGTTCTGATGGCGAGGTATCGATTCTACACGTGTCAGCAGTCTGAAGGCCAGGAAGTGACGAGCTACGTCGCTGAACTAAGGCGCTTTGCAGGACATTGCAAATTCGATGGATTCCTTGAGCAAATGCTAAGAGACTTTTTTGTGCTTGACATTGGCCATGAGGTTATCCTTCGCAAACTGTTGACTGTTGAAACACCGAATCTGAGCAAAGCCACTAACTCACCTACTCATTCCCACTCACTCACTCATCCACCCACTCACTTACTCACTCACCCACTCACTCCACACACTCACCCACCCACTCACTCACCCACTCACTCATTCCACTCACTCACCCATCCACTCACTCACTCACATTCACCAAATCACTCACTCACTCATTCTCCCACTCATTACTCACTCACTCCAATGTTGGGGAAGTCCAGAACCAGGGGACACAGTCTAAGGATAAGGGGCAGGCCATTTAGGACTGAGATATGGAGAAACTTCTTCACTTAGAGAGTTGTTAACCTGTGGAATTCCCTACCACAGAGAGTTGTTGATGCCTGTGCATTGGATATATTCAAGAGGGAGTTAGATACGTCCCGTACAGCTAAAGGGATCAAGGGGTATGGAGAGAAAGCAGGAAAGGAGTACCAAGGGAATGATCAGCCATGATCTTATTGAATGGTGGTGCAGGCTCGAAGGGCCAAATGGCCTACTCCTGCACCGATTTTCTATGTTTCTATGATAGCCCAGGCATTTATGTCCACCAGTGATAACACCAAACATATTTCACAGCATAAAGGGGTTTCAGCAAGTACTGTACACAAAGTAACATCGTTTTCAGGCAGAAATGCATATGACCGAACGTAAACGCCGGCAGCTGCATGACCTCAGATGACCCAGAGCCCACCATCAACCATTAATTCGAGGCAGTTAACACCTTGTTGGTGCTGTGGAGGTCATCATCGAGCCCATCAATGCCGCTTCAAACACTATGTGTGCAAAGGCTGTGGAACAATGGGACACCTCCAGCGAATGTGCAGATGAGCTGCAAATCCTGTAAACCACCACGTTGCAGAGGAGAACAGATCCATGGCGAATCAGGCTGAACTAGAGACTCGAACCGAGGAGGGACGAGTGTACAGGGTATACACCTTCACCACCGATCATGCTAAAAGTTTAACTGGATCGAATTCCAGTATCCATAGAACTGGACAAGGGTGCGAAGCAGTCTATCATGAGCAAAGAGGCCTTCGACAGGCTGTGGTGCAACAAGGCACACAGGCCCAAGCTTAGCTCCGTTCATACCAAGGTAAAAACTTACACTAAAGAGCTCATCCCTGTAATTGACAGCGCAGCAGTAAAAGTCTCCTATGATGGAGTAGTGAATGAACTCCCACTATGAATTGTACCAGGAGATAGCCTCACACTGTTCGGCAGAAGCTGGCTGGGAAAAATCCATTGGAATTGGGACAGTATCCAAGCATTCTCATCCATCGACAACACCTCGTGCCCAGGTTCTGAGCAAGTTCCCGTCATTGTTTCAGCCAGGCATCGGCAGTTTCTCGGGGTCACAGGTGCAGATCCACTTGGTTCCTGGTACACACAAGGCATGGGCGGTACCATATATGATGTGAGAGAAAGTGGAAATTGAGCTGGACAGGCTGCAGTGAGAAGGCATCATCGCGCCGGTGGACTTCAATGAGTGGGCCAGTCCTATTGTTCCAGTTCTAAAAGGTGACAGCACGGTCAGAATGTGTGGGTACTATAAAGTAATGATTAACTGTTTTTCGCTGCAGGACCAGTACCCACTACCTAAGGCAGACGACCTATTTGCGACTCTGGCTGGAGGAAAGACATTCACCAAGTTGAACCTGGCTTACATGATGCAGGAGCTGGTGGAATCTTCAAAAGGCCTCACCTGCATCAACACGCACAAAGGTCTGTTCATCTACAATAGGTGCCCGTTTGGGATTTGATCGGCCGTGGCAATTTTCCAAAGGAACATGGACAGTCTGCTACAGTCGGTTCTGCACACCGTTGTTTTCCAGGACAACATACTGGTCATAGGTCGGGACACCATCGAACACTTACAGAACCTGGAAGAGGTTCTAAGTCGGCTAGATTGCGAGGGACTCAGGTCGAAATGCACAAAGTGTGTTTTCCTGGCACCAGAGGTCGAGTTCTTAGGGAGAAGAATCGCGGCAGACAGCATCAGACCAACCAACACCAAGACAGAAACCATCAAGAACGCGCCGAGACCACAGAACGTGATGGAGCTGAGGTTGTTCCGGGGACTCCTCAACTATTTTGGTAATTTCCTACCCGGTTTAAGCACCTTGCTAGAACCCCTACATGTGCTACGCAAGGGAGACAACTGGATATGGGGGAAATCACAAGAGGCTGCTTTTGAGAAAGCCAGAAATCTGTGATGTTCCAACAAACTGCTTGTCTTGTATAACCCATGTAAACGTTTAGTGCTAGCTTGCGATGTGTCTTCATACGGGATTGGGTATGTGTTACAACAAGCTAACACATCGGAAACATTGCCACCAGTCGCCTATGCGTCCAGGAGCTTGACCAAGGCCAAAAGGGCCTATAGCATGATTGAAAAAGAAGCTCTGGCATGCGTTTACGGGGTGAAAAAAATGCACCAGTATCTCATGTTTGGTCTCATGTTTGAGCTGGAAACTGACCATAAGCCGCTCATATCGCTATTCTCAGAGAGCAAAGGGATTAATACCAATGCCTCTGCCTGCATCCAAACATGGGCGCTCATGCTGGCTGCATACAACTATGTAATCCACCACAGACCAGGCAGAGAAATGCGCTGATGCTCTCAGTTGGCTACCATTGCCCACCACCGGGGTAGAAATGGCACAGCCTGCAGACTTGCTCTTGGTGATGGATGCATTTGCAAACGAAAAGGCACCTGTTCCGGCCCGCCAGATCAGGACCTAAGCCAGCCAGGATCCTTTACTATCCATTGTAAAAAACTGTGTCCTCCATGGGAGCTGGTTCAGCTTCCCAGCGGAAATGCATGAAAAGATCAAGCAGTTCCAATGGCGCAAAGACGAAATGTCCATACAGGTGCACTTTCTTTTGTGGGGTAATCTCGTGGTTTTGCCCAAGAATCATAGAAACATAGAAATTAGATGCAGAGCAGGCCAAATGGCCCTTCGAGCCTGCACTGCCATTCAATAAGATCATGGCTAATCATTCAACCTCAATACCCCTTTCCTGCTTTCTCTCCATACCCCTTGATCCCTTTGGCCGTAAGGACCATATCTAACTCCTTTTTGAATATATCTAATGAACTGGACTCAACAACTTTCTGCGGTAGAGAATTCCACAGGTTCACAATTCTCTGAGTGAAGAAGTTTCTTCTCATCTTGGTCCTAAATGGCTTACCCCTTATTCTTAGACTGTGACCCCTGGTTCTGGAACTCCCCAGCAACGGGAACATTCTTCCTGCCTCGAACTTGTCCAGTCCCATCAGAATTTTATATGTTTCCATGAGACCCCCTCTCATTCTTCTAAACTCCAGTGGATACAAGCCCAGTTGATCCAGTCGCTCCACATATGTCAGTCCTGCCATCCCGGGAATCAGTCTGGTGAATCTTCGCTGCACTCCCTCAATAGCAAGAATGTCCTTCCTCAGATTTGGAGACCAAAACTAACACAATATTCCAGGTGTGGCTTCAGCAAGGCCCTGTACAACTGCAGTAAGACCTCCCTGCTCCTATACTCAAATCCTCTAGCTATGAAGGCCAACATACCATTTGCCGCCTTCACCGCCTGCTGTACCTGCATGCCAAACTTCAATGACTGATGTACCATGACACCCATTTCTCATTGCACCTCCCCTTTTCCTAATCTGTCACCATTCAGATAATATTCCGCCTTCCTGTTTTTGCCACCAAAGTGGATAACCTCACATTTATCCACATTATACTGCATCTCCCATGCATTTGCCCACTCACCTAACCTGTCCAAGTCACCCTGCAGTCTCTTAGCATCCTCCTCACAGCTCACACCGCCACCCAGCTTAGTGTCATCTGCAAACTTGGCGATATTATACTCAATGCCCTCATCTAAATCATTGATGTATATTGTAAATAGCTGGGGTTCCAGCACTGAGTCCTGCGGCACTCCACTAGACACTGCCTGCCATTCTGAAAAGGACTCGTTTATTCCGACTCTCTGCTTCCTGTCTGCCAATGAGTTCTCTATCCTCGTCAATACATTAAACCCAATACCATGTGCTTTAATTTTGCACACTAATCTCTTGTGTGGGACCTTGGCAAAAGCCTTTTGCAAGTCCACATACACCACATCCACTGTGTCCACTATACTAGTTACATCCTCTAAAAATTCTAGAAGATTTGTCAAGCATGATTTCCCTTTCATAAATCCATGCTGACTTGGACCGATCCTGTCACTGCTTTCCAAATGCGCTGCTATTTCATCTTTAATAATTGATTCCAACATTTTCCCCACCACCGATGTAAGGCTAACCAGTCTAGAATTCCCTGTTTTCTCTCTCCCTCCTTTTTTAAAAAGTGGTGTTACTTAGCTACCCTCTAGTCCATAGGAACTGATCCAGAGACAATAGAATGTTGGGAAATGATCACCAATGCATTCACTATTTCTCGGGCCTTAAGTACTCTGGGATGCAGCCTATCAGCCCCTTGAGATTTATCGGCCTTCAATCCCATCAATTTCCCAAACACAATTTCCTGACTAATAAGGATTTCCTTCAGTTCCTCCTTTTTGCTAGACCCTCGAATCCCTAGTATTTCTGGAAGGTTATTTGTGTCTTCCTTAGTGAAGGCAGAACCAAAGTATTTGTTCAATTGGTCTGCCATTTCTTTGTTTCCCATATAAATTCACCAGATTCTGTCTGCAAAGGACCTACGTTGGTCTTCACTAATCTTTTTCTCTTCACATATCTATAAAAGCTTTTGCAGTCAGTTTAAATGTTCTCTGCAAGCTTCCTCTCATACTTTATTTTCCCCTCCTAATTAGATCCTTTGACCTCCTCTGCTGCATTCTAAATTTCTCCCAGTCCTCAGATTTGCTGCTTTTTCTGGCCAATTTATATGCCTCTTCCTTGGATTTAACATTGTCCCTAATTTCCCTTGTTAGCCACGGTTGAGCTACCTTCCCCTTTTTATTTTTTACTCCAGACAGGGATGTACAATTGTTGAAATTCATCCATGTAATCTATAAATGTCTGCCATTGCCTATCCACTGTCAACCCTTTAAGTATTATTTTCCAGTCTATCCTAGCCGATTCACATCTCATACCATTGAAGTTACCTTTCCTTAAGTTCGGGACACTAGTCTCTGAATTAACCCTGTCACTCTCCATCTTAATAAAGAATTCTACCATATTATGGTCACTCTTCCCCAGGGGGCCTCGCACAACAAGATTGCTAATTAATCCTCTCTCATTACACAACACCCAGTCTAGTATGGCCAGCTCTCCAGTTGGTTCCTCGACATATTGAACTAGAAAGCCATCCCTCATACACTCCAGGAAATCCTGCTCCACCGCATTGCTACCACCTTGGTTAACCCAATCTAGATGTAGATTAAAGTCGCCCATGATAACTGCTCTATCGCTAATTTCTTGCTTGATGCCATTCCGAACCTCACTACTATTGTTTGGTGATCTGTCCACAACTCCCACTAGCGTTTTCTGCCCTTTGATATTCCGCAGCTCTACCAATACAGATTCCACATCTTCCAAGCTAATGTCCTTTCTTACTGTTGCGTTAATTTCCTCTTTAACTAACAACGCTACCCCACCTCCTTTTCCTTTCTGTCTATCCTTCCTGAATGTTGAATACCCCTGGATGTTGAGTTCCCTGCCTCGGTCACCCTGGAGCTATGTCTCCATAATCCCAATTATATCATAATCTTTAATAGCTGCCTGCGCAGTTAATTCATCCACCTTATTACGAATACTCCTCGTATTGAGGCACAGAGCCTTAAGCCTTGTCTTTTTAACACTCTTTGCCCCTTTAGAATTTTGCTGTAATATGGCCCTTTTTGATTTTTGCCTTGGGTTTCTCTGCCCACCACTTTTACTATTCTCCTTTCTATCTTTTGCTTCTGCCCCCATTTTATTTCCCTCTGTCTCTGTGCATAGGTTCCCATCCCCCTGTCAGGGAAACGTTCATACGTGACCTACACAGTACCCATCCAGGGATAATAATGATGAAAGCTATAGCCAGATCCCATGTGTGGTGGCCCGGCATCAAGGTAGACTTAGAGTTGTGCATGCGCCAATGCAACAGTTGCTCTCAACTGAGTAATGCACCCAGAGAGGCACCGCTAAGTTTGTGATCATGGCACTCCAAACCGTGGTCGAGGATCCACGTTGACTTTGCGGGCCCATTCCTGTTTTTGGTTGTTGTGGATGCTTATTCAAAATGGATTGAATGTGTAATAATGTCTGTAAGCATGTTCCCACTGCCACATCGAAAACCTACGAGCCATGTTTGCCACACATGGCCTGCCCGATGTCCTTATCAGTGACAATGGGCCATACTTCATCAGTGCTGAATTCAAGGAATTCATGACCCGCAATAGGATCAAGCACTTCACATCTGCCCCGTTCAAGCCCACATTCAATGGTCAGGCAGAATGTGCAGTCCAGACCATCAAGCAAAGCTTGAAATGCGTGTTGGAAGGTTCCCTGCAAACCCGCCTCACCCGAGTCCTGCTCAGCTACTGCACCAGACCCTACTCGCTCACCGGGGTTCCTCCAGCCGAGCTGCTCATGAAAAGGGCGCTCAAAACAAGGCTCTCTCTTGTCCACCCTGATCTCCATGATCACATCGAAGACAGGTGGCATCAATAAAACATGTACCATGATCGTGCAAACTTGTCACGTGATATTGAATCAATGACCCTGTATTTGTACTCAGTTATGGATATGGTCCCAAATGGCTTGCTGGCACTGTCATAGCCAAAGAAGAGATTAGGGTGTTTCAGGTCAAACTTGCCAATGGACTAATATTCAAAAAGGCTTTGGATCAAACCAAACTGTGATTCACAAACAGCCACGAGCAACCCGATGAGGACTCCAACTTCGACCCTCCAACATACACACAAGTGGCAACCGACATCACGGTTGACCACGAAACTGAACTCACCATCCCCAGCAGCCCAGCAAGGCCAGCTGTCCAGCTGTCCAGCAGCCCAGCGAAGAACCAACCAACTCACTCACACCCGCATTTCTACCGAGTCTATCGACAAGGGAGCGAAAAACCCCAAATCGTCTCACCCTGTAAATAAGAGTACTATTAACTTTGGGAGGGAGTGATGTCATGTATGCAACCCCAGGCAACCTGTATAATACTGCCACCAGAGGGCTTACCTGTTGGATCCCAGCATCCCTTTGGAGCACTGTATATATGCTGGCCTCCCACACTGTACCAACACTCTGGAGTCTGAATAAAGGAGCTAAGGTCACACTTACTCATTGTCTACAGTACTCAGTTGAATTACTTTATTATGAGCATAACACCACCGATCTCTGAGCTCTCTTCCTGTTGGTTCCCAGGGCAATCAATTAACACTCACCAACATTATGCTGCCAGATTAAGTTGACGGGCGCAGAGGAAGTAATAAATTAAGGCCGTGAATTTGAGTTAAGAAATAAAATTAGAGAAGCATAAATAAATAAATGAGGAGAGGCAATATAAACTAAAGGGTACAATCCTAAAGGGGGTGCATGAACAGTGAGAACTGTGGGTTTACGCGCACAAATCGCTGAAGGTGGCAGAAAAGGTTGAGAAAGCAGTTAAAAAACTTACAGGATCCTGGGCAGACAAAAGCAAGGAGGTTATGATGAACCTTTGTAAAACACTGGTTCAGCCTCAACTGGAGCAGTGTGTCCAATTCTGGTCACCGCACATTATGATGTGAAGGCCTTAGAGAGGGTACAGAAAAGATTTACAAGAATGATTCATGAGATGAGGGACTTCAGTTACGTGGATAGACTGGAGAAGCTGGGGTTGTTCTTCTTTGAGCAGAGATGGTTGAGAGCAGAATTGATAGAGGTGTTCAAAATCATGAGGGATCCAGACAGATTAGATAGAGTGGTTGCAGGGTGGCCAAGACTGAGAATTAAACATACAGGGGTATCTGACGATTCGGAAAGATAGACAAGAAGGGAAAGGAGGTGGGGTAGTTCTGTTAATAAAGGATAATATCAGGGCAGTTGTGAGAGACGATATTGGCTCTAATGAACAAAATGTTGAATCATTGTGGGTGGAGATTAGAGATAATAAGGGGGAAAAGTTTATAGGCCCCCAAATAATAACTTCACGGTGGGGCGGACAATAATCAAGGGAATAATCGAGGCATGTGAAAAAGGAATGGCAGTAATCATGGGGGATTTTAACCTACATATCGATTGGTCAAATCAAATCGCACAGGGTAGCCTTGAGGAGGAATTCATAGAATGCATACGGGATTGTTTCTTAGAACAGTATGTTACAGAACCTACAAGGGAGCAAGCTATCTTGGATGTGCTCCTGTGTAATGAGACAGGAATAATAAACGATCTCCAAGTAAAAGATCCTTTCGGAATGAGTGATCACAGTATGGTTGAATTTGTAATACAGATTGAGGGTGAGGAAGTAGTGTCTCAAACGAGCGTACATAAGAACATAAGAATTAGGGACAGGAGTAGGCCATCTAGCCCCTCGAGCCTGCTCCGCGATTCAAAAAGATCATGGCTGATCTGGCCGTGGACTCAGCTCCACTTACCCTCCCCCTCCCCATAACCCTTAATTCCCTTATTGGTTAACAATCTATCTATCTGTGATTTGAATACATTCAATGAACTAGCCTCAACTGCTTCCTTGGGCAGGGAATCCCACAGATTCACAACCTTCTGGGAGAAGAAATTCCTTCTCAACTCGGTTTTAAATTGGCTCCCTCGTATTTTGAGGCTGTGCCCCCCTAGTTCTAGTCTCCCCTACCAGTGGAAACAACCTCTCTGCCTCTATCTTGTCTATCCCTTTCATTATTTTTAAATGTTTCTATAAAATCACCCCTCATCCTTCTGAACTCCAACGAGTAAAGACCCACTCTACTCAATCTATCATCATAAGGTAACCCCCTCCTCTCCGGAATCAGCCGAGTGAATCATCTCTGTACCCCCTCAAATGCTAGTATATCCTTCCTTAAGTAAGGTGACCAAAACTGCATGCAGTACTCCAGGTGCGGCCTCACCAATACCGTGTACAGTTGCAGCAGGACCTCCCTGCTTTTGTACTCCATCCCTCTCGCAATGAAGGCCAACATTCCATTCGCCTTCCTGATTACCTGCTGCACCTGCAAACTAACTTTTTTTTGGGATTCATGCACAAGGAGCCCCTGTTTTATTATTGCCCCTGTTTTATTATTTAAAGGGGCTGCTCCTGAAATTCTGGCTGCACTTCAGTCCCACACTCCTGATCTTTGGGCACCCTGTGCGGAGGGGAGCGGGTAGGTCCGAGGGCCTCCTCGTAGGACTGCTCCTGAGCACGGCCAAGTGTGCCATCAGCCGGTCCAGGCAGCGGGCGGTCGAGGGGGTCGTTCAACCTGACTGCCTGCCTCTCTTCTGCGCGTACATCCGTGCCAGGGTGTCCTTGGAGATGGAGCACGCGGTGTCCACCGGTACGCTCGCGGCCTTCCGTGAGAGGTGGGCACTGGAGGGACTGGAGTGCATCATCACGCCCGGCAACCAAATTTTTATTTGATTTTATATTTTAAAGTTTAATTTGTTTTAATTGCCGGTGTTTTTAGTGTCCCCCTCCCCTTTTATAGGGGGCACTTGGAGAAAAAAATATGATTTTAGTGCCCAAAAAAAAACTTTAAAAAAAAACAAACAAAAAAAATACAAAAAACAAAAAAAAAGGGCCTTGTAAATGTTTGGTGCGTCCCCCAGATCGGGGGGCCACGATTTAATGTTTTTGTTTCCCCCAAAAGAGTTCATGCACAAGGACCCCCAGGTCCCTCTGCACCGCAGCATGTTGTAATTTCTACCCATTCAAATAATATTCGCTTTTACGGTTTTTTTCCCCAAGGTGGATGACCTCACATTTTCCGACATTGTATTCCATCTGCCAAACCTTAGCCCATTCGCTTAACCTATCTAAATCTCTTTGCAGCCTCTCTGTGTCCTCCACACAACCAGCTTTCCCACTAATCTTTGTGTCATCTGCAAATTTTATTACACTACATTCTGTCCCCTCTTCCATGTCAATTATGTATATTGTAAGCAGTTGTGGTCCCAGCACCGATCCCTGTGGCACACCACTAACCACTGATTTCCAACCCGAAAAGGACCCATTTATCCCGACTCTCTGTTTTCTGTTAGCCAGCCAATTCTCTATCCATGCTAATGCATTTCCTCTGATTCCACGTACCTTTATCTTCAGCAGTAACCTTTTGTGTGGCACCTTATCGAATACCTTTTGGAAATCTAAATACATCACATCCATCGGTACACCTCTATCCACCATGCTCATTATATCCTCAAAGAATTCCAGTAAATTAGTTAAACATGATTTCTCCTTCATGAATCCATGTTGCGTCTGCTTGATTGCACTATTCCTATCTAGATGTCCTGCTGTTTCTTCCTTAATGATAGCTTCAAGCATTTTCCCCACTACAAATGTTAAACTAACCAGTCTTTTGTCTGCCCCCTTTTTTAAACAGAGGCGTTACATTAGCTGCTTTCCAATCCGCTGGTACCACCCCAGACTCCAGAGAATTTTGGTAGATTATAACGAATGCATCTGCTATAACTTCTGCCATCTCATTTAATACCCTGGGATGCATTTCATCAGGACCAGGGGACTTGTCTACCTTGAGTCCCATTAGCCTGTCCAGCACTACCTCCCTAGCGACAGTGATTGTCTCAAGGTCCTCCCTTCCCACATTCCTGTGACCAGCAATTTTTGGCATGGTTTTTGTGTCTTCCACTGTGATGACCGAAGCAAAATAATTGTTTAAGTTCTCAGCCATCTCCACATTTCCCATTATTAAATCCCCCTTCTCATCTTCTAAGGGACCAACATTTACTTTAGTCACTCTCTTCCGTTTTATATATCGGTAAAAGCTTTTACTATCTGTTTTTATGTTTTGCGCAAGTTTACTTTCGTAATCTATCTTTCCTTTCTTTATTGCTTTCTTAGTCATTCTTTGCTGTTGTTTAAAAATTTCCCAATCTTCTAGTTTCCCACTAACCTTGGCCACCTTATACGCATTGGTTTTTAATTTCTTCTAAACTCCAGTGAATAAAGGCCCAGTCGATCCAGTCTCTCCTCATATGTCAGTCCTGCCATCCCGGGAATCAGTCTGGTGAACCTTCGCTGCACTCCCTCAATAGCAAGAACGTCCTTCCTCAGATTAGGAACCAAAACTGAACACAATATTCCAGGTGAGGCCTCACTAAGGCCCTGTACAACTGCAGTAAGACCTCCCTGCTCCTGTACTCAAATCCGCTAGATATGAACGCCCACATACCATTTGCCGCCTTCACCATCTGCTGTACCGCACGCCAACTTTCAATGGCTGATGTACCATGATACCCAGGTCTCGTTGTACCTCCCCTTTCCTAATTTGCTGCCATTTAGATAATATTCTGCCTTCATATTTTTTCCACCAAAGTGGATAAGCTCACATTTATCCACATTATAATGCATCTGCAATGAGTTTGCCCACTCACCTAACCTGTCCAAGTCACCCTGCAGCCTCTTAATGTCCTCCTCACAGCTCACACCGCCACCCAGCTTAGTGTCATCTGCAAACTTGGAGATAGTACACTCAATTCCTTCACATAAATCATTAATGTATATTGTAAATAGCTGGGGTCCCAGCACTGAACCATTCCACTAGTCACTGCCTGCCATTCTGAAAAGGACCCGTTTATCCCGACTCTCTCCTTCCTGTCTGCCAACCAGTTCTCTATCCACGTCAGTACATTACCCCCAATACCATGTGCTTTGATTTTGCAAACCAATCTCTTGTGTGGGACCTTGTCAAAAGCCTTTTGAAAGTCCAAATACACCGCATCCACTATCCTGAAAAAATTCTAGAAGATTTGTCAAGCATGATTTCCCTTTCATAAATCCATGCTGACTTGAACTGATCCTGTCACTGCTTTCCAAATGCGCTGTTATTTCATCTTTAATAATTGATTCCAACATTTTTCCCACTACTGATGTCAGGCTAACTGATCTATAATTACCCGTTTTCTCTCTCCCTCCTTTTTAAAAAAGTGCCGTTACATTAGCAACCCTCCAGCCAATATGAACTGATCTAGAGTCGATAGACGGTTGGAAAATGATCACCAATGCATCCACTATTTCTAGGGCCATTTCCTTAAGTACTCTGGGATGCAGACGATCAGGCCCCGGGAATTTATCGGCCTTCAATCCCATCAATTTCCCTAACACAATTTCCCGCCTAATAAGGATTTCCTTCAGCTCCTCCTTCTCACTAGAACCTCGGTCCACTCATATTTCCGGAAGGTTATTGGTGTCTTTCTTCGTGAAGACAGAACCAAAGTATTTGTTCAACTGGTCTGCCATTTCTTTGTTCCCCATTATAAATTCACCTGAATCTGACTGCAAGGGACCTACGTTTGTCTTCACTAATCTTTTTCTCTTCACATATCTATAGAAGCTTTTGCAGCCGGTTTTTATGTTCCCAGCAAGCTTCCTCTCAAACTCTATTTTCCGCCTCCTAATTAAACCCTTTGTTCTCCTCTGCTGAATTATAAAATTCTCCCAGTCCTCAGATTTGCTGTTTTATCTGACCAGTTGATATGCCTCTTCCTTGGATTGAACACTATACTTAATTTACCTTGTTAGCCACGGTTGAGCCACTTTCCCCGTTTTATTTTTACTCCAGACAGGGATGTACAATTGTTGAAGTTCATCCATGTGATCTTTAAATGTTTGCCATTGCCAAGCCACCGTCAACCCTTTAAGTCTCATTCACCAGTCTATTCTAGCCAATTCATGTCTCATACCATCGAAGTTACCTTTCCTAAGTTCAGGACCCTAGTCTCTGAATTAACAGTGTCACTCTCCATCTTAATGAAGAATTCTACCATATTATGGTCACTCTTCCTCAAAGGGCCTCGCAAATAAGAGTGCTAATTAGTCCTTTGTTATTACACATCATCCAGTCTAGGATGGACAGCCCTCTAATTGGTTCCTCGACATATTGGTCTCGAAAACCATCCGTAAAAGACTCCAGGAAATCCTCTTCCACCGCATTGTTACCAGTTTGGTTAGCCCAATCAATATGCAGATTAAAGTCGCCCATGATAACTGCTGTATCTTTGTTGCACGCATCCCTAATTTCTTATTTGATGCTGTCCCCAACCTCAATACTATTGTTTGGTGGTTTGTACATAATTCCCACTAGGGTTTTCTGCCCTTTGGTATTCCATAGCTCCACCCATACTGATTCCACATCATCCAAGCTAATGTCCTTCCTTACTATTGCACGAATTTCCTCTTTAACCAGCAACGCCACCCCACCTCCTTTTCCATTCTGTCTATCCTTCCTGAATGTTGAATACCCCTGGATGTTGAGTTCCCAGCCTTGGTCACCCTGGAGCCATGTCTCTGTGATGCTAATTACATCATATCCGTTAACAGCTATCTGTGCAGTTAATTCCTCCAGCTTATTACGAATACTCCTCGCATTGAGGCACAGAGCCTTCAGGTTTATCTATTTAACACACTTTGCCCCTTTAGAATTTTGCTGTAATGTGGCCCTTTTTGCTTTTTGTCTTGGGTTTCTCTGCCCTCACTTTTACTTTTTTTCTTTCTACTTCTGCATTCTACTCTGGTTCATCTACACTCACTAATTCCTGGTATTGTTGTTGATGTACAAAATTCTAAATAAATGACACTGCACTGTGAACAGCACTTAATTACAATTGTTGACATTTACAATGGGTTTGCTTCTGCCCCCATTCTACTTCCCTCTGTCTCCCTGCATAGGTTCCCATCCCCCTGCCATATTAGTCTAACCCCTCCCCAACAGCACGAGCAAACACTCCCCCGAGGACATTGGTTCCGGTCCCTCCCATGTGCAGATCAATTGTACTGGTCCCACCTCCCCCAGAACTGGTTCCAATATCCCAGGAATTTGAATCCCTCCCTTCTGCACCACTGCTCAAGCCATGTATTCATCTGAGCTATCCTGTGCTTCCTACTCTGACTAGCACGTGGCATTGATAGCAATCCTGAGATTAATACCTTTGAGGTCCTACTTTTTAATTTAGCTCCTAGCTCCACAAATTCGTCTTGTAGGACCTTAAACAGAACAAGTCTGGGGGTTGATATGATAGAAGGCAAACTAGGTGAGAAGTGATATAAGTTAGATTAAGAAAAAGCACTAAAATGGAACATCACTTGGTCTCCTGTGATCACGGAGCAATCAAATATTCGAAACACTGTGTTTGAAACACAGATAATTTATTCAATATTTAGACAGGGTTTTAAATTCCAGCTCAGGTATAGGGGTTATTAAGTTCATCAGAAACGAACAAGAGCTGCCAGAATGAACATGGTACAGTGCCCAGTGAAATCACAGTAAATCCTGTTCTATTCACAAATGTAGCCTTTCTCCTCAACCCATTTAAAACTGAGATGACGAGGAATTTCTTTTCTCAGAGGGTTGTAAATCTGTGGAATTCTCTGCCCCAGAGAGCCATGGGGGCTGGTTCATTGAATATATTTAAGGCGGAGATGGACAAATTTTTGAGCGATAAGGGAGTAAAGGGCTCTGGGGAGCGGGCAGGGAAGTGGAGCTGACTCTATGATCAGATCAGCCATGATCTTATTGAATGGGGAGCAGGCCCAGGGGTCCGGGTGGCCCACTCCTGCTCCTATTTCTCATGGTCTTATGTACTCAGCATGCCCCGCGGGGAAGAATGTGCTGCACCCAGACTACAGGAGCTCAGTGCGCAGGCGCGGGTCCTGGGGGGGCGGGGGAGGGGCTTTGGAGCATTTGTGGTGCGGGTAATGGCGGAGGCAGTATGTTTTGGGTTGGTTCCTCAGAAGTGTCCTTTTCATCGGTACAGAGCGGAGTAATGAACCAGCGGGGAGCCGGGGAGGCTTCATAAACAACGGGTGCCCACCGCAAGCCCGAAATAATAACCGGAATATCGGCGGTTGCAGCTTCGGGGCTTTCTCCCGGCCACAGGCCCAGGCTAACGGTGGACATTTTGGTGTAGTTAGTCAGTTTCAACGGTCTGCCCTCTATAGTCAGTGAGTAGCAAAGCGCATGCGCGGCCATGTTGGTGCAGGAACAATGTGAATGATGTCAGTGTCTGGAACTGAACCCAGCCAGAGTCAGCACCTTCAGGGGAGGGGAACCAGTGAGTGTAGAACTGAACCCAGCCAGAGTCAGCACCTTCAGGGGAGGGGAACCAGTGAGTGTAGAACTGAACCCAGCCAGAGTCAGCACCTTCAGGGGAGGGGAACCTGTGAGTGTAGAACTGAACTGAGCCAGAGTCAGCACCTTCAGGGGAGGGGAACCAGTGAGTGTAGAACTGAACCCAGCCAGAGTCAGCACCTTCAGGGGAGGGAAACCAGTGAGTGTAGAACTGAACCCAGACAGAGTCAGCACCTTCAGGGGAGGGGAACCTGTGAGTGTAGAACTGAACTGAGCCAGAATCGATGGTGAAAACTGGGAGTGGAGGGGAAACTGTCGAGAACATAAGAAATAGGAGCAGGTGTAGGCCATTTGGCCCCTTGAGCCTGCTCCCCATTCAATAAGATAATTGCTGATCCGATCATGGATTAGGTTCCAATTCCCCGTCCGCTCCCCATAACCTTTTACTCCCTTATCGCTCAAAAATGTGCCTATCTTCACCTTAATTATGTGTAACTCTCCATCTTAATAAAGAATTCTACCATATCATGGTCACTCATCCCTAAGGGGCCTCGCATAACAAGATTGCTAATTAGTCCTCTCTCATTACACATCACCCAGTCTAGGATGGCCAGCCCTCTAGTTGGTTCCTCGACATATTGGTCTAGAAAACGATCTCTAATACACACCAGGACATCCTCCTCCACCGCATTGCTACCAGTTTGGTTAGCCCAATCAATATGTAGATTAAAATCGCCCATGATAACTGTTGTACCTTTATTGCACGCATCCCTAATTTCTTAATTGATGCTGTCCCCAACCTCACTACTACTGTTTGGTGGTCTGTACATAATTCCCACTCGCGTTTTCTGCCCTTTGATATTCCGTAGCTCCATCCATACTGATTCCACATCATCCAAGCTAATGTCCTTCCTTACTATTGCATTAATTTCCTCTTTAACCAGCAATGCCACCCCACCTCCTTTTCCATTCTGTCTATCCTTCCTGAATGTTGAATACCCCTGGATGGTGAATTCCAAGCCTTGGTCCCCCTGGAGCCATGTCTCCGTGATGCCAATTACATCATATCCGTTAACAGCTATCTGTGCAGTTAATTCGTCCACCTTATTCCGAATACTCCTCGCATTGAGGCACAGAGCCTTCAGGCTTGTGTTTTTAACACACTTTGCCCCTTTAGAATTTTGCTGTAATTTGGCCCTACACTTTAACCATCCTACACTTTAATCTATTTTCCCAGTCCACTTTTGCCCAATCTGCCCTCATACCTATGTAGTCTCCATCATTTAAGCTTAGAACTCTGGTTTGAGATCCAAATTTCTCGCTCTCCATCTGAATTTAAAATTCAACCACGCTATGATCACTCATTCCAAGGGGCTCCTTTATTCGGAGATTGTTTATTAATCCTATCTCATTACACAGGACCAGATCTAAGATAGCCAGCATTTCAGAGGAGGAGAGAGAGAGGAAACCAGTTATTGTAGAACTGAACCCAGTCAGAGTCAGCACCATCAGGGGAGGAGAGAGAGGGGAACCAGTGAGTGTAGAACTGAACCCAGCCAGAGTCAGCATCTTCAGGAGAGGTGAGGAACCAGTGAGTGTGGAACTGAACCCAGCCAGAGTCAGAACCTTCAGGGGCGGAGAGAGAAAGGAACGTGTGATTGAAGAACTGAACCCAGCCAGAGTCAGCACCATCAGGGGAGCAGAGAGTGGGAAACGTGTGATTGAAGAACTGGTCCCAGCCAGAGTCAGCACCATCAAGGGAGCAGAGAGTGGTGAACATTTCATTGAAGAACTGAACTGAGCCAGAGTCAGCACCTTCAGGGGAGGGGAACCAGTGAGTGTAGAACTGAACCCAGCCAGAGTCAGCACCTTCAGGGGAGGGAAACCAGTGAGTGTAGAACTGAACCCAGCCAGAGTCAGCACCTTCAGGGGAGGGGAACCTGTGAGTGTAGAACTGAACTGAGCCAGAATCGATGGTGAAAACTGGGAGTGGAGGGGAAACTGTCGAGAACATAAGAAATAGGAGCAGGTGTAGGCCATTTGGCCCCTTGAGCCTGCTCCCCATTCAATAAGATAATTGCTGATCCGATCATGGATTAGGTTCCAATTCCCCGTCCGCTCCCCATAACCTTTTACTCCCTTATCGCTCAAAAATGTGCCTATCTTCACCTTAATTATGTGTAACTCTCCATCTTAATAAAGAATTCTACCATATCATGGTCACTCATCCCTAAGGGGCCTCGCATAACAAGATTGCTAATTAGTCCTCTCTCATTACACATCACCCAGTCTAGGATGGCCAGCCCTCTAGTTGGTTCCTTGACATATTGGTCTAGAAAACGATCTCTAATACACACCAGGACATCCTCCTCCACCGCATTGCTACCAGTTTGGTTAGCCCAATCAATATGCAGATTAAAATCGCCCATGATAACTGTTGTACCTTTATTGCACGCATCCCTAATTTCTTAATTGATGCTGTCCCCAACCTCACTACTACTGTTTGGTGGTCTGTACATAATTCCCACTCGCGTTTTCTGCCCTTTGATATTCCGTAGCTCCATCCATACTGATTCCACATCATCCAAGCTAATGTCCTTCCTTACTATTGCATTAATTTCCTCTTTAACCAGCAATGCCACCCCACCTCCTTTTCCATTCTGTCTATCCTTCCTGAATGTTGAATACCCCTGGATGGTGAGTTCCAAGCCTTGGTCCCCCTGGAGCCATGTCTCCGTGATGCCAATTACATCATATCCGTTAACAGCTATCTGTGCAGTTAATTCGTCCACCTTATTCCGAATACTCCTCGCATTGAGGCACAGAGCCTTCAGGCTTGTGTTTTTAACACACTTTGCCCCTTTAGAATTTTGCTGTAATTTGGCCCTACACTTTAACCATCCTACACTTTAATCTATTTTCCCAGTCCACTTTTGCCCAATCTGCCCTCATACCTATGTAGTCTCCATCATTTAAGCTTAGAACTCTGGTTTGAGATCCAAATTTCTCGCTCTCCATCTGAATTTAAAATTCAACCACGCTATGATCACTCATTCCAAGGGGCTCCTTTATTCGGAGATTGTTTATTAATCCTATCTCATTACACAGGACCAGATCTAAGATAGCCAGCACTTCAGAGGAGGAGAGAGAGAGGAAACTAGTTATTGTAGAACTGAACCCAGTCAGAGTTAGCACCATCAGGGGAGGAGAGAGAGGGGAACCAGTGAGTGTAGAACTGAACCCAGCCAGAGTCAGCATCTTCAGGAGAGGTGAGGAACCAGTGAGTGTGGAACTGAACCCAGCCAGAGTCAGAACCTTCAGGGGCGGAGAGAGAAAGGAACGTATGATTGAAGAACTGAACCCAGCCAGAGTCAGCACCATCAGGGGAGCAGAGAGTGGGAAACGTGTGATTGAAGAACTGGTCCCAGCCAGAGTCAGCACCATCAAGGGAGCAGAGAGTGGTGAACATTTCATTGAAGAACTGAACCCAGCCAGAGTCAGCACCATCAGGGGAGCAGAGAGTGGGAAACGTGTGATTGCAGAACTGAACCCAGCCAGAATCACCACCATCAGGAGAGGGAGGGGAACCAGTGAGTGTAGAACTGAACCCAGCCAGAGTCAGCACCATCAGGGGAGGGGAGGAAGGGGAACCAGTGAGTGTACAACTGAACCCAGCCAGAGTCTGCATAAGAACATAAGAAGAAGTAGGTCATACGGCCCCTCGAGTCTGCTCCACCATTTAATACGATCATGGTTGAGCCGATCATGGACTCAGGTCCACTTCTCTCTCTGCTCCCCATAACCCCTTATTCCCTTATCGATTAAGAAATTGTCTATCTCTGTCTTAAATTTATTCAATGAGCCAGCTTCCACAGCTCTCTGAGGCAGCAAATTGCACAGATTTACAACCCTTTGAGGGACGACATTCCTCCTCATCTCAGTTTTAAATGGGCGGCCCCTTATTCTAAGATTATGCCCTCTAGTTCTAGTCTCCCCTATCAGTGGAAACACCCTCTCTGCATCCACCTTGTCAAGCTCCCTCATAATCTTATACGTTTCGATAAAATCACCTCTCATTCGTCTGAATTCCAGTGAGTAGAGGCCCAACCTTCTCAACCTTTCCTCATAAGTCAACCCCCTCATCTCCGGAATCAACCTTGTGAACCTTCTCTGAACTGCCTCCAAAGCAAGTATATCCTTTCTTAGATATGGAAACCAAAACTGTATGCAGTATTCTAGGTGTGGCCTCACCAATACCCCGTATAACTGTAGCAAGACATCCCTGCTTTTATACAACATCTCCTTTGCAATAAAGGCCAAGATTCCATTGGCCTTCCTGTTCACTTGCTGTACCTGCATACTTACCTTTTGTGTTTCATGCAGCAGGACTCCCCAGGTCCCGCTGTACTGCAAATTTTTCTCCATTTAAATAATAACATGCTCTTCGAATTTTTTTCTGCCAAAGTGCATAACCTCACACTTTCCAACATTATACTCCATCTGCCAAATTTTTGCCCACTCACTTAGCCTGTCTATGTCATTTTGCAGGTTTTTTGTGTCCTCCTCGCACATTACATTTCCTCCCATCTTGGCTACATTACACTCGATCCCTTCATCCAATTCATTAATCTAGATTGTAAACAGTTGGGGGCCCAACACTGATTCTTGCAGCACCCCACTAGTTACTGATTGCCAAACCGAGAATTTATCCCGAATCTCTGTTTTCTGTTAGTTAACCAATCCTATCCATGCGAATATATTACCCCCAACCCCGTGAACTATTATCTTGTGCGGTAACCTTTTATGTGGCACCTTGTCAAATACCTTCTGGAAGTCCAAATACACCACATCCACTGGTTCCTCTTCATTCACCTTGTTCCTCAAAGCCAGAGTCAGCACTTTTAGGGGAAGAGAGGGAGGGAAACCAGTGAATGTGGAACTGGGCCCAGCCATAGTCAGCACCTTCAGGGGTGGAGAGGGAGAGGAACCAGTGAGTGTAGAACTGAACCCAGCCAGAGTCAGCACCTTCAGGGGTGGAGAGGGAGGGGAACCAGTGAGTGTAGAACTGAACCCAGCCAGAATTGGTGGTGAAAACTGGGAGGGGAGGAGAAACAGTCTAGAAATGTGCGATGGGTTTGGATTTCAGCACAGCAGGAGGGACAATGTGTGGTATAGGGATTTACAGCTTTGGAAGAACAAGAGAGGAAAGAATGTTCCATGGAAACTAGTTGTGTCTATCCTGAATTTCTGTCTTGTACTGACAGTGATGAATTTTATTATCTCCTTTTACAGAATATTAGAAGGGGAGATTTTCACACAGGAAACACAAACCAAACATCACGTCAAGATCTGACGGAGTCAATCGATTCATCAGGACCTGAATATCATCGGCCTTTGAAAGTGGAAGGAGAAATGTTTGTCTGTTCTGTCTGTGGGAAAAGATTTCAAACATCAGTGTGTCTGGAAAAGCACTGAGACACACACACCCGAGTGAGTGTTCCAGTGCACTGCCTGTGGAAAGAGCTTTAACCAATTAAACAGCCTGAAAAATCATCGCACCATTCACAGCGCGAAGAAACTGTAAACGTGTTTTGTGCGTGGGCGAGGCTTCAACCCATCGTCCAACCATGGAGAGTCACAAGGATACCCGCACCATGGAGAAACCGTGGAAATGTGGTGACTGTGGGAAGGTATTCAGATCACCGTCTAAGCTGGAAATTCATCGACGCAGTCACACTGGGGAGAGGCCGTTCACCTGCTCCAAGTGTGGGAAGGGATACACTGGGTCATCCCAACTTATAGCTCATCAGCGAGTTCACACTGGGGAGAGACCGTTCACCTGCTCTGAGTGTGGGAAGGGATTCATTTATTCATCCATCCTGCAGATACACCAGCGAGTTCACACTGAGGAGAGGCCATTCACCTGCTCTGAGTGTGGGAAGGGATTTACTCAGTCATCCTACCTGCTGAAACACCAGCGAGTTCACACTGGGGAGAGGCCATTCACCTGCTCAGAGTGTGGGAAGGGATTCATTCGGTCATCCACCCTGCTGACACACCAGCGAGTTCACACTGGGAAGAGGCCGTTCATCTGCTCAGAGTGTGGGAAGGGATTCATTCAGTCATCCACCCTGCTGGCACACCAGCGAGTTCACACTGGGGAGAGGCCATTCACCTGCTCAGAGTGTGGGAAGGGATTCACTCGGTCATACTCCCTGCTGATACACATGCGACTTCACACCGGGGAGAGGCCATTCACCTGCTCTGAATGTGGGAAGGGATTCACATGTTCAGCCGACCTGCTGAGACACCAGCGAGTTCACACTGGGGAGAGGCCATTCACCTGCTCTGAGTGTGGGAAGGGATTCACTCGATCATCCGACCTGCTGATACACCAGCAAGTTCACACTGGGGAGAGGCCATTCACCTGCTCTGAGTGTGGGAAGGGATTCATTCGGTCATCCACCCTGCTGATACACCAGCGAGTTCACACTGGGGAGAGGCCATTCACCTGCTCAGAGTGTGGGAAAGGATTCACTCGGTCATCCCACCTGCTGACACACCAACGAGTTCACAAGTGACTGCAGGGGTTGGTATCTGCTGTTATTACTGCTGTTAATCACATCCTGACTGAACCATGTTCATTCTGACAGTTGGGGTTTGTTTCTGCTGATGTTAATAACCCTATAACTGGGCTGGACTTTAATATTCTGGATATATTGCTGATTGTGTTCTCGGGGCTGCAGTGTCCATTTAAGAAACATGGTGTGTTATCTTTCCCCTTAATTCAGCAACTCTCAACAAAAAGTTAGTTTGCAATAAAATTGTGAACTTTTACTTTAATCCTAAATTGATCTTTGGCACAAAATCTGCAATAGTGTGTGAAAGTTTCTACTGAATAAAATGTCCAATTAGAAAGAGCTTACTGACAATTTTTACTGACTTGCACATTACACACAGTGGCCCCTCCATTATCCACCAGAAAGAAGGGGAATGGGAATTGGTGGGGAATCCGTGTCCCCAAATGTTGCCTCTCCCATCTGGTGCAGCAATCCCCTCGGCATGGGAATAGAGACAAGTCCAGACTAAAACTGTGCGCAGTACTCCAGGTGTGGTTTTACCAATGCCCTGTACAGGTGTAGCAGGACTTCCCTACTTTCATACTCCATCCCCCTTGCAATAAAGGCCAGCATTGCATTTGCCTTCCTGATTACTTGCTGTATTTGCATGCTAACTTTTTGAGTTTCATGTCGAAGAACCTCCAGATTCCTCTGTACTACAGCATTTTGCAATAGTCCCCATTTCAATAATTTTGTTTTTTCTTTTTCCTACCAAAGGGGATAACCTGACATTTTACCACATGGTCCATCTGCCAGATTTTTGCCCGTTATAGAAACATAGAAAATAGATGCAGGAGTAGGCCATTCGGCCCTTCGAGCCTGCACCACCATTCAATTCTTTCTCCCCATACCCCTTGATCCCTTTAGCTGTAAGAGCCACATCTAACTCCCTTTTGAATATATCTAACGAACTGGCCTGAACAACTTTCTGTGGTAGAGAATTCCACAGGTTCACAATTCTCTGAGTGAAGAAGTTTCTCCTCAGCTCAGTCTTAATTGGCTTACCCCTTATCCTTAGACTGTGAGACCTGGTTCTGGACTTCCCCAACATCCGGAACATTCTTCCTGCATCTAACCCGTCCAATCCTGTCAGAATTTTATGTTTCTATGAGATCCACTCTTATTCTTCTAAATTCCAGTGAATATAAGCCGAGTTGATCCAGTCTTTCTTCATATGTTAGTCCTGCCATCCCAGGAATCAGTCTGGTGAACCTTCGCTGCACTCCCTCAATAGCAAGAATGTCCATCCTCAGATTAGGAGACCAAAACTGTACACAATATTCAAGTTGTGGCCTCACCAAGGCCCTGTTCAACTGCAGTAAGACTTCCCTGCTATACTCAAATCCTCTCGCTATGAAGGTCAACATGCCACTTGCCGCCTTAACTGCCTGCTGTACCTGCATGCCAACGTTTAATGACTGATGTACCATGACACCCAGATCTCGATGTACCTCCCCTTTTCCTAATCTGTCACCATTCAGATAATATTCTGCCTTCATGTTTTTGCCACCAAAGTGGATAACCTCACATTTATCTACATCATACTGCATCTGCCATGCATTTGCCCACTCATGCAACCTGTCCAAGCCACCCTGCAGCCTCTTAGCATCCTCCTCACAGCTCACGCTGCCACCCAGGTTAGTGTCATCTGCAAACTTGGAGAGATTACATTCAATTCCTTCGTCTAAATCATTAATGTATATTGTAAATAGCTGAGGTCCCAGCACTGAACCTTGCGGTAACCCACTAGTCACTACCTGCCATTCTGAAAAGGACCCATTTATGCCTACTCTTTGCTTCCTGTCTGCCAACCAGTTCTCTATTCACGTCAATACATTACCCCCAATACCATGTGCTTTAATTTTGCACACTAATCTCTTTTGTGGGATCTTGTCAAAAGCCTTTTGAAAGTCCAAATACACCACATCCACTGGCTCTCTCTTGTCCACTCTACTAGTTACATCGTCAAAAAATTCTAGAAGATTTGTCAAGCATGATTTCCCTTTCATAAATCCATGCTGACTTGGACCGATCCTGTCACTGCTTTCCAAATGCACTGCTGTTACATCTTTAATCATTGATTCCAACATTTTCCCCACGACTGATGTCAGGCTAACCGGTCTATAATTCTGTTTTCTTGCTCACTTTTTCAAAAAGTGGTATTACACTCGCTACCCTTAAATCCATAGAAACTGATCCAGAGTCGATAGAATGAAGGAAAATGACCACCAATGCATCCACTATTTCTAGGGCCATTTCCTTAAGTACTCTGGGATGCAGTCTATCAGGCCCTGGGGATTTATCGGCCTTCAATCCCATAAATTTCCGTAACACAATTTCCTGACTAATCAGGATTTCCTTCAGTTCCCCCTTCTCGCTAGACCCTTGGTCCCCTAATATTTCTGAAAGGTTATTTGTGTCTTCCTTAGTGAAGACAGAACCAAAGTATTTGTTCAATTGGCCTGCCATTTCTTTGTTCCACATTATAAATTTACCTGATTCTGTTCAAGCGACCTATATTTGTTTTCACTTATCTAGTTTTCTTCACATATCTATAGAAGCTTTTGCAGTCAGTTTTTATGTTTCCTGCAAGCTTCCTCTCACACTCTATTTTTGCTCTCAGATGTTGCCTGACCTGCTGAGATTTCCAACAGTTTGTTATTATTTCAGATTTCAGCATTTGCAGTATTTTGCTTTTGTATTAAGAAAGACTTGCATTGATATAGCGCCTTTCATGTCCACCAAACGTCTCAAATGCTTTACAGCCAATGAAGTACTTTTGGAGTGTAGTCACTGTTGTAATGTGGGAAACGCGGCAGCCAATTTGAACACAGCAATCTCCCACAAACAGCAATGTGATAAATGACCGGATACCCTGTCCATGTTATATTGGAAGATCGGGATACGTTATGGCAGATCGGGGCCATAAAATGAGCAGCGTGCGGCCCAGGGAGCAGCGTGGAGGCATGCAGCTGCAGGGAGCAGCGCGAGCTGTGAAGGCAACAAAGAGTGATGTCATCAAGGTCCAGGTTGATGATTGGAAGGTGGGTCGGTGCAGCAGGAGCAGCGAGGTCAGGGCGAAGAAGCAGCGAGAGACTGTGGAGGGACGTGATTGGGGCCCAGGAGAGGTGTGAGTTCTGGGCCAGGGGCCCAGAGGCAGCACGGGCCAGCCCACACTGCGATATGTGTGTGCACTAGGTCCATGCAGCAGAGCTGGTCTTCAGTCGTCCTGGTTAATCCTTGCCACTGGACCAAGACCTAGCTCTGTCAAGCCCATGAGGTGGCTGGTGTGCAACGGCCACCACACATTAAAAAAATCCATGCAGAGGCATCTTCCACCCTTCAGGATGTAGTTCGGGACCTGGAATATTAGGTGCTTTATTGTAACACCTGTTTACTCATCCTATTTTGTCATGGAAGCAAGTCATCCTCGTTTTGAGGGACTGCCTATGATGATGATTTCCCCCCTCCTAATTAAACCCTTTGTCCTCCTCTACTGGATTCTAAATTTCTCCCAGTCCTCAGGTTTGCTACTTTTTCTGTCCAATTTATATGCCTCTTCTTTGGATTTAACACTATCCCTAATTTCCCTTGTTAGCATGGTTGAGCCATCTTCCCGATTTTTTTACGCCAGAGAGGGATGTACAATTGTTGAAGTTCATCCATGTGATCTTTAAATGTCTGCCATTGCCTATCCACCATCAACACTTTAAGTATCATTCGCCAGTCTATCCTCGCCAATTCACGTCTCATACCATCGAAGGTACCTTTCTTTAAGTTCAGGACCCTAGTCTCTGATTTAACTGTGTCACTCTCCATCTTAAGGAATAATTTTATCATATTATGGTCACTCTTCCCCAATGGGCCTCGCACAACAAGATTGCTAATTAATCCTCTCTCATTACACAACATCCAGTCTAGGATGGCCAGCTCTCTTGTTGGCTCCTTTGCATATTGGTCGAGAAAACCATCCCTTTTACACTCCAGGCAATGCTCCTCCACCGTATTGCTACCAGTTTGGTTAGCCCAATCTATATGTAGATTAAAGTCACCCATGATAACTGCCGTACCTTTATTGCACGCATCCCTAATTTCCTGTTTGATGCCATCCCCAAACTCACTACTATTGTTTGGTGATCTGTACACAACTCCCACTCGCATTTTCTGCCCTTTGGTGTTCCGCAGCTGTACCCGTACAGATTACACATCATCCAAGCTAATGTCCTTCCTTACTATTGCATTTATCTCCTCCTTAACCAGTAACACTACACCATCTCCTTTTCCTTTCTGTCTATCCTTCCTGAATACTGAATACCCCTGGATGTTGAGTTCCCAGCTTTGGTCACCCTGCAGCCATGTCTCCGTAATCCCAATTACATTATATCCGTTAACAGCTATCTGCGCCTTATTATGAATGCTCCTCACATTGAGACACAGATCCTTCAGGCTTGTGTTTTTAACACTCTTGATTCTTTTAGAATTATGTTGTAATGTGGCCTTTTTTGATTTTTGCCTTTGATGTCTCTGCCCTTCACTTTTCCTTATCTCCTTTTGCTTCTGCCCCCATTTTACTCTATCTCCCTGCATAGATTCCCATCCCCCTGCCGTATTAGTTTAAACCCTCCCCAACAGCACTTGCAAACATTGGTTCTGGTCCTGCCAGGTGAAGACCGTTTGTACTGAGCGAGCTCACAAGTGACTGCAGGGGTTGGAATCTACTGTTGTTGATGCTGTTAACAAAATGGAGACAGAAGCGAAAGACAGAAAGGAGATGAGTAAAAGTGGAGGGCTGAGAGACTCAAGGCAAAAAAAAAAGGGCCACTTTGCAGCAGAATTCTAAAGAGTCTAAGTGTGTTAAAAAGGCAAGCCTGAAGGCTCCATGCCTCAATGCAAGGAGTATTCGGAATAAGGTGGACGAATTAACTGTGCAGATAGCAGTTACCGGATACGATGTGGTTGGCATCACGGAGACAAGGCTCCAGGGTGACCAAGGCTGGGAACTCAACATCCAAGGGTATTCAACATTTAGGAAGGATAGACAGAAAGGAAAAGGAGGCGGGGTGGCGTTGCTGGTTAAATAGGAAATTAATGCAATTGTAAGGAAAGACATTAGCTTGGATGATGTGGAATCGGTATGGGTGGAGTTACGGAATACCAAAGGGCAGAAAACGTTAGTGGGAGTTGTGTACAGACCTCCAAACAGTAGTAGTGATGTTGGGGAGGGCATCAAACAGGAAATTAGGGGTGCATGCAATAAAGGTGCAACAGTTATCATGGGTGACTTTAATATGCATATAGATTGGGATCACCAAACTGGAAGCAATACGGTGGAGGAGCATTTCGTGGAGTGTATAAGGGATGGTTTTCTAGACCAATATGTCGAGGAACCAACAAGGGGCGAGGCCATCTTAGACTGGGTATTGTGTAATGAGAGAGGATTAATTAGCAATCTTGTTGTGCGAGGCCCCTTGGGGAAGAGTCACCATAATATGGTGGAATTCTACATTAGGATGGAGAATGAAACAGTTAATTCAGAGACCATGGTCCAGAACTTAAAGAAGGGTAACTTTGAAGGTATGAGGCGTGAATTGGCTCGGATAGATTGGCGAATGATACTTCAGGGGTTGACAGTGGATGGGCAATGGCAGACATTTAGAGACCGCATGGATGAACTACAACAATTGTACATCCCTGTCTAGCGTAAAAATAAAAAAGGGAAGGTGGCTCAACCGTGGCTATCAAAGGGAAATCAGGGATAGTATTAAAGCCAAGGAAGTGGCATACAAATTGTCCAGAAAAAGCAGCGAACCCGGGGACTGGGAGAAATTTAGAACTCAGCAGAGGAGGACAAAGGGTTTGATTAGAGCAGGGAAAATAGAGTACGAGAGGAAGCTTGCAGGAACATTAAGACGGACTGCAAAAGCTTCTATAGATATGTAAAGAGAAAAAGGTTAGTAAAGACAAACGTAGGTCCACTGCACTAGAATCAGGGGAAGTCATAACTGGGAACAAAGAAATGGCAGACCAATTGAACAAGTACTTTGGTTCGGTATTCACTAAGGAGGACACAAACAACCTTCCGGATATAAAAGGGATCAGAGGGTCTAGTTAGAAGGAGGAACTGAGGGAAATCCTTATTAGTCGGGAAATTGTGTTGGGGAAATTGATGGGATTGAAGGTCGATAAATCCCCAGGGCCTGATGGTCTGCATCCCAGAGTACTTAAGGAGGTGGCCTTGGAAATAGCGGATGCATTGACAAGTCATTTTCCAACATTCCATACACTCTGGATCAGTTCCTATGGAGTGGAGGGTAGCTAATGTAACCCCACTTTATAAAAAAGGAGGGAGAGAGAAAACAGGGAATTATAGACCTGTCAGCCTGACATCGGTAGTGGGTAAAATGATGGAATCAATTATTAAGGATGTTACAGCAGCGCATTTGGAAAGAGGTGACATAATAGGTCCAAGTCAGCATGGATTTGTGAAAGGGAAATCATGCTTGACAAATCTTCTGGAATTTTTGGAGGATGGTTCCAGTAGAGTGGACAAGGGAAAACCAGTTGATGTGGTGTATTTGGACTTTCAGAAGGCTTTCGACAAGGTCCCACACAAGAGATTAATGTGCAAAGTTAAAGCACATGGGATTGGGGGTAGTGTGCTGACGTGGATTGAGAACTGGTTGTCAGACAGGAAGCAAAGAGTAGGAGTAAATGGGTACTTTTCAGAATGGCAGGCAGTGACTCATGGGGTACCGCAAGGTTCTGTGCTGGGGCCCCAGCTGTTTACATTGTACATTAATGATTTAGACGAGGGGATTAAATGTAGTATCTCCAAATTTGCGGATGACACTAAGTTGGGTGGCAGTGTGAGCTGCGAGGAGGATGCTATGAGGCTGCAGTGACTTGGATAGGCTAGGTGAGTGGGCAAATGTATGGCAGATGAAGTATAATGAAGATAAATGTGAGGTTATCCACTTTGGTGGTAAAAACAGAGAGACAGATTATTATCTAAAATTTGGGGGAGTTGGGGAGGATTAGAACAGAATATTTTGAAACAAATTTGACTCCACCTTTAACCAACACTTTCGTCAGTGTGCACTTCTGAAATCTTTCCAATTTATACACTTGGATCAGCAAAAACAGTGAGACATTTTAGAAAGGCTCAAGTCAATGAAATAGACAGCTTTACAATCACTGCACAGTACAGAAAGGAGCGACTGTTGATGGGAGCTCTGTTAGTGAAGTCCTCCAACACCGCAAGATAAATTGGACTGTCCCTTTAACTATAATGAGGCAGAGAAAGGGGAGTCCCTGTCCCTGTAAATAGCTGCCCCATTCCCCAGGCAGTGGGAGGAGGAACAGCGCGCGGTCTCTTTATATCCTGACCCAGCAAGCAGCACCGGATGAGCTAAAGATCATAGAATGTTGATCGCATTATATAGTGTGTGTGTATCCAGCGCACATCATTTTTAATGTTTGCTATTCAATTCCAGAGATAAATTATCTTCACCAATTATTTTCCAGCATTTTATTTCCATTTTGTTTGCAATTCAATTGCAGAGTGTTTAATACCTTTCCCATTTATTGATAACCCATTTTCTTGTTTAGAAAGTGATGTCACACTGAGCATTCTGTTACCAAGGTGACCATGTCTGTCCGCAGTATTCAGTGGGAAAGGGGATTAAATCACACCGAGGATAATGAGCAGCCCCCCACCAGTCTCTGAGCTTTATTGTCCAGTGATCACCTCACCATCACACAGAAGCTCCTGAGATTTACCTCCAATGTGGATCATTGGTATAAGTGATGGTCAAAATGAAATTGTATGTGTGAAATAGGAGTTGGGTGAAGGAGGGGTTGGTGTGAGGGGGTTAGAGTAGGGATGAAGGAGGAGTTGGGGTGAGGGGGGGGGGTTGAGAGTTGGGGTGAAGGAGGGGTTCAGGTGAGGGGGTTGGAGAGTTGGGGTGAAGGATGGGTTGTGGTGAGGGGGGTTTGAGAGTTGGGGTGAAGGAGAGGTTGGAGAGTTGGGGTGAAGGATGGGTTGGGGTGGGGGGGTTTGAGAGTAGGGGTTAGGAGTTGGAGAGTAGGGGTGAGGAGTTGGAGAGTAGGGGTGACTGCTGTGCAACCACACATTAAAAAAATACAAGCACAGGCATCTTCCACCCTTCAGGGTGTAGTTCGGGTTCCGGAATATTAGGTCCTTCATTGGTGGCACAGGGGAGCCCTGGAACTGGCAGGGAGACTTTCTAAACACCCGGGGTAGGCCTCAGGCCCTGAACAAAATCCTACGTCTCCGGCGTTAGCCCCGAGCGGGGTCCCCGGGGGGCAGCAGCGGGGCTTTCTCCCGGTGACAGGCCCCCGGCACCGGCCGCCATCTTGAAGCAGAATCTGCTGAGGGGTAATGACGTCACGGTGCTGCAGGCCGCTGATTGGTTGGTGAGTCGGACAGGCTTTGTCCCTCCGCGGGCTGACAAACTGTCCATTGCTGGAATCACATCTTGTATTTATATAGCGCCCTTTAACAGAGCAACACGTCCCAAGGGTTTCACGGCAGCGTTACAGACACAACACATACATTTAACACCCAGACACAAAAGGAGAAATTAAGGCAGATGTCCAACAACTTGTTTAAAGGGGCAGGTTTTAAGGAGCGTGTTAAAGGAGGAAAGAGAGGGAGAGGTTTAGGGAGGGAGTTCCCGAGCTTGGGGCCCAGGCAGCTGAGGGCACGGCCACCGCTGGTTGACCGATTATAATGAGGGATGTTCAAGAGGGCAGGATTTGGGGAGCGCAGACGTCTCGTGGGGTTGTGAGGCTGAAAAAGAGTGATTTGTAAACAGGGATGAGAATTTTGAAATCGAGGCGTTGTTTAACCGGGAGCCAACATAGGTCAGCAAGTGTAAATTCCTGGATTCTTTTACCTCAATCTGGTTCAGTAAAATTACTGAGTCGAATACCTATTGTGCTTTAAACAAAGCAGTCTTTATTTTACCGGCCGGCAAGACTTATCAGACAGAAGATATACTTTCTCGATCGAGCGTACACACTCCCTACGGATAAGTGATGTTACATTGTCAAGGCACGATGGTTATACATTTTCGGCAAAAGATAACAAGATAGGGCTAGAGTGACATCCCAGCTCAGCCTATCTCTTTTGATCCCTCCTTCCCTTCGTCCACTCATAAGCTGACCCAAGCATGGTCCGATTTTAAACAAAGACCTTCTGTCAATGTTTCAGGTTAATAACATGATTTAATAAGACCTTGAGGTTTTTCTGCGAGCTGTGGGTTTTGTTTCAATATGTGTTAGTGTTGTAACATTTCACAGTCTCGAGTCTGAGATGTCATGGCTATTCCTCCATGAATTGTTTGTTAGCTTATACTGTCCCTATACAATTCCCACGTTCTCAACTTCAATGTCTCTATACATTTTTAAACATTCACATTCCCCCCTTTTATCATTCCATGATAACACTTAGGATCATTCCAAGAGTAAAATGTATAGGGAATGTGAACACACCCAATATCTAGAAAAGTTCCCATTTTGCGCATAAACATAAGACATGTAGCTCTCGTCTCTGTCTCCCCTCCCATGCGCCGAAACTGTCATATATCAACACTATTATACAGACTGTGGCATACAGACAGTTTCATCTTATGGCTCAGGATTCAGATAAATAGTCCAATTATTTTGCTGATTAAAAGAGTTCAGTTTTCCCGTCTCTCTTCTCAGGTCACCGTCGGTGTAGCTGGCTGTCTATCACTACGGGTAAGAGTTCAAACTGGTCCACGTTCCAATTAGGATGCCAACGGCCTTGTTCAGCTATGGAGAAGAGGAAGTCTGGAACAGAAACAGGAGTTAGAATAACCAGTAAAATAGGTTCGTTAGAGGGTGGTGAGCTTGCAGTGGTGCAGGTGAACCCAGGCACTTTTCCCCTCAACCTTGGCTGCAGTGGGGGGTAGTGAGTAACACCTGAAAAGGCCCCTCCCATTGTGACTCTAATCCCTTCCGAATCCATACTTCCCTGGTGCCACGAGGGACAATTCGGGTAAAACTGGGAGGTCGAGGTGAGCATCTTGAACCTGGTTGTGAGCTAGTCGCAAAGCCTGAGTCAGAGAAAGAACATAGGTGGTCATCAGTCGAGCTGAGATCTAGGAACAATTTCCCTCATTAACACCTTAACAACAGTTTGAGCCTTATTGTCCAGGGTAGGGTAGGCTTCAATCCATCTGCTAAACACATCTACTATTACTAACACATGTTTGTAACACTGAACTTTTTGCAACTCAATGTAGTCCAACTGAAATGTCTCAAAGGGACCTTCGGGTAGGGGTGTTTTACCCCAATCACAGGGGACTCCCTTCCCTGGATTATGTTGCTGGCAAACCAGGCAACGACTACTGATGTTCTGGGTGAGCGCCTGGAGTCTAGGGTGCCACCAAGTATCCAAAAGTGTGTCACTCGTGGTCCTTGCTCCACAATGAGTAGCAAATTGCATACATTCAATAACCCATAGAGCCAACTCATCAGACATGCAAGTCTTTTCCGCGGGAGTGGTCCAGAGTTTAGAAACATTGTCATAAGTACATGCATAATATTTCCACAACAGTTTATCTTTTTCAGGAGTGTCCTCCTGTGCTTTTATAACATCTTGGATGGTTGGCATTGGTTTTTCCGAGGCTAACTTATCCTTCGCAGGATTTTTAGTCTGACTCATAATTTTGGGCACTACCATCTGTTGATCACGAGAGGCCTGTTTGGCCTCTTGGTCAGCACAACGATTCCCTATATCAACCAGAAATTTTCTGGTAGTGTGGGCGGTACATTTGACAATGGCAATGCGTTTGGGGAACATGAGGGCTTGCAACAAATCAGATACTAGCTGTTTATGAGATATCTCATTCCCCTGTGAGGTTAGGAATCCCCTATTTTTCCATAATTGTCCGAAATCATGGGCCACCCCAAAGGCATACCTAGAGTCGGTATAGATATTGACTTTGAGATCTTTGGCCAAGGTACAGGCTCGGGTGAGGGCGAATAGTTCAGCTTGTTGAGCAGAGTAGGCAGTTTCAAAAACGACAGATTCCAAGACCTGATTCTCCTGGTTTACTATGGCGTATCCTGAGATTTGTGTACCTTCTGGATTAATTCTGTCAACATACATAATACAGTCTGGATCTTCGATTGGTACATCAACAAAATCTTCCCTGACTGATGTGGCCTCTTAAATTAAAGATAAACAATCATGACTGGGTTCTTCCTCATCTTGGGGTGGTTCAGTAAGAAAACAGGCCGGATTAATTGCAGTACAGTGCCGAAAGGTCAGCTTAGGATTGTTTAGTAAGTAGATCTCATATCTGCTTTGCCTGGCCATGGTAAGGTGTTGAGTCTGCAGTTAGCCCAGGAGGGCAGCTACAGAGTGAGATGTGTTAAGACAACGGTAGCACAGTCTTTCAGAATTGTACAATACAGTTGAAAGGGCCGGTCATAGAGGGGCCGGCCCAAAGCCGGAGCTTGCAGCAGGGCTGTCTTTAGTTCCTTAAAGGCTTGGACGTCTACGGTTTCTATTTGTATACGGGGTGAGGTGCTTAGTCATCAGGGCAACATTAGGGATCCAGGATCTGCAGTAATTGATCATCCCCAAACACTGTCGCATTTGTTTAGCCGTGCTAGGGACTGGAAACTGGCAAATTGGTTCGACTCGGCTAGCCTCCAAAGCTCGGTGGATACTCGGTATTGCCTGTGATAACCCACTTGGGAGGGATCCTCTGCCCACACATGAGGATCCACATAGTCAGGTATGTCAGAGTCAGTATGATGCTGCAGAGTCGTTAAGACCTTCTCGGGGTCCCCGTGGAATAGCCTGGCGCACCATAACTCCCAAATCTTTAGCGTGGTGGGGAGGTAATACTTCACGAGTAATATGTAGTGCCACCGTTGGGGGCTGTCCATTTCCACAAAATCTGCCTTCCCTTCCGGTCCAGTCACTCTAGCCCTTAATAGAATTTCCTTCACTTCCCCTTCGTGATCCTGATAAAAGTTCTGCAGATCCTGATTCTTTCCACTGGGATCGTATGCTAGGGTCACGTGACAGGGTGCCTGCGGCAGGTCCAGAGACCACCACTGAGGGGTTCTAGTGGTATAATACTGCCGCTTAAGGGTTTCCTGTTTTACAATAATCCCATCATCTCCACACTCCAAATGCAACTGGAATTTGCAGAGGAGGTCTCTAGCCATCAAGTTACAGTCCAGATTGGTTGTGATAGCAACTCGATGTTCCACCGATTCTTCCTGGTAACCCATTTTAACCGGTTCTGACACTGGGAATGTTGAGATTTGTCCCAGGAATCCTGAAAGTTCCTGTGTTTCAGTAGAGGCAGGGAGTTTAAGCTTTGATTGTACAGAAGACATGAAGGCTCTCGTATCTATCAAAAAGGGTTGCCACTCATTCAGAATGGGTTTGTCGTCCGGGGAGGATCCCTGCACAATCAAGCTGCGTAGTCAATCGGGGGACAATTGACCAAAGGGGTTGTTCTGGGAGAAGTTAGTGTAAGATCCTCCTCTCCCCCCTTGCCCCCCTCCTCTTCCTTTTCCATGCTGACGGTAAGGGCAATTTTTATTCCAATGTCCTTCCTGCCCACAATTAAAACAGTCAATTCCTCTTACCCAGTCCCGGCCTCTTCCCATACCAGGCTGGGGACAATAGGGAGGTTTATTAGCAGGGCTCGGGCCGTTTGGTTGTTTAGTATAACCGTATCCTTGCTTATCCATCCAATCCTGTATGCAACACTGCGGTTCTATTGATCCTTCCTCCCGAGATGGCTCTTCCTTTCTAGTCATGTATTCAGTCTTGACCCGGGTTGGGGGCGCACCTCCCCCCTCCCCTTTCTTTTCCTGCCAATAATATCTAACTGCCCTTTCCATTTGTCCGGATAGCGTGAGCAATCAAATAGTTGTTCGAAGATCACATAGACATCTATAGTGGGGTGGTCTGCAGCTTGTTGTGCATCAGGGTTTGGCATTGGTCCGACAGGGAATTGGTGTCGGGACTTTGGGATCTTGGAAATCATTTCTAGGTCGGAGGATGTTTCGGAGCTGTCTGACTGCTTGACAGTTCTGCGTCTCGATCGGCGGGGGTGTTTGCTATGTCTTTCACAACTTGGACTGGTAAATTGACTAGAAGATTTACGGGACTGTCTGTGATATCGAGATATAGTTCTGCCCTTTCGAGTGTGAGATCTGGTCCTTTCGGCTATATTGCTTGTGAACTGGGGATCCGAATCGCTATCAGAGGATGAGGAGTCAGTTTGGGTTTGTTGCTTTGGTGGTATGGGGTTATTTTTAACTCCTTTCGCCGGAGTGTAAGGTGGAGGGTGTTGGGAAGAGGACTGGAGCAAGGGGCCAGGGGGTGTGGGAGGCGCCGTTGGGCGCTGAGTCAGTGACCACTCATCAATTTCATCATCAGCCTCGGTTAACACAAAGCCAGCCATTTTACTACGTAGTCGGTCAATACCTTTCTCAGAGGTCCCAGAGGATCTCTTAGCAAGTTTCTCGTGCGCACATTCTTTTTTTAAGACGTCTACAGTTTTAACATGTGTTCCCTCTGTCAATGAAAGTCCCAATTTAATAGCATTTATTTGCCAACTTGACAGAAGTGATGAATCTTTTAATTTTTTTTTGACAATCCCTGTGCTTTTTTTTTACTACCTCTACACTTCTAGTGCCACCTCGAGGCCACTGGTCATCTCCTAATAATTTGTTCAGGGCTCCTGATAATTTTCTAAAGTCTTCAGCTCTTTCAGGGATTCTTCACATAACTTTTGTAGCGGACTATCCGCATCCGTTGTTTTATCACTGATTACCCATTTTCACGCTGCCCCTCGTATTACCGTGTCGTTACGCGTTCGCGTAGTCGTGCAATTTAAACAAACTTAAAACAAACAGACTTTACTAAAACTAACACAAAGCCACGTCGCCCCGCGGCTCGCATTGCCGCGCGATTCCAACTTGAAGTAAACAGACTTAACAAACTTACAATAAACGGACTTACAAAAATCAGCACTGACTTGATATTTCGTGGTTCGCGTCGGCCTACGTTCACTCGGGCGCACGCTCGCGCCACCGCACGTCTCGCGTCACCACGTGTTAGCGCCACTGCGTGTCTGCGTCACCACGCGGTAGCGTCGCTGCGCATCTGCGTCAGCCCTCCACTCGGCCGCACGCTCGCGCCGCTGCGCGTCTGTGTCACCACGCGTTAGCGTCGCTGTGCGTCTGCGTCAGCCCTCCACTCGGCCGCACGCTCGCGCCGCTGCACGTCTCGCGTCGCTGTGCGTTCGCATCGCTGCGCGTCTGCGTCACCACGCGTTAGTGTCGCTGCGCGTCTGCGTCAGCCCTCCACTCGGCCGCACGCTCGCGCCGCTGCACGTCTCGCGTCGCTGCGCGTCTGCGTCACCACGCGTTAGCGTCGCTGCGCGTCTGCGTCAGCCCTCCGCTCGGCCGCACGCTCGCGCTGCTGCACGTCTCGCATCGCTGCGCGTTCGCGTCGGCCCTACCTTCCGAGTTGCAGCGTGATTTAAATTCAATCAGTGCCTCGACGGGCCAAGTGATATACAAGGTCGACGTCATACCTGATTTGAACACCTATCCTCTATTTAATTCCCTGTGAGCCTAATTTTCTAAATTTGATTTCTTACGAGCCTTATTTAATTTCTTTTAGTCTCCAAATTTCCCTATCCTTTCGCGTCACTGCGCAGTTTAAATCCAATCAGTCAATGAAAGCCCTCATTTAATGGAGTTTTTCTGCCAACTGGACAGGAGTGATTTTTTTCTTTTAGACTGCAGTGGAATTTTTCTCATAATTTAAAATCTCAGAACATTTTGTTTTCAGCACCTATTTAGTACGTTACTTTTTTTTGTCCTTTCCATAACTAGAGAGAAGTCTGGCACGTAGGCTGTGGACTGCTTTTCGTTATCTCAATTGTTCCAGCCTCAAGGTCGTGTTATTTAATATATTTTTTTTTTAATCCTTTTGAATCCATCTCAGTTGTTTTGCTGTGCCTTCTCTGAATATTTTCTTTCAACAAGTTTTTCTTTTTTTCAACAAACCTATCCTTTGTGCATTTCCTGGCTCTGTAACTTATCATCCGAATATACGTAATTCAATAAGGTTCACACTCTTAAACTTCCCACATACAGGACAACACTACGAAGGGTTAAAGAAACTTTCATTCTGTTTGAAAAAGTAAGTGGAGCTAAAACAAACCACAACTCCCTGGCTTTTTTTTTTACAGTAAAAATCACAGAAGCATTTCTCATTTAAACAGACGTTCACAAGAGTCTCTTTTCTTTCCTATTAATTTTTGGATCCATGATTGATCATCTATCCCTATCTAGCTCTAACTATAACCTATCTTTCCAAGTCGCCGCTTGGTTTGCGTCATCGTGCAATTTCCCTATCTCTATCCCTATTCTAAGTTTGAAAGGTATTCACCAGATTGTCCTGGATCTCGTTCAGACACTACCTGAGAACCAGCGAGTGGCTAAACTTTCCTCAGACTTTTGAAACCGGGGGAAACTGGAGCAGTATTGAAATCATACTCACTCCAGTGGCCACTTTCCCCTCGTCTCGTCCAAGGCTAGTCTGGCTCTTAATTCGCAAGTTTTCAGCAGTCGTCCGTTGAGATCCCACTTCTGACACCAAATGTAAATTCCTGGATTCTTTTACCTCAATCTGGTTCAGTAAAATTACTGAGTCGAATACCTATTGTGCTTTGAACAAAGCAGTCTTTATTTTACCGGCCGGCAAGACTTATCAGACAGAAGATATACTTTCTTGATCGAGCGTACACACTCCCTACGGATAAGTGACTTTACATTGTCAAGGCACGATGGTTATACATTTTCGGCAAAAGATAACAAGATAGGGCTAGAGTGACATCCCAGCTCAGCCCATCTCTTTTGATCCCTCCTTCCCTTCGTCCACTCATAAGCCGACCCAAGCATGGTCCGATTTTAAACAAAGACCTTCTGTCAATGTTTCAGGTTAATAACATGATTTAATAAGACCTTGAGGTTTTTCTGCAAGCTGTGGGTTTTGTTTCAATATGTGTTAGTGTTGTAACATTTCGCAGTCTCGAGTCTGAGATGTCATGGCTATTCCTCCATGAATTGTTTGTTAGCTTATACTGTCCCTATACAATTCCCACGTTCTCAACTTCAATGTCTCTATACATTTTTAAACATTCACATGAGCACAGTGGTGGTGGGTGATCGTGACTTGGTGCGAGTTAGGACGGGCTGCTGAGTTTTGGATGACCTCAAGTTTACGAAATGTAGAATGTGGGAGGCCAGGAGTGAGTTGGAATAGTCAAGTCTTGAGGTAACAAAGGTATGGATGAGGGTTTCAGCAGCAGAAGAGCAGAAGCAGGGCCTGAATGGGCAATGTTACGGAGGTGAAAAAAGGCAATTTTAGTTATACTGCAGATATGTGGCTCAACTCATTTCAGGGTGAAATATGACATTGAGGTTGTGAACAGTCTTGTTCACTCTCAGATTCATGCTCGGGAGAGGGATGGAGTCAGTGGTTAGGGAACACAGTTTGTGACGGGGGCCAAACATAATGGCTTCGGTCTTTCCAATATTTGGAGAAAATTTCTGCTCATCCGGTTCTGGATGACGGACAAACAATCTAATTTATAACTACTTTCTTTAATTAGTGACTAAATGAGATAAAACCGATAAATAATAAAACTAAAATCATAAAAAAGAATGAATTAACGAATCAATTTAAAACAGAAAAAGCTGGAAATCTCAGCGGGTCAGGCAGCATCAGTGGAGAGAAGCAGAGTCAACATTTCGGGTCTGTGACCTTTCATCAGAACTGGCAAAAGTTTCAAATGTAACAGATTGTTAAGGAAGTGCTGGGGCCCTGAAAGGGGGAAGGGAGGAAAGAACAAAAGGGAATATCTGTGATTGGGTGGGAGGTAGAAGTGGTTTAAGAGACAAAGGTGATGATGGGCCAAACTGATAAAGTAATGGCACAAGTTAGGAAACAAAAGGTGAGTCTAGATAGGATGTGAATGCCTGAATAATTACCAGCTGTCATGGGAAACTGGGAGAAGTTTGTAAAAAAAAAGGGAGGAAAGGGAACAAAATATGGGCAGAGATTATGGTCTGAAATTGTTCAACTTGATGTTGAGTCCGGAAGGCTGTAAAGTGCCTAATCTAAAGATGGGGTACTGTTCCTTGGGCTTGCGTTGAGCTGCACTGGAACAGTGTAGGACACCAAGGACAGAGAGGTCAGAGTGGGAGTGGAGAATTAAAGTGACAGGACACCGGAAGCTCAGGGTCATACTCGCAGACTGAACGGAGGTGTTCCACAAAGTGCTCACCCAAACTGCATTTGGTCTCCCCAATATACAGGAGACCACATCGTGAACAGCGAATACAGTTTTTGAGGTTGTAACTAGTAGGTTAGATAAGGGAGAATCAGTGGATGGGGTGTATTTGGATTTACTGAAGGCATTTGATAAGGTGCCACACAAGAGGTTATTGAACAAAATGAGGGCCCATGCGATTGTGGGTAAAATACTAGCATGGATTGAGGATTGGTTAACGGAGAGAAAACAGAGAATAGGAATAAACGGGTCATTTTCATATTGGCAGGCTGTAACTGGTGGGGTACTGCAAGGATCGGTGCTTGGGCCTCAGCTATTCACAGTCTATATCAATGATTTGGATGAAGGGACCCAATGTAACTGTCACAGGAGAGAGAGTGGAGAGCACCAGTTCAAACTGTCACAGGAGAATCCAGTCATAGCCCGGTAACTGCCCCCAAAGGAAGTGGAGTGTGGGAAATTGCACTCCGCTTCCATTGAGGGGTGGTAAGGCCAATTCTGCGGCGGGAGCAGGACTTCCACACTGGGGGCTAAAACTCCTGGCCCCAGAAGGTTACCGACCCCAAGATGGAAGCCTGTGCGGGGAAGCAGAGGGAAGATGAGGGGAGACGGGAGCGGGGGATGGAGGGGAGAGTGGTGGAGGTGGGGGCGGAGAAACCCAGGGTGGGGGACAGGAGGGGCCACATTGCAGCGAAGGTCTGGGGGGGGGGCGAAGTGTGTTGGAGGGGCGGGCCTGGGGGCTCTGTGCCTCGGTGCGGGGAGTGTTCAGAGTAGGGTGGACGGGTTGACTGTGCAGATGGCGGTTGGTGGATGTGGTGTGGTTGGCGTCGCGGGGGCGTGGCTCCGGGGTGGCCGGGGCTGGGGGCTCGACATCCGGGGGTGTTCGGCATTTGGGAAGGATTCTGACGGGACGGGGCGGGTTGGGTGCGGGGGGCGTGTTCCCGGTGTTGGGTGGGTCCGGAGCCGGGGGGGGGGGTGGGCTGTTTGGGGCTGGGATGGGGAGAGACTTCTTCACTCGGGGAGTTGTCGGCCTGTGGGGTTCCCTGCCGCGGAGAGGTGTTGATGCCAATTCATTGGATGTGTTCGGGAGGGAGTTGGATGTGGTCCTTGCGTCTGGGGGGGACGGGGGGTGTGCAGGGGGCGTGGGGGGGGGGGGGAGGTGCTGGGGTGGGTGATCAGCCATGATCTTGTTGAATGGCGGTGCAGGCTCGAAGGGCCGAATGGCCTACTCCTGCACCTATTTTCTATGTTTCTATGTAACACAGGTTGAACCTCTCCAGTGCGGCACCCTCGCAATCTGACCGGTGCCGGACCAGAGAATTTTCCAGACCACGGGAGATTACACAGACCCCCAGATTTTAAAATCCCATTGGCAGCAATGTTTCCGGACAGGTTTCTGCTCCATTCACTGGAATCCACATCAGAGTCCAGTTAACACGAGGTGCCGTGCAGCTGTTGCACACGCTGTGTCCCTGGGGGAGGGCACTTTGTTTCCTGTGTCCCGGGGGGGGGATGATATGCCCTGTGTCCCAGGAATGGGGGGGGGGGGGCACGCTGTGACCTGGGGCCAGCCGCTGCCCCCTCCCCAGTCAGATCAGCGTGGAGAGGGAGCCAGGAGTGTGACGGCCGACCAAGGTGCCGAAGCTGGGCCCGAAATGCTGCACAAAGATCCGGCTGTGTTCTGCGCATGCGCTGTGCAGTAGCTCACTGCACAGCATTTCAGGCCTAGCTTCGGCGCCTCGGTCGGCTACCGCACTTCTCATTCCCCCTCTGACCCGACCGGGAGGTGGGGGGAAAGAGGAGAAGCGACCAGCCCCGGGATCCAGCGTGGGTCGCGTCCCCTCGCCGGGAATGTTGCCGGACCAGGGAGGTTGCCGGACCAGGGAGGTTCAACCTGAATATCTAAGTTTGCTGATGACACAAAGCGAGGTGGGAATATAAGTTGTGAGGATGATGCAAAAAGGCTTCAAGGGGTTTTTGACAGTCTCAGTGAATGGGTAAGAACATGGAAAATAGAATATAATGTGGAGAAATGTGAAGTTATCCACTTTGGTCAGAAAGATAGAGAAGCAGAGTACTTTTTAAAATAGTGAGAGATTAGGAAATGTTGGTGTTCAGAGGGACCCGGGTGGCCTTGTACACAAATCACTGAAAGTTAACATGCAGGTACAGCAAGAAATTAAGAAAGCAAATGGTATGGGGCCTTTATTACAAGAGGATTTGAGGATAAGAGTAAAGATGTCTTACTGCAGTTATTTAGGGTTTTGGTGAGACCACACCTGGAGTATTGTGTACAGTTTTGGTCCCCTTACCTAGGAAAGGATATACTTGTCATAGCGGGAGTGCAATGAAGGTTCACCAGACTGCTTCCCGGGATTGTGGGGGTGGCGGGTGGGGGGATTGGTTGCCCTATGAGGAGAGATTGAGGAGACTTGGCCTATATTCTCTGGGATCTTATCGAAACGTATAAGATTATGAGGGGGCTTGACAAGGTGGATGCAGAGAGGATGTTTCCACTGATGGGGTAGACTAGAACTGGAGGGCATGATCTTAGAATAAGGATTTGCCATTTAAAACTGAGATGAGGAGAAATTTCTTCTCTCAGAGTTATAAATCTGTGGAATTTGCTGCCTCAGAGAGCTCTGGAAGCTGGTACATTGAATAAATTTAAGACAGTTTCTTAAACGATAAGGGGTTATGGTGAGCGGGTGGGGAAGTGGAGCTGAGTCCATGATCAGATCAGCCATGATCATATTAAATGGTAGAGCAGGCTCGAGGGGCCGTATGGCCTACTCCTGTTCCTATTTTTTATGTTCTTATGAATGTAGAAGAATGAGAGGTGATCTCATTGCAACATATAAAATTCTTACAGGGCTTGACAGGGTGGATGTTTCCCCTGGCTGTGCAGTCTAGAACCAGGTGTTACATTTTCAGAATAGGGAGTCGGCCATTTGGGACTGAGATGAGGAGAAACTTCTTCACTCAGAGGGCGGTGAATCTTTGGAATTCTCTACCCCAGAGAGGTGTGGAAGCTCAGTCGTTGAGTATATTCAAGGTAGAGACGGATAGATTTTTGTATATTTGGGGAATCAAGGGCTATGGGGATAGTGCAGGAAAGTGGAGTTGAGATAAAAGATTAACCATGATCTTATTGAATGGCGGAGCAGGCTCAAGGGGTGATATGGCCTACTCCTGCTGCTATTTCTTATGTTCTTTATTTCTGTAAGACATAGGAGACTAATTGATGTCCTGTTACCCACTGCTTCATTTTGGGGCCTTTTCTTCTTTCTCACTCTAGATTATCTCAGTTTTTATACATAAGGTTACTATCATTGACAAGTCCCAGCTTCCCATACCTTCCAGCGTGCCTTTCCTAGCCTTGGGATGCAGGGAAGGTATTGGGAAAATACTAATGAGCGAAGCGATACTAAAAATAATTCAATGGGAGAAATAATTCGCTATTAGTTTGGTGTAATTTTATTGATATGGATTTCCAGATGGCATTTGATAAAGCCCCACATAGAGACTGTTATTCAAGGTAGAAGTCACAGAATTGGGGGCAAATTATTGACCTGGTTAGGAAATTGGCTAAATGGCAGGAGACAGAGAGTAGGGATAATGGATACGTACAACAAGGGAAAGATATAAAGCAAAGCTCCCTCTACTCTGTTCCCTCAAACACTCCAGGACAGGTACAGCAAGGGATAGATACAGAGCAAAGCTCCCTCTACTCTGTCCCATCAGACACTTCCAGGGCAGGTACAGCATGGGTTAGATACAGAGTGAAGCTCCCTCTACACTATCCATCAGACACTTCCAGGGCAGGTACAGCATGGGATAGATACATAGAAATATACAAATGTAGAAATAGGTGCAGGAGTAGGCCATTCGGTTCTTCAAGCCTGCACCACCATTCAATAAGATCATGGCTGATCATTCACCTCAGTATCCCTTTCCTGCTTTCTCTCCATACCCCTTGATCCCTTTAGCCGTAAGGGCCATATCTAACTCCCTCTTGAATATATCCAATGAACTGGCATCAACAACTCTCTGCGGCAGGTTAACAACTCTCAGTAAAGAAGTTTCTCCTCATCTCAGTCCTAAATAGCTTATCCCTTATCCTCAGACTATGTCCCCTGGTTCTGGACTTCCCCAACATTGGGAACATTCTTCCTGCATCTAACCTGTCCAGTCCTGTCAGAATTTTATATGATTCTATGAGATCCCCTCTCATCCTTCTAAACTCCAGTGAATAAAGGCCCAGTCGATCCAGTCTCTCCTCATAAGTCAGTCCAGCCATCCCGGGAATCAGTCTGGTGAACCTTCGCTGCACTCCCTCAATAGCAAGAACATCCTTCCTCAGATTAGCAGACCAAAACTGAAAACAATATTCCAGATGAGGCCTCACCAAGGCCCTGTACAACTGCAGTAAGACCTCCCTGCTCATATTTTCAAAATCCCGAGCTATGAAGACCAACATACCATTTGCCTTCTTCACCACCTGCTGCACCTGTATGCCAACTTTCAATGACTGATGTACCATAACACCCAGGTCTCGTTGCACCTCCCCTTTTCCTAATCTACCACCATTCAGATAATATTCTGCCTTCATATTTTTGCCCCCAAAGTGGATAACCTCACATTTATCCACATTATACTGCATCTGCCATGCATTTGGCCATTCACCTAACCTGTCCAAGTCACCCTCAAGCCTCTTAGTGTCCTCGTCACAGCTCACACCGCCACCCAGTTTAGTGCCATCTGCAAATTTGGAGATATTACACTCAATTCCTTCATCCAAATCATTAATGTATATTGTAAATAGCTGGGGTATTTGTCTGCTGTATGGCTCAGAGACATGGACCATCTACAGTAGACACCTCAAATCACTGGAGAAATACCACCAACGATGCCTCTGCAAGATCCTACAAATCCCCTGGGAGAACAGGCGCACCAACATTAGTGTCCTCGACCAGGCCAACATCCCCAGCATTGAAGCATTGACCACACTTGATCAGCTCCGCTGGGCAGGCCACACTGTCCGCATGCCAGACATGACACCCCCAAAGCAAGCGCTCTACGCGGAACTCCTTCATGGCAAACGAGCCAAAGGTGGGCAGAGGAAACGTTACAGGGACACCCTCAAAGCCTCCCTGATAAAGTCCAACATTCCCACCGACACCTGGGAGTCCCTGGCCAAAGACCACCCTAAGTTGAGGAAGTGCATCCGGGAGGGCGCTGAACGCCTCGAGTCTCATCGCCGAGAGGATACAGAAATCAAGCGCAGGCAGCGGAAAGAATGTGCAACAAACCTGTCCCACCCTCCCTTACCCTCAACGACTATCTGTCCCACCTGTGGCAGGGACTGTGGCTCTCGTATTGTACTGTTCAGCCACCTAAGGACTCATTCTAAGACCAGAAGCCAGTCGTCCTCGATTCCGAGGGACTGCCTATGATGATGATTAGCATGGATAGAGAATTGGCTAACTAACAGAAAACAGAGAGTCGGGATAAATGGTTCATTCTCGGGTTGGCAATCAGTAACTAGTGGGGTGCTGCAGGGATCAGTGCTGGGACCTCAACTATTTACAATCTATATTAATGACTTGGAAGAAGGGACCGAGTGTAACGTAGCCAAGTTTGCTGAAAATACAAAGATGGGAGGAAAAGCAATGTGTGAGGAGGACACAAAAAACCTGCAAAAGGACATAGACAGGCTAAGTGAGTGGGCAAAAATTTGGCAGATGGAGTATAATGTTAGAAAGTGTGAGGTTATGCACTTTGGCAGAAAAAAAAATCAAAGAGCAAGTTATTATTTAAATGGAGAAAAATTGCACAGTGCTGCAGTACAATGGTACCTGGAGGTACTTGTGCATGAAACATAAAAGTTTAGTGTGCAGGTACAGCAAGTGATCAGGAAGGCAAATGGAATCTTGGCCTTTATTGCAAAGGGGATGGAGAATAAAAGCAGGGAAGTCTTGCTACAGTTGTACAGGGCATTGGTGAGGCCACACCAAGAATCCTGCGTACAGTTTTGGTTTCCATGTTTACGAAAGGATATATTTGGTTTGGAGGCAGTTCAGAGAAGGTTCACTCGGTTGATTCCAGAGATGAAGGGGTTGACTTATGAGGAAAGGTTGAGTAGGTTGGGCCTCTTCTCATTGGAATTCAGAAGAATGAGAGGTGATCTTATCGAAACGTATAAGTTTATGAGGGTGCTTGACAAGGTGGATGCAGAGAGAATGTTTCCACCGATAGGGGAGACTAGAACTAGGGGGCATAATCTTAGAATAAGGGGCCGCCCATTTAAAACTGAGATGAGGAGGAATTTCTTCTCGGTGGGTTGTAAATCTGTGGAATTCGCTGCCTCAGAGAGCTGTGGAAGACGGGACATTGAATAAATTTAAGACAGAAATAGACAGTTTATTAACTGATAAGGGAATAAAGGGTTATATGAAGCTCAGGGAATTGGACCTGAGTCCATGATCGGATCAGCCATGATCGTGTTGGGTGGCGGAGCAGGCTCGAGGGGCAGTATGGCCTGCTGCTGCTCCTATTTCTTATATTTGTTTGTGCTTATGTTCTACACTCACTAATTAGACACTTCCAGGGCAGGTACAGCACGGGTTAGATAGAGAAAATCTCACTCTATACCTTCCCATTAATCACTCCCAGGGCAGGTACAGCACAGGTTAGATAGAGAAAATCTCCCTCTATACCTTCCCATCAATCACTCCCAGGGCAGGTGCAGCACAGTTTAGATAGAGAAAATCTCACTCTATACCTTCCCATCAATCACTCCCAGGGCAGGTACAGCACGGGTTAGATAGAGAAAATCTCACTCTATACCTTCCCATTAATCACTCCCAGGGCAGGTGCAGCACGGGTTAGATAGAGAAAATCTCACTCTATACCTTCCCATCAATCACTCCCAGGGCAGGTACAGCACGGGTTAGATAGAGAAAATCTCCCTCTATACCTTCCCATTAATCACTCCCAGGGCAGGTGCAGCACAGTTTAGATAGAGAAAATCTCACTCTATACCTTCCCATTAATCACTCCCAGGGCAGGTGCAGCACGGGTTAGATAGAGAAAATCTCCCTCTATACCTTCCCATTAATCACTCCCAGGGCAGGTACAGCACGGGTTAGATAGAGCAAAGCTTGCTCTGCAATTACCATCAAAAACTCACAGGGCAAGTACAGCATCATTCAGATACAGAGTAAAGCTCCTAGATACATCATAAAGCTCCCTCTACCCTGGTCTGTCAAACACGCCCACGGCTGGTACAGCACGGGTTAGAGAGTAAAGCTCCCTCTACACTGTACCATCCAAAAACTCCCAGGGATGGGACAGCTCGTGTTAAATACAAAGCAAAGATCCCTCTACATTGTCCTAGCAAGCATCCCCAGGGCAGGTACAGCAAGGGTTAGATATCGAGGAAAGCTCTCTCTACACTGTCCCATCAAACATTCCCATGTTAATACAGCAAGAGCCAGATACATAGTAAAGCTCCCTCTACACTGTACCATCATACACTCCCAGGACAGGTACAGCAAGGGTAAGATACAGAGTAAAGCTCCATCTGCACTGTTCCTTCAGGGGAGGAGGGGGAGGGGAACCAGTGAGTGTAGACCTGAACCCAGACAGAATTGGTGGTGAAAACTGGGAGTGGAGGAGAAACAGTCTAGAAACGTGTGTTGATTTGGATTTCAGCACAGCAGGAGGGACAATGTGTGGGACAGGGATTTACAGGTTTGGAAGAGCAAGAGAGGAAAGAATGTTCCATGGAAACTAGATGTGACTATTCTGAATTTCTGTCTTGTACTGACAGCGATGAGTTTTATTATCTCCTTTTACAGAATATTAGAAGGGGAGATTTTCAGACAGGAAACACAAACCAAACATCACGTCAAAATCTGACGGAGTCAATTGATTCATCAGGACCTGAATATCATCGACCTTTGATATCCCAGTCCACGTGGTGTCAGTGACGCTGGTGTGCCGACAGGGTGGATGAGCGAGTGAATCCCTTCCCACACTCTGAGCAGAACGACCTCTCCCCGGTGTGACTGTAGTGATGAGTTTCCAACAGGGATGGGTAATTGAATCCCTTCCCACAGTCCCCACATTTCCACGGTTTCTCCATGGTGCGGGGTGTCCGTGTGTCTCTCCAGGTTGGACGATCAGTTGAAGCCTGGTCCCCACAGAACATGTGTACGGTTTCTCCCCAGGGTGAATGTTGCGATGTTTTTTCAGGCTGTGTAACTGGTTACAGCTCTTTCCACAGTCAGTGCACTGGAACAATCTCACTCGGGTATGTGTGTCTCGGTGCTTTTCCAGTCACACTGATATTTGAAATCTTTTCCCACAGGCAGAACAGGCAAACATTTCTCCTTCCACTTTCAAAGGCCGATGATATTCAGGTCCTGATGAATCGAGTGACGACGTCAGATCTTGATGTGATGTTTTCTTTGAGTTTCCCGTCTGTAAATCCTCCCCTTCTAATACCCTGTAAAAGAGTTCACAAAAGTCATCACTGTCAGTCCAGGGCAGAAAATCAAAACAGACAATTCCAGCTTCCATGGAATATTCTTTCCTCTCTTGTTCCTACAAACATGTGATCCAATCGAATTAAAAGGCGGCAAAATAAGCAACAAAAGCAAAGGGAACCTTCCCAACTGAACCAGAATGTTGTTCCCAGTGTGTATGAGACACTCCGTACCCTGAGGTGCCACCAGTCACGGAAGGCATCAAGGAACCAGTGCACACCGCATGTTCCCTCTCCAGGGCCATCCGGCCCCTCGGGCCTGCTCCACCATTCAATAAGATCATGGCTGAACTTCCTCAGCTCCACTTTCCTGCCTGATCTCCATATCCCTTGATTCCCCCAGAGTCCAACAATCTATCTATCTCAGTCTTGAATATACTCAACACCTCAGCACCTACAGCCCTTTGGGGTGGAGAATTCCAAAGATTTACAAACCTCAGTGAAGAAATTCCTCCTCATCTCAGTCTTATATGGCCGACCTCCTTATTCTGAGACTGTGGGCCCTATTCCTAGACTCTCCAGTCGGGGGAAACAACCTCTCAGCATCTACCCTGTCAGTCCCCCTCAGAATTTTACATGTTTCAATGAGATCCCCTCTTATTCTTCTAAACTCCGGAGCGTATAGGCCCATACTGCTCAATCCCTCCTCATAGGACAATCCCCCTATCCCGGGAATCAATCTGGTGAACCTTCATTGCACTCTCTCTAAGGCAAGTATATCCTTCCTCAGATAAGGAGACCAAAACTGTGCACAGTATTGCAGGTGTGGTCTCACCAAGGCCTTGTACAATTGTAGCAAGACTTCCTTGCTCTTGTACTCCAACCACCTGGCAATAAAGGCCAACATGCCTTCCTGATTGCTTGCCGTACCTGCATGTCAGCGCTCTGTGTTTCCTGTACGAGGACACCTGAATCTCTCTGAACACTAACATTTATTAGTTTTTCACCATTTAAAAAATATTCCGTTTTACTATTCTTCCTACCAAAGTGAATAACCTCACATTTCCCCACATTATACTCCATCTGCCACCTTATTGCCCACTCACTTAACCTGTCCGTAATCACTTTGCAGGCACTTTGCGTCCTCCTCACAGCGTACTTTCCCACCTAGCTTTGTATCGTCAGCAAACTTGGATACATTGTACTTGATCCCTTCATCCAAGTCTTTAATATAGATTGTAAATAGCTGAGGCCAAAGCTAAGACCAAAGCTGACCGATCCTTGCAGTACCCCACTAGTTACAGCCCGCCAACCGGAACATGTCCCATGTATCCCGACTCTCTGTCCATTAACCAATCCTCTATCCGTGCTAATATATTAACCCCAACTCCGTGAGCTCTCAATTAGCATTTTATGTGGCACATCAAATGCGTTTTGGAAATCCTGCAACATTACAGCCACTGGTTCCCCTTCATCCACCCTGCTGCTGACATCCTCAAAAAGCTTAATAAATGTATTAAAGACGATTTCCCTCCCACAAGACCATGTTGAGTGCAGACTGAGAGCCTGATTTTCTCAGTGCCCTGTTACACTTGTGTAGTAATGGATTGCAGCATTTCCCCCAAGGACTGATGTCAGACTAACTGGGGAACAAAGAAATGGCGGACCAATTGAACAAGTACTTTGGTTCGATATTCACTGAGGAGGACACAAACAACCTTCCGGATATAAAAGGGGTCGGAGGGTCTAGTAAGGAGGAGGAACTGAGGGAAATCCTTATTAGTCGGGAAATTGTGTTGGGGAAATTGATGGGATTGAAGGCCGATAAATCCCCAGGGCCTGATGGACTGCATCCCAGAGTACTTAAGGAGGTGGCCTTGGAAATAGTGGATGCATTGACAGTCATTTTCCAACATTCCATAGACTCTGGATCAGTTCCTATGGAGTGGAGGGTAGCCAATGTAACCCCACTTTTTAAAAAAGGAGGGAGAGAGAAAACAGGGAATTACAGACCGGTCAGCCTGACATCGGTAGTGGGTAAAATGATGGAATCAATTATTAAGGATGTCATAGCAGTGCATTTGGAAAGAGGTAATATGATAGGTCCAAGTCAGCATGGATTTGTGAAAGGGAAATCATGCTTGACAAATCTTCTGGAATTTTTTGAGGATGTTTCCAGTAGAGTGGACAAGGGAGAACCAGTTGATGTGGTATATTTGGACTTTCAGAAGGCTTTCGACAAGGTCCCACACAAGAGATTAATGTGCAAAGTTAAAGCACATGGGATTGGGGGTAGTGTGCTGACATGGATTGAGAACTGGTTGTCAGACAGGAAGCAAAGAGTAGGAGTAAATGGGGACTTTTCAGAATGGCAGGCAGTGAATAGTGGGGTACCGCAAGGTTCTGTGCTGGGGCCCCAGCTGTTTACACTGTACATTAATGATTTAGACGAGGGGATTAAATGTAGTATCTCCAAATTTGCGGATGACACTAAGTTGGGTGGCAGTGTGAGCTGCAAGGAGGATTCTATGAGGCTGCAGAGCGACTTGGATAGGTTAGGTGAGTGGGCAAATGCATGGCAGATGAAGTATAGTGTGGATAAATGTGAGGTTATCCACTTTGGTGGTAAAAACAGAGAGACAGACTATTATCTGAATGGTGACAGATTAGGAAAAGGCAGGTGCAAAGAGACCTGGGTGTCATGGTACATCAGTCATTGAAGGTTGGCATGCAGGTACAGCAGGCGGTTAAGAAAGCAAATGGCATGTTGGCCTTCATAGCGAGGGGATTTGAGTACAAGGGCAGGGAGGTGTTGCTACAATTGTACAGGGCCTTGGTGAGGCCACACCTGGAGTATTGTGTACAGTTTTGGTCTCCTAACCTGAGGAAGGACATTCTTGCTATTGAGGGAGTGCAGCGAAGGTTCACCAGACTGATTCCCGGGATGGCGGGACTGACCTATCAAGAAAGACTTGATCAACTGGGCTTGTATTCACTGGAGTTCAGAAGAATGAGAGGGGACCTCATAGAAACGTTTAAAATTCTGACAGGGTTAGACAGGTTAGATGCAGGAAGAATGTTCCCAATGTTGGGGAAGTCCAGAACCAGGGGACACAGTTTAAGGATAAGGGGTAAGCCATTTAGGACCGAGATGAGGAGAAACTTCTTCACCCAGAGAGTGGTGAACCTGTGGAATTCTCTACCACAGAAAGTAGTTGAGGCCAATTCACTAAATATATTCAAAAAGGAGTTAGATGAAGTCCTTACTACTAGGGGGATCAAGGGGTATGGCGAGAAAGCAGGAATGGGATACTGAAGTTGCATGTTCAGCCATGAACTCATTGAATGGCGGTGCAGGCTAGAAGGGCCGAATGGCCTACTCCTGCACCTATTTTCTATGTTTCTAACTGGCCCCGAGTTGCCCGTTTTCTCTCTCCCCCCTTCCCTGACCGTGGAGGAGAGGCGGGCTGCCCCTGGGCCTGTCACCGCAGGGGGGGGGGGAACAAACCCGGGCTCAGCCTGTGGGCTGTGATTGGGGCCTGAGGCCTACAGCGGGTGTGGGTGAAGCTCCCCGGCCCACCCGCGGGTCCACACCCTCCGCCACCCCCACAATCTCCTCCCGCCTCCCCGAAGGGTCTGACCCACTCGAGCTCGGGGCAAACGCCGGAGGCGCTGTTGTTCGGGGCCTGAGACCTACCCCGGGTGTTTAGAAAGCCTCCCCGCCGGTTCCGGGGCTCCCCTGCGCCGCCGCCGCTTCCTCCTCCTCCCCGCTCCGGAACCTTCTCTCCGCCTCCGGCCGTTGGGCGGCGCGCGCACTCGAGCGGCACGTGACCCGGGCCCACGGCCTGATTGACGGGAGCTCCCGACCAATGGAGAGAGAGATCGCGGGAACAGTGGGCGGGCGGCCGAGGGTGACGCGCGCTGGAACGTGTTGACGTCAGAGTACAGACAATGCAACTTGGTTCTCCTGAGTGAGGGAGGCTGGGGGGTCAAGGTTGAATTGATTCTGTGCTGACCCTTGACCTCCCTTGCTCCCCAGTGCAGACCAGGAGAGGTTGCACATTCCAGCTGCTCACTGTGGGGGTTATCAGCGGATCCCAGCCTGGGCTGCAGTTGGGGAGACTGCAGTTAACCTCAGTGCCCGGGGCTCCTGCTACTTATCACTGTCCACTCACCCCAGCAGCAAAGGCCAAGTCTGCAAAGGGGGCGTTGTTTTGGACTGTGATGCCCCCAAGGTTGAATAGGCAGCCAACAATCACTGCATACCCTCACACATTGGCCCTTTGGACGGACACCAGAAGGCAACCAGTGACTGTGGAACTCCTCACTGTAGAGGAATAGGAGGATATGTTGATCGGGTGGGAGGAGGGTCGTGTGGAGTTTAAACCCTGACATGGACCAGTTGGGCCGAATGGCCTGTTTCTGTGCTGTGTTCTATATAATACCATGAAAGGTCACATCAAGGGAATCAGCAACAACAAAAACTTGTATTGATATAATGCCTTTAATGTGTAAAATGTCCCAAGGATTTTCACAGAGTATTATTAGACAAAAACTTGACACCAAGCCACATAAGCAGACATCAGGACAGGTGACCAAAAGCTTGGTCAAAGACATAGGTTTTCAGGAGCAGATTAAAGGAGGAATGAGAGGCGGAGAGGTTTTAGAGATTGGGGTCAAGGCAACAGAAGGTTGAGCGATTACCATCAGGGATGCTCAAAAAGGAAGAATTAGAGGAGAGCAGATATCTCAGCGGTTGTGGGGCTGGGGGAGATTACAGAGATAGGGAGGGGCGAGGCCATGGAGGGATCTGAAAACAAGCATGAACATTTTAAAATCGAGGCGTTGCTTAACCAGGAAGAATGAAGGTCAACGATGATTCCCCAGCATTCTAGGCACACTCGCCTTCCCTCATTCACCTGGACCTTGCTGGCTGCGATATTTCATCCTGCGACCTCGCTTCCACTTGCTTCTGCAAAAAAAAACAAAAGGAAAAATAGCACCGCTCTGTGAGAGTTCTTCCCTCCACAGCTCAAACTTAGGTTATATGGATTACATTTCCCTTCCCGAATGCTTGAGCAGCAACTCCTATCTATTTAGATAGTCAATTTTATTTTCACACAAACCTGTGTCCAGCCTTTGTGATTGAACAATACAAAAGGTATCTGCAATGTGTTTGCTGCAAGTTCTTTATCTTCCCTCTCGAGCAATCTGTCGTGGAAGATAACACATGATTCCAAATTATTCATTCCAGGCATTTTTTTCAAAAAGTCTTACATTCAATTTTGTCACCATGCTGTGGTATTCAAGATCCATTACTGCAGATAAGAAGTTGAACATAACTGGAGTTCTTCTTTTTGTTCCAGCAAAGATCAAAGTCGTTTACACCTTGAAGTTATTTCCATATTAAAGGACCCTCTCAGTAACTTTGCACCATCATCATCATCATCGACAGTCCCTCGAAATGAGGATGACTTACTTCCATGCCGAAAAGGGATGAGTTCACGGCTGTTTCAATGAAGGACCTAATATTCCGGATCCCGAACGACATCCTGAAGGGTGGAAGATGTCTGTGCATGGATTTTTTAACGTGTGGTTGCACATCAGCCACCCCTACTCCCCAACTCCTAACCCCAACCTCTCCTTCACCCCTCACCCCAAACCCCTCACCCCAACCCCTCCTTCACCCCCTCACCCCAACCCCCCTCACCCCAACCCCTCCTTCACCTCCTCACCCCAACCCCCCTCACCCCAACCCCCCTCAGCCCAACCCCACTCACCCCAACCCCTCCTTCACCCCCTCACCCCAACCCCTCCTTCACTTCCTCACCCCAACCCCCCTCACCCCAACCCCTCCTTCACCCCCTCACCCAAACCCCCCTCACCCCAACCCCTCCTTCACTCCCTCACCCCAACCCCCCTCACCCCAACCCCTCCTTCACTCCTTCACCCCAACCCCCCTTACTCCTACTCTGCAACCCCCCTCACACCTACTCTCCAACCTCCCCCTCACCCCAACCCCTCCTTCACCCCAACTCCTATTTCACACATACAATTTCATTTTGACCATCACTTACACCAATGATCCACACTGGGGGTAAATCTCAGGAGCTTCTGTGTGATGGTGAGGTGATCACTGGACAATAAAGCTCCGAGACTGGTGGAGGGCTGCTCATTATCCTCAGTGTGATTTAATCCCCTTTCCCACTGAATACTGCGGACAGACATGGTCACCTTGGTAACAGAATGGTCAGTGTGACATCATTTTCTAAACAAGAGCACACAAGACAATGGGTTATCAATAAATGGTAAAGGTATTAAACACTCTGCAATTACATTGTAAACAAAATGGAAATAAAATGCTGGAAAATAATTGGTGAAGATAATTTATCTCTGGAATTGACTAGCAAACATTAAAAATGATGTGCTTTGTATACACAAACACTATATATAAGAAAAAATATATATATGCTATACATATATATATATGCTGTGATATATATATATAGACTTTGTGTGCTCGTTTCAGTTCTGCGTAACCTGATGCGATCCACATTCTATGTTCTTCAGCCCATCCAGTGCTTGCTGGGTCAGGATATAAAGAGACTGCGCGCTGTTCCTCCTCCCACTGCCTGGGGGAATGGGGCAGATATTTAAAGGGGCAGGGACTCCCCTTTCTCTGCCTCATTATAGTTAAAGAGACAGTCCAGTTTATCTTGGGGTGTCGGAGGACTTCACTAACAGAGCTCCCATCAACAGTCGCTCCTTTCTGTACTATGCAGTGATTGTCAAGCTGTCTATTTCAGTGACTTGAGCCTTTCTAAAATGTCTCACTGTTTTTGATGATCCACTTGTATAATTTGGAAAGATTTTAGAATTGTGCAGTGTGATGAAGGTGTTGGTTAAAGGTGGAGTCAAATTTGTTTCAAAATATTCTGTTCTAACCCTCCCCCAACACCCCAAATTTTAGAACACTGCAATACTGACTGGGGAAGTTCTCAAGTTCGATCCATGATCAAGGTTGGGTTCAGTTCTGCACCCGCTGTGCGCAGAGTGAGAATAAACTCAATGAGCTGCTGATTTTCTCCGCTGGGTCTTCTGTGCTGGCCTAATAGGGTGAGCCCGGGCTGGCCCAATAGAGTGAGCCCATGCTGGCCCAATAGGATGAGCCCAGGATTGACCAATAGGGTGAGTTGATCTCAGCCAAGGCAGCAGTTCAGGGATTATAATTGTCCTCAGTACCACTGGGCTAAATATGAGTAAAAATCAGCCAGTGTCCCTACGATTCGTACCGATCCAGTGACCTCAACTGTGAAGTGTGTGGATGTCATTTGAGGACAGGATTTGAAGCTGTGATGCCTACCATAGTAGAGCTGGCACTCACTGAGTCGAGTGACGGTGAGGCACTAGAGGTTAACTAATGTCTGTGGAATTGCACCCAGCCAGATTCAGCACTTTCTGGAGATAATAAATCTCAGACGATGAAAGGAATGTTGAATTTAGACAGTGAGGATGGAGGGAGAGTGTCTAGAATAAGGAATTTACAGCTTAGGGGGGACAGGAGGGGACAGAATGTTCTGTAGAATCTAGAATTGTCTGTTCTGAATTTCTATCCTGTATTTAAAGTAACAATGTTTGTAAGCACCATTTATTTGCAGGGTATTAGAAGGGGAGGATCTGCAGCTGGGAAACTCAATCCAAACATCGCCTCAAGATTTGACAGATTCCCAGATTGATCAGGATCACCTTATCATCAGCCTTTGTTAAAACACCAATCACAGCGGGGAGAAACAGGACACATGTTGTGTGTGTGGATACACCTTCAACCAATCGTTCAGTCTGTGAGACTCGTGTACCCACCTGACTCAACACTGTAAATGTGGGGACAGTGGGAATGGATGGTGTTGTACATGGAAAGTGATTCAGTCGCTCATCTCACCAACTGACATTCGAGGAGTTAGATAACAGACTTTCTCCTGTGAATATAGAGCTGGTTTATTGGGCCGTAATTTGTTTACTTATTCATCTTGTTGACTCTAAATCTTTGCCAATTATTTGATGTGATCGGTTTACATGTACGTATTTTTAAAAATATGTTTGCTGAGTGGATTCAAATACAAATTGAAACCAGGTTTGGAGGCGTAATGCTCCATTCACACATCGAGTTCCACTATTTGAAGGGGCTGCTCCTGAAATTCTGGCTGCACTTCAGGCCCACTCTCCTGATCTTTGGGCACCCTGTGCGGAGGGGAGCGGGTAGGTCCGAAGGCCTCCTCGTAGGACTGCTCCTGGGCACGGCCAAGGGTGCCATCAGCCGGTCCAGGCAGCGGGCGGTCGAGGGGGTCGTTCAACCTGACTGCCTGCCTCTCTTCCGCTCTTACATCCGGTCCAGGGTGTCCTTGGAGATGGAGCACGCGGTGTCCACCGGTACGCTCGCGGCCTTCCGCGAGAGGTGGGCACCGGAGGGACTGGAGTGCATCATCACGCCCGGCAACCAAATTTTAATTTGATTTTACGTTTTAAAGTTAATTTGTTTTAATTGCCGGTGCTTTTAGTGTCCCCTCTCCTTTTATAGGGGGCACTGGAAAAAGGAAAAATTTGATTTTAGTGCCCCAAAAAAAAAAACACAAAAAAATAAATAAAAAAGGGGCCTTGTAAATGTCTTGTGTGTGTCATCCAGGTCGGGTGGCACGGATACATGTTTTATGTTTTTGCAGGTGAACTCCAAAAAGAGTTTCACACATCGAGTTCCACTATTTGAAGGGGCTGCTCCTGAAATTCTGGCTGCACTTCAGGCCCACTCTCCTGATCTTTGGGCACCCTGTGCGGAGGGGAGCGGGTAGGTCCGAAGGCCTCCTCGTAGGACTGCTCCTGGGCACGGCCAAGGGTGCCATCAGCCGGTCCAGGCAGCGGGCGGTCGAGGGGGTCGTTCAACCTGACTGCCTGCCTCTCTTCCGCTCTTACATCCGGTCCAGGGTGTCCTTGGAGATGGAGCACGCGGTGTCCACCGGTACGCTCGCGGCCTTCCGCGAGAGGTGGGCACCGGAGGGACTGGAGTGCATCATCACGCCCGGCAACCAAATTTTAATTTGATTTTACATTTTAAAGTTTAATTTGTTTTAATTGCCGGTGCTTTTAGTGTCCCCTTCCCTTTTATAGGGGGCACCGGAGAAATTGTGATTTTAGTGCCCAAAAAAAACCCCCAAAAAAACCCAAAAAAACACAAAAAAAAAAACCAAAAAAAGGGAAAAAAGGCCTTGTAAATGTCTGGTGTGTCACCCAGGTCGGGTGGCACAGTTTAATATTTATGTTTTGCAGGTAGACTCTAAAAGAGTTTCACACATCGAAGGTGAGAGAGATACTGTGGGGCACATGCTAAGTCCAGTATCTGAAGGTGATTAACAGACTGGGTTTTATGTTTAGTGATCCTGGGCGTGTTATCAACACCTCGCTGAATACCAGGGCGAGATCATCAACTCTGGAAGGTATGGGAAACTGGGACTTGCCCCTGAGAGTAACTGAAGGTATAAGAACTAAAATAATCCAGAGTTAGAGAGGAGAAAAGGCCCAAAATGGAGCAGTCAGTAACAGGATGTCAATTAGTCTCTTCTTATTTTGGAGTCATCAAATATCGACACACTCTATTATTTGAAATAACAAAATATTAAACTCCAGCCCAATTATAGGGGTTATTAACATCAGCAGAAACAATCCCTAAATGATAGAATGAACACGATTCAGTTAAGAAGTGATTAACAGCAGCAATAACAGTAGAAACAAACCCCTGCAGTCACTTGTGAACTCGCTGCTGTCTCAGCAGGTCGGATGAATGAGTGAATCCCTTCCCACACTCAGAGCAGGTGAGCAGTCTCTCCCCAGTGTGACTGTGACGATGCATTGCCAGCTTACAAGGTTGGGTTCAGTTCTGCACCCGCTGTGCGCAGAGTGAGAATAAACTCAATGAGCTGCTGATTTTCTCCGCTGGGTCTTCTGTGCTGGCCCAATAGGGTGAGCCCGGGCTGGCCCAATAAAGTGAGCCCATGCTGGCCCAATAGGATGAGCCCGGGATTGCCCAATAGGGTGAGCCTGAGCTGGCACAATAGGGTGATGTAATGAGCAGAACTGTGTGAGTACTCCAGCTATGTCCTAACTAGTGTTTTACACAGTTCTAGCATAACCTCCAGAGGGAGGTGGGAGCCTGGAACTTACTGCCTGAAAGAATAGTAGGGGCAGAAACCCTCATCGCATTTACAAAAGTGCTTGGATATGCACTGGAAGTGCGTTAACCTACAGGGCTACGGACCAAGAGCTGGAAAGTGTGATTAGGCTGGATAGCTCTTTTTCGGCCACACAGACATGATGAGTCTAATGGCCTCGTTCTGTGTTGTAAACTGCTATGATTACATGTCACCAATCCTCTCCTGTCTGATATAAACCAACCCCACAGTCACTGGCACCAATCCTCTCCTGTCTGATATAATGTTGTGAAAGACAGTGGAAGGCCAGAAGATTGGGAATTTTTTAGAAACCAGCAAAGGACGACAAAAAAATGATAAAGACAGAAAAGATAGCATGAGAACAAACTAGCAAGAAATATAAAAACAGCCAGTAAGAGCTTCTACGGGTATAGAAAAAGGAAATGAGTAGCTAAAGTAAACGTTATCCCTTAGAGGATGAGACTGAAGAATTAATAACGGGAAACATGGAAATGGCATAGATTTTGAACACATATTTTGTCTTGTTCTTCACGGTAGAGGACACTAAAAACATCCCAACAGTTGATAATCAAGGAGCTATTGCGGTGGTGAGGGTGGGGTGATGGGGCGACTTAAAACAGTCACTATCACTAGAGATAAAGTACTCAGCAAACAAATGGGACTAAAGGTGGACAAATCCCCCGGACCTGATAGCATGCATCCTAAGGTCTTAAAAGAAGTGGCTGCAGAAATAGTGGATGCACTGGTTGTAATCTGCCAAAATTCCCTGAATTCTGGAGAGGTCCCAGCAGACTGGAAAACTGCAAATGTAACACCCCTATTCAAGTGAGGAGGGAGGCAGAGAGCAGGAAACCATAGACCAGTTAGCCTACCATCTCAGTGGGAAAATACTGGAATGCATCATTAACGAATTAGTAGCAGGACATTTAGAAAATCATGTTGCAGTCCAGCAGAGTCAGCATGGTTTTATGAAAGGGAAATCATGGTTGATACATTTTCTGGAGTTGCTTGGCGATGTAATGAGCAGAGTGCATAAAGGAATACCAGTTGAATTGTATATTTGCATTTCCAGAAAACATTCGATAAGGTGCCACACAAAAGGTTATTACACAAGGTAAGAGCTCACGGGGTTGGGGGTAATATATCAGAATGGATAGAGGATTGGCTAAGTAACAGAAAACAGAGAGTCGGTATAAATGGGTCATTTTCCGGTTGGCAAACTGTAACTAGTGAGGTGCTGCAGGGATCAGTGCTGGGACCGCAACTATTTACAATTTATATTAATGACTTGGATGAAGGGACCAAGTGCAACACAGTCAAATTTGTTGATGATACAAAGATAGGTGAGAAACCAAGTTGTGAGGAAGATGCAAATAATCTAGAAAGGGATATGGATAGGATAATGAGGTACCAACGATATAGGTACAAAATGGGATGAGGTCCAACAAGCTAAATTTAGGGAGCTAGGAGTTAAATTAAAAAGTAGGACCTCAAAGATAGTAATCTCAGGATTGCTACCAGTACCACGTGCTAGTCAGAGTAGAAATACCGGGATAGTTAAGATGAATAAGTTTCTTGAGGAATGGTGCAAGAGGAAGGGATTCAAATTCCTGGGACATTGGAACCGGTTCTGGGGGAGGTGGGACCATGACAACCGGTCTGCACCTGGGCAGGACCGGAACTGATATCCTAGGGGGAGTGTTTGCTAGTGCTGTTGGGGTGGGTTTAAACTAATACAGCAGGGGGATGGGAATCTATGCAGGGAGACAGAGTAAAATGGGGGCAGAAGCAAAAGGTAGAAAGGAGATAAGGAAAAGTGGAGGGCAGAGAAATCAAAGGCAAAAATCAAAAAGGGCCACATTACAACATAATTCTAAAAGAACAAAGAGTGTTAAAAAAACAAGTCTGAAGGCTGTGTCTCAATGTGAGGAGCATTCATAATAAGGCACAGATAGCTGTTAATGGATAGGATGTAATTGGGATTACGGAGACATGACTCCAGGGTGACCAAGGCTGGTAACTCAACATCCAGGGGTATTCAATATTCAGGAAGGATAGACAGAAAGGAAAAGGAAGTGGGGTAGTGTTACTGGTTAAAGAGGAGATTAACAAAATAGTAAGAAGGACATTAGCTTGGATGATGTGGAATCATCGGTCATTGGCAAAATACTGGATGTCCCGAACTACATCCCGAAGGGTGGAAGATGCCTGTGCATGGATTTTTTTAACGTGTGGTGGCCGTTGCACAGAAGCCACCACATGGGCTTGACAGAGCAAGGTCTTGGTCCAGTGGCGAGGATTAACCAGGACGACTGGAGACCAGCTCTGCTGCATGGACCTAGTGCGCACACATATCGCAGTGTGGGCTGGCCCGTGCCGCACGCTGCTCCTTTTCTGCTCCGACCTGCCATAACATATCCCGATCTTCCAATATAACATGGACAGGGTATCCGGTCATTTATCACATTGCTGTTTGTGGGAGCTTGCTGTGTTCAAATTGGCTGCTATGTTTCCAACATTACAACAATGACTACACTCAAAAGTACTTCATTGGCTGTAAAGCATTTGAGACGTTTGGTGGACATGAAAGGCGCTATATCAATGCAAGTCTTTCTTTCTTAATACAAAAGGAAAATACTGCAGATGCTGAAATCTGAAATAATAACAAACTGCTGGAAATCTCAGCAGGTCAGGCAACATCTGAGAGAAAGAATAGAGTATGAGAGGAAGCTTGCAGGAAACATAAAAACTGACTGCAAAAACTTCTATAGATATGTGAAGAGAAAAAGATTAGTGAAAAAAACGTAGGTCGCTTGCAGTCAGAATCAGGTACATTTATAATGGGGAACAAAGAAATGGCAGGCCAATTGAACAAATACTTTGGTTCTGTCTTCACTAAGGAAGACACAAATAACCTTTCAGAAATATTAGGGGACCAAGGGTCTAGCAAGAAGGGGGAACTGAAGGAAATCCTGATTAGTCAGGAAATTGTGTTACGGAAATTTATGGGATTGAAAGCCAATAAATCCCCAGGGCCTGATAGACTGCATCCCAGAGTACTTAAGGAAATGGCCCTAGAAATAGTGGATGCATTGATGGTCATTTTCCATCATTCTATCAACTCTGGATCAGTTCCTATGGATTTAAGGGTAACGAGTGTAATACCACTTTTTAAAAAAGTGAGCGAGAAAACCAAATTAGAGACCGGTTAGCCTGACATCAGTTGTGGGGAAAATGTTGGAATCAATTATTAAAGATGTAATAGCAGCACATTTTGAAAGCAGTGACAGGATCGGTCCAAGTCAGCATGGATTTATGAAAGGGAAATCATGCTTGACAAATCTTCTAGAATTTTTTGAGGATGTAACAAGTAGAGTGGACAAGGGAGAGCCAGTGGATGTGGTGTATTTGGACTTTCAAAAGGCTTTTGACAAGATCCCACAAAAGAGATTAGTGTGCAAAATTAAAGCACATGGTATTGGGGGTAATGTATTGATGTGGATGGAGAACTGGTTGGCAGACAGGAAGCAAAGAGTAGGCATAAATGGGTCCTCTTCAGAATGGCAGGTGGTGACTAATGGGGTACCGCAAGGTTCAGTGCTGGGACCTCAGCTATTTACAATATACATTAATGATTTAGACGAAGGAATTGAATGTAATCTCTCCATGTTTGCGGATGACACTAAGCTGGGTGGCAGTGTGAGCTGTGAGGAGGATTCTAAGAGGCTGCAGGGTGGCTTGGACAGGTTGCATGAGTGGGCAAATGCATGGCAGATGCAGTATGATGTAGATAAATGTGAGGTTATCCACTTTGGTGGCAAAAACATGAAGGCAGAATATTATCTGAATGGTGACAGATTAGGAAAAGGGAAGGTACATCGAGATCTGGGTGTCATGGTACATCAGTCATTAAAAGTTGGCATGCAGGTACAGCAGGCAGTGAAGAAGGCAAATGGCATGTTGGCCTTCATAGCGAGAGGATTTGCGTATAGCAGGGAAGTCTTACTGCAGTTGTACAGGGCCTTGGTGAGGCCACACCTTGAATATTGTGTACAGTTTTGGTCTCCTAATCTGAGGATGGACATTCTTGCTATTGAGGGAGTGCAGCGAAGGTTCACCAGACTGATTCCTGGGATAGCAGGACTGACATATGAAGACTGGATCAACGAGGCTTATATTCACTGGAATTTAGAAGAATAAGAGTGGATCTCATAAACATAAAATTCTGACGGGATTGGACGGGTTAGATGCAGGAAGAATGTTCCGGAAGTTGGGGAAGTCCAGAAACAGGGGTCACAGTCTAAGGACAAGGGGTAAGCCAATTAAGACTGAGATGAGGAGAAACTTCTTCACTCAGAGAATTGTGAACCTGTGGAATTCTCTACCACAGAAAGTTGTTGAGGCCAGTTCGTTATATTCAAAAGGAGTTAGATGTGGCTCTTACAGCTAAAGGGATCAAGGGGTATTGGGAGAAAGCATTGAATGGTGGTGCAGGCTCGAAGGGCTGAATGGCCTACTCCTGCACCTATTTTCTATGTTTCTATAACGAGAAAAAATCTGGCAGATGGACCATAATGTGGTAAAATGTCAGGTTATCCCCTTTGGTAGGAAAAAGAAAAAACAAAATTATTTAAATGGGGACTATTGCAAAATGCTGTAGTACAGAGGGATCTGGAAGTTCTTCTACATGAAACTCAAAAAGTTAGCATTCAAATACAGCAAGTAATCAGGAAGGCAAATGGAATGCTGGCCTTTATTGCAAGGAGGATGGAGTATGAAAGTAGGGAAGTCCTGCTACACCTGTACAGGGCATTGGCAATACCACACCTGGAGTACTGCACACAGTTTTGCTCTGGACTTGTCTCTATTCCCGTGCCTTGGGGATTGCTGCACCAGATGGGAGGGGCAGCATTTGGGGACACGGATTCCCCACCAATTCCGATTCCCCTTCTTTCTGGTGGATAATGGAGGGGCCACTGTGTGTAATGTGCAAGTCAGTAAGCATTGTCAGTAAGCTCTTTCTAATTGGACATTTTATTCAGTCGAAACTTTCACACGCTATTGCAGATTTTGTACCAAAGATCAATTTAGGATTAAAGTAAAAGTTCATAATTTTATTGCAAACTAACTTTCTGTTGAGAGTCGCTGAATTAAGGGGAAAAACAACACACCGTGTTTCTTAAATGGACACTGCAGCCCCGAGAACACAATCAGCAATATATCCAGAATATTAAAGTCCAGCCCAGTTATAGGGTTATTAACATCAGCAGAAACAAATCCCAACTGTCAGAATGAACATGGTTCAGTCAGGATGTGATTAACAGCAGTAATAACAGCAGATTCCAACCCCTGCAGTCACTTGTGAACTCGCTGGTGTGTCAGCAGGTGGGATGACTGAGTGAATCCCTTCCCACACTCTGAGCAGGTGAATGGCCTCTCCCCAGTGTGAACTCGCTGGTGTGTCAGCAGGGTGGATGACCGAGTGAATCCCTTCCCACACTCTGAGCAGGTGAACGGCCTCTCCCCAGTGTGAACTCGCTGGTGTCTCAGCAGGTCGACTGAACATGTGAATCCCTTCCCACACTCAGAGCAGGTGAATGGCCTCTCCCCGGTGTGAATTCGCATGTGTATCAGCAGGTTGAATGACCGAGTGAATCCCTTCCCACACTCTGAGCAGGTGAATAGCCTCTCCCCAGTGTGAACTCGCTGGTGTGCCAGCAGGGTGGATGACCGAGTGAATCCCTTCCCACACTCAGAGCAGGTGAATGGCCTCTCCCCAGTGTGAACTCGCTGGTGTTTCAGCAGGTTGGATGACTGAGTAAATCCCTTCCCACACTCAGAGCAAGTGAATGGCCTCTCCTCAGTGTGAACTCGCTGGTGTATCCGCAGGATGGATGAATAAGTGAATCCCTTCCCACATTCAGAGCAGGTGAACGGTCTCTCCCCGGTGTGAACTCGCCGGTGAGCTACAAGTTGGGATGACCCAGTGAATCCCTTCCCACTCTCTGAGCAGGTGAACGGCCTCTCCCCAGTGTGAACTCGCTGGTGTCTCAGCAGGTCGGCTGAAAATGTGAATCCCTTCCCACACTCTGAGCAGGGGAATGGCCTCTCCCCAGTGTGAACTCGCTGGTGTGTCAGCAGGGTGGATGACCGAGTGAATCCCTTCCCACACTCTGAGCAGGTGAATGGCCTCTCCCCAGTGTGAACTCGCTGGTGTATCAGCAGGTCGGATGATCGAGTGAATCCCTTCCCACACTCTGAGCAGGTGAACGGGCTCTCCCCAGTGTGAACTCGCTGGTGTCTCAGCAGGTCGGCTGAACATGTGAATCCCTTCCCACACTCTGAGCAGGGGAATGGCCTCTCCCCAGTGTGAACTCGCATGTGTATCAGCAGGTTGGATGACTGAGTAAATCCCTTCCCACACTCAGCGCAGGTGAATGGCCTCGCCCCTGTGTGAGTGCGTTCGTGTGACTGCAGGTGGGATGATCGAGTGAATCCCTTCCCACACTCTGAGCAGGTGAACGGCCACTCCCCAGTGTGACTGCGTCGATGAATTTCCAGCTCAGATGGTGATCTGAATACCTTCCCACAGTCACCACATTTCCACGGTTTCTCCATGGTGCGGGTATCCTTGTGACTCTCCATGGTTGGACGATGGGTTGAAGCCTCGCCCACGCACACAACACGTTTACAGTTTCTTCGCGCTGTGAATGGTGCGATGATTTTTCAGGCTGTTTAATTGGTTAAAGCTCTTTCCACAGGCAGTGCACTGGAACACTCACTCGGGTGTGTGTGTCTCGGTGCTTTTCCAGTCACACTGATGTTTGAAATCTTTTCCAACAGACAGAACAGACAAACATTTCTCCTTCCACTTTCATAGGCCGATGATATTCAGGTCCTGATAAATCGATTGACTTTGTCAGATCTTGACGTGATGTTTGGTTTGTGTTTCCTGTCTGAAAATCTTCCCTTCTAATATTCTGTAAAAGGAGATAATAAAAGGTTACCGCACAAGATAATAGTTCACGGGGTTGGGAGTAATATATTCGCATGGATAGGATTGGTTAACTGACAGAAAACAGAGATTCGGGATAAATTCTCAGTTTGGCAATCAGTAACTAGTGGGGTGCTGCAGGAATCAGTGTTGGGCCCCCAACTATTTACAATCTAGATTAATGAATTGGATGAAGGGACCGAGTGTAATGTTGCCAAGATGGGAGGAAATGTACTGTGCGAGGAGGACACAAAAAACCTGCAAAACGACACAGACAGGCTAAGTGAGTGGGCAGAAATTTGGCAGATGGAGTAAAATGTTGGAAAGTGTGAGGTTATGCGCTTTGGCAGAAAAAAATTCGAAGAGCATGTTATTATTTAAATGGAGAAATATTTGCAGTACAGCGGGACCTGGGGAGTCCTGCTGCATGAAACACAAAAGGTAAGTATGCAGGTACAGCAAGTGAACAGGAAGGCCAATGGAATCATGGTCTTTATTGCAAAGGGGATGTTGTATAAAAGCAGGGAAGTCTTGCTACAGTTATACGGGGTATTGGTGAGGCCACACCTTGAATACTGCGTACAGTTTTGGTTTCCATATCTAAGAAAGGAGATACTTGCTTTGGAGGCAGTTCAGCGAAGGTTCACAAGGTTGATTCCGGAGATGAGGGGGTTGACTTATGAGGAAAGGTTGAGAAGGTTTGGCCTCTACTCATTGGAATTCAGACGAATGAGAGGTGATTTTATCGAAACGTATAAGATTGTGAGGGAGCTTGACAAGGTGGATGCAGAGAGGGTGTTTCCACTGAGAGGGGAGACTAGAACTAGAGGACATAAACTTAGAATAAGGGGCCACCCATTTAAAACTGAGATGAGGAGGAATATCTTCCCTCAAAGGGTTGTAAATCTGTGCAATTCGCTGCCTCAGAGAGCTGTGGAAGCTGGCTCATTGAATAAATTTAAGACAGAGAAAGACAATTTCTTAATCGATAAGGGAATAAGGGGTTATGGGGAGCAGACAGAGAAGTGGACCCGAGTCCATGATCAGCTCAACCATGATCGTATTAAATGGTGGAGCAGACTCGAGGGGCCGTATGGCCTACTTCTTCTTATGTTCTTATGCTGACTCTGGCTGGGTTCAGTTCTACACTCACTGGTTCCCCTTCCTCCCCTCCCCTGATGGTGCTGACTCTGGCTGGGTTCAGTTCTACAATCACTGGTTCCCCTCCCTCTCCCTCCCCTGATAGTGGTGACTCTGGCTGGGTTCAGTTCTTCAATCACATGTTTCCCACTCTCTGCTCCCCTGATGGTGCTGACTCTGGCTGGGTCCAGTTCTTCAATCACATGTTTCCCACTCTCTGCTCCCCTGATGGTGCTGACTCTGGCTGGGTCCAGTTCTTCAATCACACGTTTCCCACTCTCTGCTCCCCTGATGGTGCTGACTCTGGCTGGGTTCAGTTCTTCAATCACACGTTCCTTTCTCTCTCCGCCCCTGAAGGTTCTGACTCTGGCTGGGTTCAGTTCCATACTCACTGGTTCCTCACCTTCCCTGAGGATGCTGACTCTGGCTGGGTTCAGTTCTACATTCACTGGTTCCCCTCTCTCTCCTCCCCTGATGCTGCTGACTCTGACTGGGTTCAGTTCTACAATAACTGGTTTCCTCTCTCGCTCCTCCTCTGAAGTGCTGGCTATCTTAGATCTGGTCCTGTGTAATGAGATAGGATTAATAAACAATCTCCGAATAAAGGAGCCCCTTGGAATGAGTGATCGTAGCGTGGTTGAATTTCAAATTCAGATGGAGAGCGAGAAATTTGGATCTCAAACCAGCGTTCTAAGCTTAAATGATGGAGACTACAAAGGTATGAGGGCAGATTGGGCAAAAGTGGACTGGGAAAATAGATTGAAGTGTAGGACGGTTAAAGTGTAGGGCCAAATTACAGCAAAATTCTTAAGGGGCAAAGTGTGTTAAAAACACAAGCCTGAAGGCTCTGTGCCTCAATGCAAGGAGTATTCGGAATAAGGTGGATGAATTAACTACACAGATAGCTGTTAACCGATATGATGTAATTGGCATCACGGAGACATGGCTCCAGGGTGACCAAAGCTGGGAACTCACCATCCAGGGGTATTCAACATTCAGGAAGGATAGACAGAATGGAAAAGGAGGTGGGGTGGCGTTGCTGGTTAAAGAGGAAATTAACGCAATAGTAAGGAAGGACATTAGCTTGGATGATGTGGAATCAGTATGGATGGAGCTACGGAATACCAAAGAGCAGAAAACGCTAGTGGGAGACCACCAAACAGTAGTAGTGAGGTTGGGGGCAGCACCAAATAAGAAATTAGGGATTCGTTCAATAAAGGTACAGCAGTTATCATGGGCGATTTTAATCTACATATTGATTGGGCTAACCAAACTGGTAGCAATGCGTTGGAGGAGGATTTCCTGGTGTGTATTAGGGATGGTTTTCGAGACCAATATGTCGAGGAACCAACTAGAGAGCTGGCCATCCTAGACTGGGTGATGTGTAATGAGAGAGGACCAATTAGCAATCTTGTTGTGCAAGGCCCCTTGGGGAAGAGTGACCAAAAGTATGGTAGAATTCTTTATTAAGATGGAGAGTTACACATAATTAAGGTGAAGATAGGCACATTTTTGAGCGATAAGGGAGTAAAGGGTTATGGGGAGCGGACGGGGAATTGGAACCTAATCCATGATCGGATCAGCAATTATTTTATTGAATGGGGAGCAGGCTCAAGGGGCCAAATGGCCTACACCTGCTCCAATTTCTTATGTTCTAGACAGTTTCCCCTCCACTTCCAGTTTTCACCACCGATTCTGGCTGGGTTCAGTTCTACACTCACTGGTTCCCCTCCCCTGAAGGTGCTGACTCTGGCTTGGTTCAGTTCCAGACACTGCTTGGTTCAGTTCCAGACACTGACATCATTCACATTTTTCCTGCACCAACATGGCCGCACATGCGCTTTGCTACTCACTGGATATAGATAGCAGACCGTTGAACCTGACTTCCTACACACAAATGTCCGCCGTTAGTCTGGGCCTGTGACCGGGAGAAAGCCCCGAAGCTGCAACCGCCGATATTCCGCTTATTATTTCGGGCTTGCGGCGGGCACCGGTTGTTTATGAAGCCTCTCCGGCTCCCCGCTCGTTCATTACTCCGCTCTGTACCGATGAAAAGGACACTTCTGAGGAGCCTTCCCAAAACGTGTGGCCTCCGCCATTACCCGCACCGGACATGCTCCAAAGCCCCGCCCCCCAGGATCCGCGCCTGCGCATTGAGCTCCTGTAGTCTGGGTGCGGCACATTCTTCCCCGCGGGGCATGCTGTGTGCATAAGACCATGAGAAATTGGAGCAGGAGTGGGCCACCCGGACCCCCGGGCCTGCTCCCCATTCAATAAGATCATGGCTGACCTGATCAGAGAGTCAGCTCCACTTCCCTGCCCGCTCCCCAGAGCCCTTTACTCCCTTATCGCTCAAAAATCTGTCCATCTCCGCCTTAAATATATTCAATGAACCAGCCCCCATGGCTCCCTGGGGCAGAGAATTCCACAGATTTACAACCCTCTGAGAAAAGAAATTCCTCCTCATCTCAGTTTTAAATGGGCTGAGGAGAAAGGCTGCATTTGTGAATAGAACAGGATTTACTGTGATTGCATTGGACACTGAAACATGTTCATTCTGGCAGCTCTTGTTTATTTCTGATGATCTTAATAACCCTTATACCTGAGCTGGAAATTGATACCCTGTATAAATGTTGAATAAATTATCTGTGTTTCAAACACAGTGTTTCGAATATTTTATTGCTCCGTGATCGCAGGAGACCAATTGATGTTTCATTTTAGTGCTTTTTCTTAATCTAACTTATATCACTTCTTACCGAGTTTGTATTCTATCATATAAACCCCAAACTTGTTCTGTTTGAGGTCCTACAAGATGAATTTATGGAGCTAGGAGCTAAATTAAAAAGTAGGACCTCAAAGGTCATAATCTCAGGATTGCTACCAATGCCACGTGCTGGTCAGAGTAGGAATCGCAGGATAGCTCAGAGGAATACGTGACTTAAGGAGTGGTGCAGAAGAGAGGGATTCAAATTCCTGGAATATTGGAACCGGTTCTGGGGAAGGTGGGACCAGTACAATTGATCTACACCTGGGAAGGACCAGAACCAATGTCCTAGGGGGAGTGTTTGCTAGTTCTGTTGGGGAGGGGTTAGACTAATATGGTTGTGGGATGGGAACCTATGCAGGGAGACAGAGGGAAATAGAATGCGGGCAGAAGCAAACCCATTGTAAATGTCAACAATTGTATTTAAGTGCTGTTCAGAGGGCAGTGTCATTAATTTAGAATTTTTTTACATCAACAACAATACCAGGAATCAGAGAGTGTAGATGAATGGAGTAGGATTCAAGAGTAGAAAGAAGAAAAGTAAAAGTGGAGGGCAGAGAAACCTAAGACAAAAAGCAAAAAGGGCCACATTACAGCAAAATTGTTAAGGGGCAAAGTGTGTTGGAAAGACAAGCCTGAAGGCTCTGTGCCTCAATGTGAGGAGTATTCATAATAAGGTGGACGAATTAACTGCACAGATAGCTGTTAACAGATATGATGTAATTGGCATCACGGAGACATGGCTCCAGGGTGACCAAGGCTGGGAACTCAACATTCATGGGTATTCAACATTCAGGAAGGATAGACAGAATGGAAAAGGAGCTGGGGTGGCGTTGCTGATTAAAGAGGAAATTAACGCAATAGTAAGGAAGGACATTAGCTTGGATGATGTGGAATCAGTATGGGTGGAGCTACGGAATACAAAAGGGCAGAAAACGCTAGTGGGAGTTATGTACACACCACCAAACTGTAGTAGTGAGGTTGGGGGCAGCATCAAATAAGAAATTAGGGATGCGTGCAATAAAGGTACAGCAGTTATCATGGGCGACTTTAATCTGCATATTGATTGGGCTAACCAACCCGGTAGCAATGCAGTGGAGGCGGATTTCCTGGAGTCTTTTATGGATGGTTCTCTAGACCAATATGCCGAGGAACCAACTAGGGGGAGGCCAACTTAGACTGCGCGTTGTGTAATGAGAGAGGATTAATTAGCAATCTCATTGTGCGAGGCCCCTTGGAGAAGAGTGACCATAATATGGTGGAATTCTACATTAGGATGGAGAATGAAACAGTTAATTCAGAGACCGTGGTCCAGAACTTAAAGAAAGATAACTTTGAATATATGAGGCGTGAATTGGCTAGGATAGATTGGCGAATGATATTTACGGGGTTGACTGTGGATGGGCAATGGCAGACATTTAGAGACCGCATGGATGAACTACAACAACTGTACATCCCTGTCTGGCGTAAAAATAAAAAAGGGAAGGTGGCTCAACTGTGGCTATCAAGGGAAACAGGGATAGTATTAAAGCCAAGGAAGTGGCATACAAATTGGCCAGAAATAGCAGCGAACCCGGGGACTGGGAGAAATTTAGAACTCAGCAGAGGAGGACAAAGGGTTTGATTAGGGCAGGGAAAATAGAGTCCGAGATGAAGCTTGCAGGGAACATTAAGACAGACTGCAAAAGTTTCGATAGATATGTAAAGAGAAAAAGGTTAGTAAAGACAAACGTAGGTCCCCTGCAGTCAGAATCAGGGGATGTCATAACGGGGAACAAAGAAATGGCAGACCACTTGAACAAGTACTTTGGTTCGGTATTCACTAAGGAGGACACAAACAACCTTCCAGATATAAAAGAGGTCAGAGGTCTAGCAAGAAGGAGGAACTGAGGGAAATCCTTATTGGTCGGGAAATTGTGTTGGGCAAATTGATGGGATTGAAGGCCAATAAATCCCCAGGGCCTGATGGACTGCATCCCAGAGTACTTAAGGAGGTGCCCTTGGAAATAGTGGATGCATTGACAGTCATTTTCCAACATTCCATAGACTCTGGATCAGTTCCTATGAAGTGGAGGGTAGCTAATGTAACACCACTTTACAAAAAAGGAGGGAGAGAAAAAACAGGTAATTATAGACCGGTCAGCCTGACATCGGTAGTGGGTAAAATGATGGAATCAACTATTAAGGATGTCATAGCTGCGCATTTGGAAAGAGGTGACATGATAGGTCCAAGTCAGCATGGATTTGTGAAAGGGAAATCATGCTTGACAAATCTTCTGGAATTTTTTGAGGATGTTTCCAGTTGAGTGTGTTAGTGTGAATGTTTTGAAGAATCACTCAACACTCAGAGTCGGTTCCAATGCCAATGCGGCCTTTATTTTCACTAGCGGGGAGGAAGCCTCAGGACTGGATCCAGGCACTTCTCTCCGATGAACAAAGAAACTCATCGATATTTATATGTTTTACAATAGTTCTTTACAGTTACTCAGCCCACTTCGGCTGGACACAATCCAATCACAACGATTATAGATTACGTATAGGTTTCTTTAACCCAATAGAATTCTCCTGATATCTCAGGGGCTGTATGTTAGGTTTTTGTCAGCTCGGGCTGATTAATGACCTCGTTATGTGAGGCAGGTTCCCCCCTTATCTCTGTTCCTCGGGGCTCGGCTGTGTGAAGTCACAGATTATACCGGTGTACTATAAAGGTTCGTTATAATTATCTTGTATCCAAGGCATTCCTGGTAGTGGGCCTCACTAGGTCATTGCTCGGTCAGCCTCAGTCAGTAGTTCATTACTTGACTAACTGAGTACCCATCATGCTTGGGCAGCCATTTTATATGTGGCCACTTTAAACTGAAATGAGTTTAGATATATTCAGCAGGTGCCTAATGCCGAGTGTTTTGATATATTCAGCAGGTGCCTAATGCCTACAACAAGTGGACAAGGGAGAACCAGTTCATGTGGTGTATTTGGAATTTCATAAGGCTTTCGACAAGGTCCCACACAAGAGATTAATGTGCAAAGTTAAATTACATGGGATTGTGGGTAGTGTGCTGACGTGGATTGAGAACTGGTTGGCAGACAGGAAGCAAAGAGTAGGAGTAAATGGGGACTTTTCAGAATGGCAGGCAGTGACTAGTGGGGTACCGCAAGGTTCTGTGCTGGGGCCCCAGCTGTTTACATTGTACATTTATGATTTAGACGAGGGGATTAAATGTAGTATCTCCAAATTTGCGGATGACACTAAGTTGGGTGGCAGTGTGAGCTGCGAGGAGGATGCTATGAGGCTGCAGAGTGACATGGATAGGTTAGGTGAGTGGGCAAATGCATGGCAGATGAAGTATAATGTGGATAAATGTGAGGTTATCCATTTTGGTGGTAAAAACAGAGAGACAGACTATTATTTGAATGGTGACAGATTAGGAAAAGGGGAAGTGCAACGAGACCTGGGTGTCATGCTACATCAGTCATTGAAGGTTGGCATACAGGTACAGCAGGTGGTTAAGAAAGCAAATGGCATGTTGGCCTTCATAGTGAGGCGATTTGAGTACAGGGGCAGGGAGGTGTTACTACAGTTGTACAGGGCCTTGGTGAGGCCACACCTGGAGTATTGTGTACAGTTTTGGTCTCCTAACTTGAGGAAGGACATTCTTGCTATTGAGCGAGTGCAGCGAAGGCTCACCAGACTGATTCCTGGGATGGTGGGACTGACATGTCAAGAAAGACTGGATCAACTGGGCTTGTATTCACTGGAGTTCAGAAGAATGAGAGGGGATCTCAGAGAAACGTTTACAATTCTGACGGGTTTAGACAGGTTAGATGCAGGAAGAATGTTCCCAATGTTGGGGAAGTCCAGAACCAGGGATCACAGTCTAAGGATAAGAAGTAAGCCATTTAGGACCGAGATAAGGAGAAACTTCTTCATCCAGAGAGTGGTGAACCTGTGGAATTCTCTACCACAGAAAGTTGTTGAGGCCAATTCACTAAATATATTCAAAAAGGATTTCGATGAAGTCCTTACTACTAGGGGGATCAAGGGGTATGGCGAGAAAGCAGGAATGGGGTACTGAAGTTGCATGTTCAGCCATGAACTCATTGAATGGTGGTGCAGGCTCGAAGGGCCGAATGGCCTACTCCTGCACCTATTTTCTATGTTTTCTATGTTTCTATGTAAGATTTGAAATCCGTTACTTTCTGTATCAGTTAACCCGGTTTTGGAACCGATTGAATTTAACAAACTCATCCACACATTTTACGCGTGATAGCCTGTGAAATTTCGTGATATTTGTAATTGTTATTGCCACAAACTCCATTCCCTCGTCACTGATTCCATCCCTCTCCCCAACTTCTGCCTGACGCCGAACCAGTCTGTTCGCAACCTTGGTGTCATACTTAACCCTGAAATAAGTTTTTGACCACATATCCACATCATAACTAAGATTGCCTATTTCCACTTCTGTAACATCACCCGTCTCTGCTCTTGCCTCAGCTCATCCACTGCTGAAGCCCTCATCCATGCCTTTGTTACTTCTGGTCTTGACAATTCCAACACACTCCTCCCACATTCTACCCTACATAAACTGTAGTTGATCCAAAACTCGGCTGCTCGTGTCCTAACTCATACCAAGTCCTGCTCACCTATCACCCCTCTGCTCGCTGACCTACACTGACTTTTGTTAAGCAATGCCTTGAGTTCAAAATTCTAATACTTATTTTCAAATCCCTCCATGGCCTCGCCCCTCCCTAGCTCTATAAACTCCTCCAGCCCCACATCTGCTCCCCCCACCCCCACACCCCGGCCAAAAAGATAGCTGCCTTCCTGAGCATCCCTGATTATAATTGTTCAAACACTGGTGGCTTTGTTGGCTGTGCCTTCTGTTGCCCAGGCCCCAAGTTCTGGAATGCCCAGCTTAAACCTTCCTGTCTAATCCGTGCTGTACCTGCCCTGGCAGTTTTTGATGGGATCGTGTGTAGCAAGCTTTTCTCTGTATCTAGTGGACATAGTCTCAGAAAAAGTGGCCGCCCATATAAAACTGAGATGTGGAGGAATTTCTTCTCTCAGAGGGTTGTAAATCTGTGAATCTTCTGCCCCAGAAAGCTGTGGAGGCTGGGTCATTGAATATATTTAAGGCGGAGATAGACAGATTTTTGAGCGATAAGTGAGTAAAGTGTTCTGGGGAGCAAACAGGAAAGTGGAACTGACTCTATGATCAGACCAACCATGATCTTATTGAATGGGAAGCAGGCTCGGGGTCCGGGTGGCCCACTCCTGTTCCTATTTCTCATGGTCTCCACACATCGAGCCTGTTTTTTTTCTTGTCTCTAATGGCCACTGATCATTATCCCACTATTCACATCCTATCCTGACTAATGTTGTTCTAACTACTGCCAGTACCATTTGAATTCGGCCCATCGTCCCTTTTATCTCTCTAATCTCTCCTGCCTTTCCCCCTATCACAGACCTTCCCTGTTGTCCTTTCTCCCCTCCCCCTTTCAGTGCTCCTTCAGGATTTATTCTTTCCCAGCACTCTCCAGTTGTGACGGACGGCCGCGGCCCCGCCCCCTCTGACGCTGCCCACAGATGCTGCCTGAGCCGCGGACACTTCCAGCATCTTCTGTTTGTGTCGCCAGAGACACTTTCCCTTCAGCACCACGCGCCCTGGATTGTTCGCCGATTGATTGATTGGTGCCTCGGCCCCGCCGCTGATTGGCGCGGAGCATCGCGCGCTGTGTGGGCTGGTGCCCCGCGCCGCCTCGCCATTGGCTGCAGGCTGAGTGCTGCGCGCGCGCGGGCGGTTGGCGGTTTGTTGGCGGGCTCTGCTCGCGGCCTTTGAGCTCGGGGGCCAGGGTGAGTGCTTAGTGTGTTGTGGGCTCGAAAAAGGTGGCGTCTGCTGTGGTTTGTTCAGGGCAGTCTGTGAACTACAGCCTCGTTTGGTCCAGGTGCTTTCTGCAAATTTGTCCATTGTCTAGTTTGACTACAAACACTATACTCACTTCTTTAGCTATCACCGTGCCCGCAATCCACTTGGGACCATGTCCATAGTTTAGCACATACACAGAGTCATTCAGATCAATTTCCCGTGACACAGTGCCGCCACTATCGTTTACATTTTGTTGCTGCCGCCTGCTCTCTACCTGATCATAAAGGTTGGGGTGAACCGGCGAGAGTCTGGTTTTAAGTGTCCTTTTCATGAGTAGCTCAGCTGGGGTCACCCGTGAGCAAGTGGGGTCTCGTGCGGTAGCTGAGCAGTACTCGGGACAGGCGGGTTTGGAGTGAGCCTTCTGTGACTCGTTTAAGGCTCTGTTTGATTGTTTGTACTGCCCCTCTGCCTGCCCATTGGAGGCTGGTTTAAACGGGGCCGAGGTGACATGTTTGATCCCATTGCGGGTCATGAATTCTTTAAATTCGGCACTGGTGAAACATGGCCCGTTGTCACTGACCAGTATGTCAGGCAGGCCGTGGGTGGCAAACATGGCCCTCAGGCTTTCAATGGTGGTGGTGACGGTGCTTCCCAACATTATTTCACATTCAATCCATTTTGAAAAAGCATCCACCACCACCAGGAACATTTTACCGTGAAACGGGCCCACATAGTCGACATGGATTCTTGACCATGGTCTGGAGGGCCAGGACCACAAACATAGTGGTGCCTCAACTGAGCACACACGCGGCATTGCCGTACACAGGACTCTAAGTCAGAGTCAATACTGGGCCACCACACGTGGAATCTGGCTATTGCTTTCATCATTACTATACCCAGGTGTGTGCTGTGGAGATCCGAGATGAACGTCTCCCTGCCCTTTTTGGGTAGCACTATGCGGTTACCCCACAACAGGCAGTCTGCCTGAATGGACAACTCGTCCTTTTGCCACTGGAATGGCTTGATTAGCTCTTGCATTTCAACGGGGATGCTAGCCCAGCTCCCATGCAGTACACAGTTTTTTTTACTAGGGACAGCAGAGGATCTTGGCTGGTCCAAGTCCTAACTGGCAGGCTGTGACAGGTGATTTATTATTTTCAAATGCTGTCATGACTATCAACAAGTCTACGGGCTGTGCCACCATCAACAAGTTTGCAGGCTGCGCAATTTCCAGCCCCGTGGTCGGCAATGGTAGCTGGCTGAGAGCATCTGCACAGTTCTCGGTGCCTGGCCTGTGGCGGATGGTATAGTTATACACTGATAGTGCGAGTACCCACCTTTGTATGCGGGCTGAGGCATTAGTATTTATCCCCTTGTTTTCAGCGAATAGGGATATGAGGGGCTTGTGATCGGTTTCCAGCTCAAATTTGAGGCCAAACAGATATTGATGCATTTTCTTTACCACGAACACACACGCTAATGCCTCTTTCTCAATCATACTGTAGGACCTCTCGGCCTTAGAAAAGCTCCTGGAGGCATAGGCGACATTTTGCACTTCCCTGCAATGTTAGCTTGTTGTAATACACAGGCGACTCCGTACGCTGACGCAGCACAAGCACAATTCTTTTACACGGGTTATACAATACAAGCAGCTTGTTGGAGCATAAAATGTTTCTGGCTTTCTCAAAAGCAATTACTTATTTTTTTCCCCATACCCAGTTCTCACCTTTATGCAATAACACATGTAGGGGCTCTAAGAGGATGCTTAATCCTGGTAGGAAGTTACGAAAATAGTTGAGGAGTCCCAGGAACGATTGCAGCTCCATGACGTTCTGTGGCCTGGGAGCGTTCCTGATAGGCCTCTGTCTTGGCGTCTGTGGGCCGAATGCCGTCTGCTGCGATCTTTCTCCTCAAAAACTCCACTTCTGTTGCCATGAAGACGCATTTCGACCTCTTCAACTGCAGCCCTATGCGATCCAATCCAGGTTTTGTAGGAGCTCGATGGTGTCCCAACCCATGACCTATATGTCGTTCTGAAAAACCACCATGCATGGTATCGACTTGAGTAGGCTCTCCATGTTTCTCTGGAAGATCGCTGCAGCTGACCGAATTCCAAACGGGTATCTGTTGTAGATGAACAGTCCCTTGTGCGTGTTGATGCAGGTGAGGCCCTTCGAAGACTTCTCCAGCTCCTGCATCATGTGAGCCGAAGTCAGGTCGAGCTTGGTGAACATCTTGCCTCCTGCCAGCATCGCAAATAGGTTGTCTGCCTTAGGTAGCGGGTATTAGTCCTGTAGCGGGAAACAATTAATAGTTACTTTATAATCGCCGCAAATCCTGACCGTGCCATCACTTTTGAGTACTGGAACAATTGGGCTGGCCCACTCGCTGAATTCCACTGGGGCGATGATGCCCTCGCATTGCCTCATCATGTGAGGCACCGCTCGCGCCTTGTGGTGAATGGGTCATGCCAATTGGATCTGCACCTTCGCCCCGGAAAAGTTTCCAATGCCTGGCTCAAAAAGGGAAGGAAATTTGTTAAGAACCTGGGTACATGAGGCCTCATCGACATGTGATAGTGCTCAGATGTCATCCCAGTTCCAGTGGATTTTGCCCAGCCAGCTCCTTCCAAGCAGTGTGGAGCCATCGCCCGGGACAATGCTGACTGGCAATTCGTGCATCATGCCCACGTAGGTGACCTTGACCAAGGCACTGCCCAGGACAGTGACAAGCTCTTTGGTGTACATACTCAGTTTCGTGTGGATGGGGCTCAGGGCTGGTCTGAGTGCCTTGTTGCACCACAGTCTCTCAAACATCTTTTTACTCATGATGGATTGGCTAGTGCCAGTGTCCAGTTCCATGGCTATGGGTAAGCCATTCAATTTTACATTTAGAATTATAGGTGGACATTTCGTCGAAAATGTGTGCACCCCGTGTACTTCAGCATCTGCCTCCTCTCTCAGGCTCAAAATTACTTTGATCCACCATGAACCGATCTTCCTCTGCCACGTGGTGGTTAGCAGGTTTCACAGAGCTTGCAGCTCGTCTGCAAACTCATTGGAAATGCCCCATTGTTCCACAGCTCTTGCAAACATAACCTTTGAAGCGGCATGAATAGGTTGAATGGAAGCCTCCACAACGCCAACAAGGTGTGAATTGCCTTGCATTCATCCTTTGTTGTGGACTCCGAGTCATCTGGGTCACCTGAGGCCTGCTGGCATTTGCAGACTCTTGGTTTCTGCCCTGTACATTTCTGCTTGCAAACACAGTTCCAGTTAATTTATGAACATTGCTCGCACTTGTGTGCTGAGCGATTTGTTTGGAGTTATTACTGGTGGACATAAACGCCTGTGCTATCGCAATGGCCTTACTGAGGGTCGGTGTCTCTACAGTCAAAAGTTTTCATAGGATGGTCTCGTGGCCAATGCCCAGTACAAAAAAGTCTCTGAGCATTTGCTCCAGGTAGCCATCAAACTCACATTGTCCTGCAAGTCACCTTAGCTCGGCGACATAGCTCGCCACTTCCTGACCTTCAGATTGCTGGCACATGTAGAACCGATACCTCGCCACCAGCATGCTCTCCCTCGGGTTAAGATGCTCCCAAACCAGTGTACACAGCTCCTCATACGACTTATCTGTGGGTTTCACTGGAGCCAGAAGATTCTTCATGAGGCTGTCGGCCGGTGCCCCGCAGACCGTGAGGAGGACCGCTCTCCTTTTTGCAGTGCTTTCTTCTCTGTCCAGCTCGTTGGCTACAAAGTACTGGTCTAGCCATTCGACATAGGCTTCCCAGTCCTCACCCTCTGAGAACTTCTCCTGGATGCCCATGTTAGCGTGAATGTTTTCTCAGAAGAATCACTCAACATAGAAACATAGAAACATAGAAACATAGAAAATAGGTGCAGGAGTAGGCCATTCGGCCCTTCTAGCCTGCACCGCCATTCAATGAGTTCATGGCTGAACATTCAACTTCAGTACCCCATTCCTGCTTTCTCGCCATACCCCTTGGTCCCCCTAGCAGTAAGGACCTCATCTAACTCCTTTTTGAATATATTTAGTGAATTGGCCTCAACAACTTTCTGTGGTAGAGAATTCCACAGGTTCACCACTCTCTGGGTGAAGAAGTTCCTCCGCATCTCGGTCCTAAATGGCTTACCCCTTATCCTTAGACTGTGACCCCTGGTTCTGGACTTCCCCAACATTGGGAACATTCTTCCTGCATCTAACCTGTCTAACCCCGTCAGAATTTTATATGTTTCTATGAGGTCCCCTCTCATTCTTCTGAACTCCAGTGAATACAAGCCCAGTTGATCCAGTCTTTCTTGATAGGTCAGTCCCGCCATCCGGGGAATCAGTCTGGTGAACCTTCGCTGCACTCGCTCAATAGCAAGAATGTCCTTCCTCAGGTTAGGAGACCAAAACTGTACACAATACTCCAGGTATGGCCTCACCAATGCCCTGTACAACTGTAGCAACACCTCCCTGCCCCTGTACTCAAATCCCCTTGCTATGAAGGCCAACATGCCATTTGCTTTCTTAACCGCCTGCTGCACCTGCATGCCAACCTTCAATGACTGATGTACCATGACACCCAGGTCTCTTTGCACCTCCCCTTTTCCTAATCTGTCACCATTCAGATAATAGTCTGTCTCTCTGTTTTTACCACCAAAGTGGATAACCTCACATTTATCCACATTATACTTCATCTGCCATGCATTTGCCCACTCACCTAACCTATGCAAGTCGCTCTGCAGCCTCACAGCATCCTCCTCGCAGCTCACACTGCCACCCAACTTAGTGTCATCCGCAAATTTGGAGATACTACATTTAATCCCCTCATCTAAATCATTAATGTACAGTGTAAACAGCTGGGGCCCCAGCACAGAACCTTGCGGTACCCCACTAGTCACTGCCTGCCATTCTGAAAAGTACCCATTTACTCCTACTCTTTGCTTCCTGTCTGACAACCAGTTCTCAATCCATGTCAGTACACTACCCCCAATCCCATGTGCTCTAACTTTGCACATCAATCTCTTGTGTGGGACCTTGTCGAACGCCTTCTGAAAGTCCAAATATACCACATCAACTGGTTCTCCCTTATCCACTCTACTGGAAACATCCTCAAAAAATTCCAGAAGATTTGTCAAGCATGATTTCCCTTTCACAAATCCATGCTGACTTGGACCTATCATGTCACCTCTTTCCAAATGCACTGCTATGACATCCTTAATAATTGATTCCATCATTTTACCCACTACCGATGTCAGGCTGACCGGTCTATAATTCCCTGTTTTCTCTCTCCCTCCTTTTTTAAAAAGTGGGGTTACATTGGCTACCCTCCACTCCATAGGAACTGATCCAGAGTCAATGGAATGTTGGAAAATGACTGTCAACGCATCCACTATTTCCAAGGCCACCTCCTTAAGTACTCTGGGATGCAGTCCATCAGGCCCTGGGGATTTATCGGCCTTCAATCCCATCAATTTCCCCAACACAATTTCCCGGCTAATAAGGATTTCCCTCAGTTCCTCCTCCTTACTAGACCCCCCGACCCCTTTTATAACCGGAAGGTTGTTCGTGTCCTCCTTCGTGAATACCGAACCAAAGTACTTGTTCAATTGGTCCGCCATTTCTTTGTTACCTCAATAACTTCAGACTTCCGGCGCCTAACCTGAGTGATATGCGCTTGCCCAATCGTGACAGGTCATAGTGGCGTAAAGCAAAAGTTTGGCTGTGGTATAGTGCACTGCAGGTCATTATACTGGTATGAACGCTCTGTGGTAGAGACGCAGTATCTTCCCTTCCCTCCGTAGCCTGCCCTCGCGAAGTGCCTGTGTGCGGGCACTATTTCTAGTACACACCCGTCGGTTCGGTTAAACCCGCACTCGTCTAGCTCACCTCGGCCTACCGGGTGAGGGCATACTGTGATCTCCCCCCTTTGCTTGCAATCTTATAGGGAAATCCCGGTAAGTATGTTGTTTTGACGAACGGCGGAGGTGGTGGTCAGATAGTAATGCATGGAGACATTTTCCCGTATTACTCCGATATTCTCTAGTTGGTACAGGGGGAACGGCTCTGAGTCCGGCGTGGCTATAGGGATCATCAGGACTATCCCTATCCCAGTATTCCTACCCATCTGGCAATCTGGAATTGCTGGGTATACTCGGGTCAGTCCCTTCAGAGTACAATTATCCAGTGTCCCCCTCTGGTTAGCCAACTGAGCCAAATGTGAACTGTCTATCCAATCGGGTACTTCCCCGCGTTGGATCTGGTCGAGATTGTGGCGGATCTGTCCCACCATCCACAGACCATAAGCGTGACAGAGTTGCCCCTGTCTTTGCTTTCCTGTATCTTCTTTTTCTCTGTCAATGAGGTGATTGATGGTTTTGGCGTGAGCTTCCAGGACTGAGATGCCATACAACTGGATTTCGGCACCCTCCTTTCCTAGGTTGGCTTGGTCTTCCTGGTTTTGCTCCACCCTCTCTAATAACCCCTTCATCACCCTTCTAAGCTGTTCCACCCTCTCATTTAACCCTTGTATATCTATCGAGTTTACTACAGAGGTCCCTGTATTGAAAACGGTGGTAATATCATTAACTATTCCCCTCTTTATCCTGGGGGCTGACCCCTGTCCCCGGAATCTACTGGCACCCATTGCATCGGCAGCCTGCTGCATTACAACTTTACTTAATACATTGTACATCTTCCATGACTGTTCTGTACAGTATTCTGGCATCTGGATGCCTGAAATATTGATCAGGACAGGCACAATTTCATGTTTAACATTATCGTACAATAATTCCCCTTCGTTGTACATTACAATCCCATTCTCTGGTCCCTTAGTAGTTATGGGACAAGGCAGTTCCTTGGGCAATGTAGTGGTTCTTATGGGGCGCGGTGTCGGAGGGGGTGAGAAACATACATACAATGATATTGCAGCCACCCCCACCCCCTCGTAGTACCCACACAGCCCCATTCCCTTTTTGCAGATGACTGATTGCTGGGACTGTCCCGGAGGTGCGCAAATTATGCCGAAAGTACATTCGTCGGGCCCTTTGACATCCCTCTGTTTAATGCAGCTGCTCCTTATACCCGTGGAGCACTGTACACATACCCGGTTCTTATTAGGGTTTACTTGTAACCATGCATTAAAATAAGTCATGTCCTTGCTCCAATCTTTAGTCGCTGGGACACACACTCCGTCCGTCAAATTGAATAAAACTCCATAGTTCATGTGATTGTTTATTTCCAGCGTGCTGTGCTGTCCGTCGTTGTCCAGGGTACGTGCATGTCGCAGGGCTATCCATATTATGAGTAGCGCCGTTCGTATTCCCATTCTGGTAAGTATTATCTGTAATTTTAAACAGACGGCCTGGTCGTCACCAGGGGTTAGGTTTTGCTCTACGAGTATCCTTGTAACCCTGCAAAATCAGAAGCACAAGGTTATAATCGAACCATTTCGAGCTGAATCTGTGGGGCGTGCGCCCGTGTCTTTACCCACTTAAATATTACCCAAACTCCTATTATCACCAAGATCAAAGCTATTCCTCCGAACACCCCTTCCAAAAGGGTGTCTAACCACTCCTGGTATTTTGCAGCATACCATTCCGTCTCGTCTAGGCGTATCACCCTTGGTTCGGCCATTACCCTTCTGAGTTATACCTTTTTAATTGCGACCAGTGCTTCCACCGGCCTCTCCCTCTCATGTCGACACATGCACACGTGTCACTAGTCAAAATGATGTTATACGGCCCGGTCCACCTTGGGGCAAACCCCGTCCTGTCGGGGGTGACTTGTACCAACACTTTGTCGCCTACCTGTGGGAGCTGTGCGTCGACCTTTCCTTTGTTTTGGGTCTCCAAGTCCTGTATGGTCTGTTGCTCTACCACCTCTTTCCTTAGTTCCTTTAGCTGTGAATCTAATTGTTTTACATATTGTTTAATCCGATCTCGTAATGGCCCCATGTCCTCTCCCCCCGTTATGAAGCCTTCGGGGAGTCTCATGGCCCTCCCCGTCATTAATTCAAAGGGGGTCAGGCCTGTGGTCCGGTTAGGGGTGGCCCTAAGTCTCATTAGTATACAGGGTAAAACATCCACCCATCCCTTCCCGGTTTCAGTTATGGCTTTGGCAATTGCTGTCTTGAGGGTGCGGTTCATTCGCTCAACCATTCCTGAGCTCTGGGGGTGGTACGGGATGTGGAACCGGTGTCGGATTCCGAGCAGACCACATGCCCGCTTCATGACCTGTCCCGTGAAGTGTGTCCCCTGGTCTGAGTCAATTTGAAGGGGCACTCCCCACCGTGGGATTATGTCGAATGCGAGAATCTGCGCTACCGTGGATGCTCCACAATCCCGGGTGGGAAAAGCCTCAACCCACCTGGTAAACTGATCGATAATGACCAGGCAGTATTTCTTTCCCCGACTGTTGGGTAGGGGCCCTGTGAAATCAATCTGTAGATTCTCCCACGGGCCCCTGGGATGTGTCTGATGTGCCATTTTGACCTTTATGTGTCTGCCTGGATTATGCTGTGTGCATACTATGTAGCGCTGGCAATGCTTGGCTACGTCTCGCCCTACCCCAGCCCACCACCAGTCTTTGAGTAGACGGCTCAGCATTCCGTCTCGCCCAGTGTGGTCCGGCTCGTGGTGTAGCCGGAGTAGTTCGGTCTGGATTGAGGACGGGGTGACTACTTGTAATCCCTTCCTCCAAACCCCGTCCTCCCCAATGCTGGCCCCTTGCTTTCCCATAGCGACCGTTCCTCCGAGCTACTTTCTTCCTGTACCTTACGGATATTCAGCTCTCCTGGTCCTATCACGGCTACTTTGATTATCTGGGGCTCATCTTCTTCCGCCGCGCTTCTGGCTGCTTGATCTGCCAGTATATTTCCCCACTGTTCCCTGGTCTCTACCCTTTGATGGCTGCTTGATCTGCCAGCATGTTTCCCCGCTGTTCCCTGGTCTCTACCCTTTGATTGCTGCTTGATCTGCCAGCATGTTTCCCCGCTGTTCCCTGGTCTCTACCCTTTGATGGCTGCTTGATCTGCCAGCATGTTTCCCCGCTGTTCCCTGGTCTCTACCCTTTGATTGCTGCTTGATCTGCCAACATGTTTTCCCGCTGTTCCCTGGTCTCTACCCTTTGATGGCAGCTTGATCTGCCAGCATGTTTCCCCGCTGTTCCCTGGTCTCTACCCTTTGATGGCTGCTTGATCTGCCAGCATGTTTCCCAGCTGTTCCCTGGTCTCTACCCTTTGATGCACCTTGATCTTTATTACTGCTGCCATCACGGGTCTTTTAACGGCTTTTAACAATTCCCGAACTATATTCTCGTGTTTAATGTGTCCCCCCTCTGAAGTTATGTATCCACGTCTGCTCCATGCTATCATGTAGTCGTGTACTACCCCGAATGCGTACCGGCTGTCAGTATAAACATTTACACGCTTCCCCTCTGCCCATTTGAGGGCTTTGGTCAACGCTACAAGCTCCGCCACTTGGGTGGACACTGTTCCTTCCAGTGCCCCTCGCAGGAGGGTGGCACCGTCCTGGTCTACCACGCCCCATCCGGTGCGGAATTGCCCGTCAAAAATCGTCGGGACCCATCAACGTAAAAGGTTAAATCAGGGTCGCTCAGAGGTTCATCGGCTATTCCCCCTTCCGTTCCTTGGTCTATCTCAGTTTTGCAACTATGGGGTTCACCTTCGGTCACTATTCCCTCCGCGGGATTAAAACCTATATCCCTGATTACTTGTATGGACTGGTCTTTGGGTAATAGTACTGCCTCCCAGGTAGCTCGTCGCGCATCTGACACTGTTTTTAACCTCCCGGTGTTTAGCAATTCCACTATGGTGTGCTTCGTGTGTAGGATTAGCTGCACCGACATTGTGACTGGTTCGCATATTCTTGCAGCCCAAGCTGCGCAATCGAGGGCAGCCACACACCGATGAAGTCCCTTCACTACCGGGGACTCTTGTGTTGAGTAATACACTACTGGTCTCATTACCCCTCCCTTTTCCTGGGTTATGACGGCGCTATAGAAACCTCCCTCGATAACGGCTTCTCATGTCAGGTAGCTTCAGCGCCGGGGCTGCCAATAATTCAGCTTTTAATTTCCCATAGGATTCCTCTTGCTCCAATCCCCACTCTACCTGTTCTGTTCCTGGTTTTCCTCCCCTCACTAGTCGCTGAATGGGTTCGGCCATATTCGCAAATTGAGGAATGAAATTCCTGCAATAGTTGAACAAGTCTATCACCCGTCGCACTGCCCGCACCGTGGTTGGTCGGGGCATATCAGCGATGGCTGGCTTTCGGTCTGTCGGAAGGGTCTTTTTCCCCTGACTGATATCGTGTCCCAGATATCGAACCATGGCTTGCCCGATCTGTGCCTTTTTTGGATTTATTTTAAAACCTGCCTTGTCTAGAGTCCTTAAAACCGTGGCTACGGCCCCTAAGTGCTCTTGGTCGCTTGACGAGGCTAACAAAATGTCATCCACGTAGTGAAGGATTGTGCTATTGTAAGGGGTTAAGTTACACTGTTCCAAGGCATTACTCATGACTCAGTGGAAAATGTTCGGACTATTATGGAATCCCTGAGGGAGTCGGGTCCACGTGTATTGTCTGCCTCTGGAGGTAAATGCGAATCTTTCCTGAGATGCAGGGTCCAGTGGGATTGACCAAAATCCGTTAGCAATATCTAAAAGGGTGAAAATCCTGTGTTCCGGATTCAGACCGTTGAAGATAGTCGCTGGGCTGGTCACAATCGGGTGTTCCCTGGGCGTTACTTTATTTAGGGCTGTATAATCTATCGTTAGTCGGTAACTCTCATCCGGCTTTTTAACTGGCCACATCGGGGAGTTCGTGACTGACACTGTCTGTCGTAATATGCCTTGGTCTACCAGGGCTTCTATTATTTCCTCAGTGGCCCACATGGCCTCTGGTTTAATAGGGTATTGTTTGTGGGGAGGATGTACTGGTCCCGTGACCTTCTCCGGTGTTATATCAATGAGTCCACAGTCCTGTTTGCTTTTTGCCCAAACTCCCAGGATGGCCTGACACAGTAATCCCAACATCCCGTCCTTAGACCAGTCTCTCGTCAAGGTGCCTGTTTTACCTAATGTGGCTATATTTTTTTACTGGGGCCCATCTCCTGGCAACTTTATCCTTATATCCTTTCTTAGTCTTCCAGGTTACCCGCCTTCGCTGTGCGTCCACTATGGTGCCTAGTTCGCGGAGTAGGTCCATCCCTAATATAGTGCCCTCTGAATTTTGACATACCCAGAACTGGACCGGTACCATTATACCGTCCACCTCGAGCACTTGTGTTTCACTTTGATATGCCGTGGTCCTGTCTCCCCCTACCCCTTGGATTATGATGGATCGCCGGGTAGAGGGTAGGTCGAGATTGGTTCGGGATACCGATGCCCCGGTGTCTATCAACATACCGCATCGCCGGCCCCCTAATGATGCATTGATCCACATACGGGGATCGGGTTCTTGGCTGGGGGCCGATACGATTCATTGAGGATTTGTCTGCTTCTGGGTCAGCTGCTGTATAATGTCCAGCAGCTGCTGATTTCCGAGGGTACTAACGTCTGGGGCTCTTTCATTGGGGTTTTGTCCTGTTTTAGGTCCCCGTTGCGGTCCCTTCCCTTCCTTGCCGCCTCCCTTTGCCCAGCAGTCCTTTGACTCGTGACCTAATCGGTAACAGTTCCTACACTTTTTGCGTCCGTCGCGTTTTGGGGCTCTACACTCGGCGCGGCAATGTCCCGTTTTGTTGGAGTTATAGCATGTCTCAGCCGCCTTTTTGTCGGTGACCGCTCAGACCTCCGCTGTACTGGTGGCTATTTTGGACCTTTGTTGATTGTCTACCGAGGTCGCCCAACTTTCCAGATCATCAAAATTATTATATACCACTAAGCCTGTTTTTAGGATGGCTTGGTGTGCGGAGCTTAGTCTGTCCTTATACAGCTGTATGAAGGCCGGGTTCTGCCGGTCTGCGTCCAGTACTCTGCTATGTGCCAAGAACGCCTCAAATTTTCTAACCCCGTACTCTTGTGCCCGTTCGTCCTTCTTTTGCACTACTCCCACTATAGAGTTCCAGTTTACGGGAACCTGGCCTAAGACGAGTGTCACGTTCGCTTTGAATGCTGTCATGCTCGTCTCCTGCTGCTGCCTAGTAACAGATAGGTCGGTACACCAGGTACCGCTTCGGTACTCATTATGTAGTCTGTCCCAGTAGTTTTCTGGCATTTTAATCCTAACTATACCAGCGATGTCTTGCTCGTGGAGCTGGTGGCAAATTTTCATTTCCTTGAGCTTCTGCCAGAAGGTTGCATTGCTATGGCGGGGTATTAGGGGTGGCAATTTGTCGAACAACTACATCGTGTCCCCGGGGGACAACGATGTATATGTTATTCGTGTTTGTGCGGGTGGGGCGGGACTGCCATGACGTCTTGCTCCTGCTGGGACCGCGGGTATGCGTTCCACCTTTAGCGGCGCGATCTTGGCCGGGTTTATTGTGGCATATGGGGGTGGCAAGACATCCCCTTTAACCGAGTCGCAACTATCCGTTTCATTCCCTAGGCATTCCCAATCTTCCTCACTAGGTGGCGCACTTGGGCTATTTATGGTCAGGACTGGCAAAACTGTCTGTCCGTTTTCACCAGTTATTTGCTTTCTTTTTGTTTGCACATACTGGTTTACTTTCTCTGTTAACTTTACATGGGCTCGCAGTATCAAAACTACTGCCTTTCCCTCTTTGTCTTTCTTTTCCTTCTCCCACCATTCCCTTTGCTTCGCTGGCAGGTCCTGAGGATCCCACTCTGCTCGAATCATTTTCTCGATTAGTTTCTTTTGTTTTTCCGCCAGGTGGCGGGTAAGGGGCCCTTCTGGTCCCCACTCGAGGTTACTTGCTTTCATGGCCATTCCTGGGTAGGACTAGAACCATTAGGAATCTACTCTCAGAGGTCCGCTTTCTACCTAGCGTAACTTGTAGTAGACCGTCTCCTGGCTACTGTCAGGTCACAAGTTCTGCTTTACACAAACTTATACAATTCTTAAAATGCATTTAAACAATTCCCGCAGTGCTCTACGTATCCTTAATGACTACCTACCACCGCTCTGCCCGTTGGTCCGACCCTGTTCACAGGTTTGGATTCCATTAGCCGCTGTACACTGCTTGGTTCTACCCCGGGGTATATTTCAAATTACACTACTGGGTCCGGAAGATGTCTTTCGGTATCACGATCCCACGGTCCAAGTGTATTCCCGGCACCTACTTAGTTCCTGGCCGTCACATGAGACTAAAGTCCTCTTAATTCAGGCTCATGCTAGGTTTTTGAGATATTGGACCGTCTCCTCGTGTCGATCAACCAGCATCCACCTTCCGCACCCGTTATAAAATTTTGTTTAAGGTATACTCACCCGGTTTCTCCAAGAGCATCAGCGACCCCGAAATCCTGTTTGTGACGCCACTGTTAGCGTGAATGTTTTCTCAGAAGAATCACTCAACACTCAGAGTCGGTTCCAACGCCAATGCGGCCTTTATTTTCACATGCGGGGAGGAAGCCTCAGGACTGGATCCAGGCACTTCCCTCCAACGAACAAAGAAGCTCATCGATATTTATATGTTTTACAATAGTTCTTTACAGTTACTCAGCCCACTTCGGCTGGACACAATCCAATCATAACGATTATAGATTACATATAGATTTCTTTAACCCAATAGAATTCCCCTGATACCTCAGGAGCTGTGTGTTCGGTTTTTGTCAGCTCAGGCTGATTAATGACCTCGTTATGTGAGGCAGGTTCTCCCCTTCGCTCTGTTCCTTGGGGTTCGGCTGTGTGAAGTCACTGATTATACCAGTGTACTATAATGGTTCATTATAATTATCTTGTATCCAAGGCATTCCTGGTAGTGGGCCTCACAGGATCATTGCTCGGTCATTGCTCGGTCATTACTTGACTAACGGGGTTCCCATCATGCTTGGGCAGCCATTTTATATGTGTCCACATTAAACTTATATGAGTTTTGATATATTCAGCAGGTGCCTAATGCCTACAACATATATTGTAAACAGTTGTGGTCCCAGCACCGATCCCTGTGGCACACCACTAACCACCGATTTCCAACCCGAAAAGGACCCATTTATCCCGACTCTCTGCTTTCTGTTATCCAGCCAATTCTCTATCCATGCTAATACATTTCCTCTGACTCCGCGTACCTTTATCTTCTGCAGTAACCTTTTGTGTGGCACCTTATCGAATGCCTTTTGGAAATCTAAATACACCACATCCATCGGTACACCTCTATCCACCATGCTCGTTATATCCTCAAAGAATTCGAGTAAATTAGTTAAACATGATTTCCCCTTCATGAATCCATGTTGCGTCTGCTTGATTGCACTTTTCCTATCTATATGTCCCGCTATTTCTTCCGTTGATGAACAGTGGCATACATTGAAGGAAATATTTCACAACTCTCAAGGAAAATATATTCCAGTGAGGAGGAAAGGGTGTAAAAGAAAAGATAGCCATCCAGGGCTAACTAACGAAATAAAGGATGGTATCCAATTAAAAACAAGGGCATACAAAGTGGCCAAAAGTACTGGGAGGACAGAAGATTGGGAAGCTTTTAAAAGCCAGCAAAGAATGACTAAAAAAATTAAGAAAGGGAAGATAGACTATGAAAGTAAACTAGCACGAAATATAAAAACAGATAGCAAGAGTTTCTACAGGTATATAAAAAGGAAAAGAGTGGCTAAAGTAAATGTTGGTCCCTTCGAGGATGAAACCGGGGAATCAGTGATGGGGAATATGGAGATGGCAGAAAATCTGAACACATATTTTGTATCAGTCTTTATGGTTGAGGACATTAAAAATATCCCAACAGTGGATAGCCAAGGGGCTATAGGCGGGGAAGGATCTTACCACAATCACAAAGGAGGTGGTACTCAGTAAGATAATGGGACTAAAGGCCCCTGGACCTGATGCCTTACATCCTAGGATCATAAGAGAAGTGGCTGCAGAGATAGTGGATGCATTGGTTGTAATCTATCAAAGTTCCCTGGATTCTGGGGCGGTCCCAGCAGATTGGAATACTGCAAATGTAACGCTCCTGTTTAAAAAAGGAGGCAGACAAAAAGCAGGAAACTATAGACCAGTAAGCCTAACATATGTGGTTGCGAAAATGCTGGAGCCCATTATTAAGGAAGCAGTAGCGGATCATTTGGAAAAGCATGATTCGATCAAGCAGAGTCAGCATGGTTTTATGAAAGGAAAATCATGTTTGACAAATTTTCTGGAGTTCTTTGAGGATGTAATGAGCAGGGTAGATAAGGGGGAACCAGTGAATGTGGTATATTTGGATTTCTAGAAGGCATTCGATAAGGGGCGACTTAAGAGGTTACTGCACAAGATAAAAGCTCACAGGGTTGGGGGTAATATATTAGCATGGATAGAAGATTGGCTAACTAACAGAAAATAGAGTCGGGATAAATGGGTCATTTTCCGGTTGGCAAACAGTGACTAGTGGGATGCTGCAGGGATTGGTGCTGGGTTCCCAACTATTTACAATCTATACTAATGACTTGGATGAAGGGACTGAGTGTAATGTAGCCAAGTTTGCTGACTACACAAAGATGGGTGGGAAAGGAAATTGTGAGGAGGATACAAAAAATCTGCAAAGAGATAGACAGGCTAAGTGAGTGGGCAAAAATTGGCAGATGGAGTATAATGTGGGAAAATGTGAGGTTATTCACTTTGGCAGAAATAATAGAAAAGCAAATTATAATTTAAATGGAGAAAAATTGCAAAGTGCTGCAGTACAGAGGGACCTGGGGGTCTGGTGCATGAAACACAAAAAGTTATTGTGCAGGTACAGCAAGTAATCAGGAAGGCAAATGGAATGTTGGCCTTTATTGCAAAAGGGGATAGAGTATAAAAGCAGAGAATTCCTGCTACAACTGTAAAGGGTATTGGTGAGGCCACATCAGGAGTACTGCACACAGTTTTGGTCTCCGTATTTAAGGAAGGATATACTTGTATTGGAGGCTGTTCAGAGAAGGTTCACTAGGCTGATTCCAGAGATGAGGGGGTTGACTTATGAGGATAGGTTGGGCCTATACACATTGGAGTCTAGAAGAATGATGGGTGATCTTATTGAACCTTATAAGATAATGAGGGGGTTCGACAAGGTGGATGTAGAAAGGATATTTCCACTCATCAGGGAAACTAAAACTCGGGGACACAGTCTCAAATAAGGGGCCACCCATTTAAAACTGAGATGAGGTTGTAAATCCATGGAATTCTCTGCCCCAAAGAGCTGTGGAATCTGGGTGCCATTGAATATATTTAAGGTGGATTTAGATACATTTTTGAGTGATAAGGAAGTAAAGGGTTATGGGGAGCGGATAGGGAAGTGGAGCCTAGTCCATAGAAACAGAGAAAATAGGTGCAGGAGTAGGCCATGCGGCCCTTCGAGCCTGCACCGCCATTCAATAAGATCATGGCTGATCATTCCTTCAGTACCCCTTTCCTGCTTTCTCTCCATACCCCTTGATTCCCTTAACCGTAAGAGCCATATCTAACTCCCTCTTGAATATATCCAGTGAACTGGCATCAACAACTCTCTGAGTGAAGAAGTTTCTCCTCATCTCAGTCCTAAATGGCATACCCCTTATCCTAAGACAATGTCACCTGGTTCTGGACTTCCCCAACATCGAGAACATTCCTCCTGCATTTAACCTGTCCAGTCCCGTCAGAATCTTATAATCTTATATGTTTCTATGAGATCCCCTCTCATCCTTCTAAACTCCAGTGAATAAAGGCCCAGTTGATTCAGTCTCTCCTCATATGAAAGCCCAGCCATCCTTGGAATCAGTCTGGTGAACCTTCGCTGCATTCCCTCAATAGCAAGAATGTCCTTCCTCAGACTAGGAGACCAAAACTGAACACAATATTCCAGGTGAGGCCTCACTAAGGCCCTGTACAACTGCAGTAAGACCTCCCTGCTCCTATACTCAAATCTCTTTGCTATGAAGGGCAACATACCATTTGCCTTCTTTACCACCTGCTGTACCTGCTTGCCCACTTTCAGTGACTGATGAACCATGACACCCAGGTCTCGTTGCACCTCCCCTTTTCCTAGTCTGCCGCCATTCAGATAATATTCTGCCTTCGTGTTTTTGCCCCCAAAATGGATAACCTCACATTTATCCACATTATACTGCATCTGCCATACATTTGCCCACTCATCTAATCTGTCCAAATCACCCTGCAGCCTCTTAGCGTCCTCCTCACAGCTCACACCGCCACCCAGTTTAGTGTCATCTGCAAACTTGGAGATATTACACTCTATTCCTTCATCCAAATCGTTAATGTATATTGCAAAGAACTGGGGTCCCAGCACTGAGCCCTGCAGCACTCCACTGGTCACTGCCTGCCATTCTGAAAATGACCCGTTTATCCCGACTGTCTACTTCCTGTCTGCCAACCAGTTCTCTCTCCACATCAATACATTACCCCCAATACCATGTGCTTTAATTTTGCACACAATCTCTTGTGCGGGACCTTGTCAAAAGCCTTTTGAAAGTCCAAATACACCACATCCACTGGTTCTCCCTTATCCACTCTACTAGTTACATCTGAAAAATTCTAGAAGATTTGTCAAGCATGATTTCCCTTTCATAAATCCATGCTTACTTGGACTGATCCTGTCACTGCTTTCCAAATGCGCTGCTATTTCATCTTTAATAATTGATTACAACATTTTCCCCACCTCCGATGTCAGGCTAACCAGTCTATAATTCCCGTTTTCTCTCCCTCCTTTTTAAAAAAGTGGTGTTACATTAGCTACCCTCCGGTCCATAGGAACTGATTCAGAGTCGATAGACTGTTGAAAAATCATCAATGAATCCACTATTTCTAGGGCCACTTCTTTAAGTACCCTAGGATGCAGACTATCAGGCCTTGGCGATTTATCGGCCTTCAATTCCATCAATTCCCTAACACAATTTCCTGACTAATAAGGATTTCTTTCAGTTCCTCCTTCTCGATAGACCCTCAGTGCCCTAGTATTTCCGGAAGGTTATTTGTCTCTTCCTTAGTGAAGACAGAACCAAAGTCTTTGTTCAATTGGTCTGCCATTTCTTTCACCTGATTCTGACTGCAAGGGACCTACGTTTGTCTTCACTAATCTTCACATCTCTATGGAAGCTTTTCCAGTCAGTTTTTTATGTTCCCAGCAAGCTTCCTCTCATACTCTATTTCCCCCCTCCTAATTAAACCCTTTGTCCTCCTCTGCTGAATTCTAAATTTCTCCCAGTCCTCAGGTTTGCTGCTTTTTCTGGCAAATTTATATGTCTCTTCCTTGGATTTAACACTATCCCTAATTTCCTTTGTCAGCCACGGTTGAGCCACCTTCCCCATTTTATTTTTATTCCAGACAGGGATGTACAATTGTTGAAGTTCATCCACGTGCTCTTTAAATGTTTGCCATTGCCTATCCACCGTCAACCCTTTAAGTATCATTTGCCAGTCTGTTCTTGCCAATTCACATCTCATACCATCGAATTAACTGTGTCACTCTCCATTTTCATAAAGAGTTCTACCATATTATGGTTACTCTTGGTCTCGCACAACAAGATTGCTAATTAGTCCTTTCTCATTACACATCACCCAGTCTAGGATGGCCAGCCTCTAGTTGGTTCCTCGACATATTGGTCTAGAACATCATCCCTAATACACTCCAGGAAATCCTCCTCCACCGTATTGCTACCAATTTGTTAGCCCAATCTATATGTAGATTAATGTCGCCCATGATAACTGCTGTACCTTTAATGCACGCATCCCTAATTTCTTGTTTGCTGCTATCCCCAACCTCACTACTACTGTTTGGTGGTCTGTACACAACTCCCACGAGCGTTTTCTGCCCTTTGGTATTCCGTAGCTCTAACCGTACAGATTCCAAATCATCCAAGCTAATGTCCTTCCTTACTATTGCGTTAATTTCCTCTTTAACCAGCAATGCTACTCCAACTCCTTTTCCTTTCTGTCTATTCCTTCCTGAATGTTGAATATCCCTGGATGTTGAGTTCCCAGCCTTGGTCACCCTGGAGCCATGTCTCCATAATCCCAATCATATCATATTCGTTAATAGCTGCCTGCACAGTTAATTCGTCCACCTGATTATGAATACTCACATTGAGGCACAGAACCTTTAGGCTTGTCTTTTTAACATACTTTGTTCCTTTAGAAATTTGCTGTAATACGGCCCGTTTTGATTTTTGCCTTGGGTTTCTCTGCCCTCCAGTTTTACTTTGCTTCTTCCATCTTTTGCTTCTGCCCCCATTTTACTTCCCTCTGTCTCCCTGCATAGGTTCCCATCCCCCTGCCATATTAGTTTATCCCCCCTCCCCCCCAACAGCACTAGCAAACACTCCCCTTGGACATAGGTTCCAGTCCTGCCAGGTGCAGACCATCCGGTTTGTACTGGTCCCACCTCCCCGAGTCCCAGGAATTTGAATCCCTCCCTCCTGCACCACTCCTCAAGCCACATATTCATCTGAGCTATCCTGCTATTTCTACTCTGACTAGCACGTGGCACTGGTAGCAATCCTGAGATTACTACCTTTGAGGTCCTGCTTTTTAATTTAACTTCTCACTCCCTAAATTCAGCTTGTCAGACCTCATCCTGTTTTTTTACCTATATTGTTGGTATCTATATGCACCACGACAACTTGCTGTTCACCCGCCCCTTCCAAAATGTGCTGCAGCTGCTCCGAGATATCCTTGACCCTTGCACCAGGGAAGGAATATGCCATCCTGAAGTCTCGATTGCGGTTGCATAAATACCTATCTATTCCCCTTACAATAGAATCCCCTACCACTATACCTCTCCCCTCTTTTCCCTGCCCTCCTGTGCAGCAGATCCACCGTTGGTGTCATGAACTTGGCTGCTGCTACCCGCCCGCCCCCACCCCCCGCGATGAGTCATCTCCCCAACAGCACCCAAGGTGGTGTATCTGTTTTGGAGGCGGATGACGCAGGGGACCCCTGCACTACCTTCCTTCCGCTGCTCGGCCTGATGGTCACCCATTCCCTATCTGCCTGAATAACCTTTACCTGCGGTGTGACCAACTCACTAAACGTGCTATTCATGACAGCTTCAGCATCGCGGATGCTCCAGAGCGAATCCATGCGCAGCTCCAGTGCTGCAATACGATCCATCAGGAGGTGCAGCTGGATACACTTTCTGCACATGTAGTCATCCGGGACATTGGAAGCGTCCCTGACTTCCCACATAGCACAGGAGGAGCATGACATGGATCTCGGCTATCCTGCCATGACTTAACCATTAGATTAACTTAATTTGGCAACAATGTCAAAGGTTACCTGCTGATAAAGAAATAAAAAGAAGAAAAAAAAGATTAAATAGTCACCAATCCACCAGCCAATCACTTACCCACTTGGCTGGGACGTCACCTTTTGATTTCTTTCTACTTCTTTGTTTTACCTTCGGCCTCTGCACCAGCTCGCTCCTCGGACTGCTGCCGCTCTCAGTCACTGCCACTACCCTTCATCCTCCCGCGCTGCTCCTCTCGCGATGCTAGCCCCTCGGACTGCTGCCACTCTCAATCACTGCCACTACCCTTCATCCTCCCGCGCTGCTCCTCTCGCGATGCTAGCACCTCGGACTGCAGCCGCTCTCAGTCACTGCCACTGCCCTTCATCCTCCCGCGCTGCTCCGCTCGCGATGCTAGCCCCTCGGACTGCCACCGCTCTCAGTCTCTGCCACCACCCTTCATCCTCCCAAGCTGCTCCTCTCGCGATGCTGGCCCCTCGGACTGCCGCTGCTCTCAGTCGCTGCTGCCGCCCTTCATCCTCCCCCGCTGCTCCTCTCATGATGCTAGCCCCTCGGACGGCCGCCACTCTCAGTCGCTGTTGCCGCCGCCCTTCATCCTCCCACGCCGCTCCTATTGCCTGCCTTTGGAATGTCTGGTGAGACAGTGTTGAGGAAGCTTTGAGAATGTCTGGTGAGGAAGTGTTGAGGAAGTAAGGCAAGTACATTCTTCCTTAGATAAGGAGACCAAAACTGTGCACGGTACTCCAGGTTTGGTAAGGCAGTAAAGGGTTCTGTGGAGCGGGCAGGGAAGTCGAGCTGAGTCAATAATCAGACCAGCCATGATCTTATTGAATGGGGAGCAGGCTCGGGGTCCGGGTGGCCCACTCCTGCTCCTATTTCACATGGTCTTATATTCCCAGCATGCCCCGCGGGGGAGACTGTGCCACACCCAGACTACAGGAGCTCAGTGCGCAGGCGCGGGCCCTGGCTGGGTTTGGAGCATGCACGGTGCGTATAATGGCGGAGGAGACACATGTTGGACAGGCTCCTCAGAAGTGCCCTTTTCAGCGGGATGGAGTGGAGTAATGAACCAGCGGGGAGGCGGGGAGGCTTCATAAACAACCGATGCTCGCCGGAAGCCAGGAATAATAACCGGAATATCGGCGGTTGTAGGTTCGGGGCTTTCTCCCGGTCACAGGCCCTTCTTCCGGTCACAGGCCCAGGCTAACGGCGGCCATCTTGGTGCAGGAAGTCAGGTTCAGCGCTCCGCCATCTTGATTCAGTGAGTAGCACAACGCATGCGCGGCCATCTTGGTGCAGGAACAAAGTGAAAGATGTCAGTTTCTGGAACTGAACTCAGTCAGAGTCAGCACCTTCAGGGGAGGGGAACCAGTGATTATAGAACTCAACCCAGACAGAGTCAGCACCTTCAGGGGAGGGGAACCAGTGAGTGTAGAACTGAACCCAGCCAGAGTCAGCCCCTTCAGGGGAGGGGAACCGGTGAAACATAGAAACTAGGTGCAGGAGTAGGCCATTCGGCCCTTCGAGCCTGCACCACCATTCAACAAGATCATGGCTGATCACCCAACCCATCACCTCACCCCCCACGCCCCCTCCATAACCCCCGACCCTCCTAGCTGCAAGGACCACATCCAACTCCCTCCCGAACACATCCAATGAACTGGCATCAACAACTCTCCGCAGCAGGGAACCCCACAGGCCAATAACTCCCCGAGTGAAGAAGTCTCTCCCAATCCCAGCCCCAAACAGCCCACCCCCCATCCCAAGAGCATGCCACCCCCCGGCTCCGGACCCACCCAACACCGGGAACACTCCCCCCGCACCCAACCCGCCCCATCCTGTCAGAATCCTTCCCAAATGCCGAACACCCCTGGATGTCGAGCCCCCAGCCCCGGCCACCCCAGAGCCATGTCCCCACGACGCCAACCACACCACATCCACCAACCGCCATCTGCACAGTCAACTCATCCACCCCACTCTGAACACTCCCCGCAGAGAGGAGAGGGAGTAAACCAGTGATTGCAAAACTGAACACAGCCAGAGCTAGCACCATCAGGGGAAGCAGAGGGAGGGGAACCAGTGAATGTAGAACTGACCACAGCCAGAGTCAGCACCTCCAGGGGAGGAGAGGGAGGGAACCATTGAGTGTAGAACTGAACCCAGCCAGAATCAGCACCTTCAGAGGTGGAGAGGGAGGGGAACCAGTGAGTGTATTTCTGAACCCAGCCAGAATTGGTGGTGAAAACTGGGAGTGGAGGAGAAACAGTCTAGAAAAGTGCGATGGGTTTGGATTTCAGCAGGAGGGACAATGTGTGGGACAGGGACTTACAGCTTTGGAAGAACAAGAGAGGAAAGAATGTTCCATGGAAACTAGATGTGTCTATCCTGAATTTCTGTCTTGTACTGACAGTGATGAGTTTTGTTATCTCCTTTTACAGCGTATTAGAAGGTTAGATTTTCAGACAGGAAACACAAATCAAACGTCGCGTCAAGATCTGACGGAGTCAATCGATTCTTCAGGACCTGAATATTCAGGCCTTTGAAAGTGGAAGGAGGAATGATTGTCTGTTCTGTCTGTGGGTAAAGATTTCAAACATCAGTGTGACTGGAAAAGCATCGAGACACACACACCCGAGTGAGTGTTCCCGTGCATTGACTGTGGAAAGAGCTTTAGCCAGCTGCACAGCCTAAATGAACATTGCACCATTCAAATTGCAGAGAAACTGTAAACATGTTGTGTGCGTGGGTGAGGCTTCAACTGATCGTCCAAACATGGAGAGTCACAAGGATACCCGCACCACGGAGAAACCGTGGAAATGTGGTGACTGTGGGAAAGGATTCAGAAAACCATCTGAGCTGGAAATACATAGACGCAATCACACTGGGGAGAGGCCGTTCACCTGCTCTGAGTGTGGGAAGGGATTCACTGGGTCATCCACCCTGCTGAAACACCAGCGAGTTCACACTGGGGAGAGGCCGTTCACCTGCTCTGAGTGTGGGAAGGGATTCACTTATTCATCCAACCTGCTGACACACCAACGAGTTCACACTGGGGAGGGGCCGTTCACCTGCTCTGAGTGTGGGAAGGGATTCAATCGGTCATCCACCCTGCTGACACACCAGCGAGTTCACAAGTGATTGTAGGAGTTGGAATCTGCTGTTATTGCTGCTGTTAATCACATCCCACTGAACCATGTTCATTGTGACAGTTGAGGTTTGTTTCTGCTGATGTTAATAACCCTATAACTGGGCTGAGCTTTAATATTCTGGATATATTGCTGATTGTGTTCTCGAGGCTGCAGTGTCCATTTAAGAAACACTGTGTGTTATTTTTTTCCCTTAATTCAGCGACTCACAACAGAAATTCAGTTTGGAATAAAATTATGAACTTTTACTTTAATTTTAAATTGATCTTTGGTACAAAATCTACAATAGTGTCAAAGTTTCCACTTAATAAAATCTCCAATTAGAAAAAGCTTGCTGACAATTCTTACTGACTTGCACATTACACACAGTGGCCCCTCCATTATCCACCAGGAAGAAGAGGAATGGGAATTGGTGGGGAATCAGTGTCCCCAATTGTTGCCCCTCCCGTCTTGTGTAGCAATCCCCACGGCACGGGAATGGAGACAATCCAGACCTAAACTGTGTGCAGTACTCCAGGTGTAGTCTTACCAACACCCTGTACAGTTGTAGCAGGACTTCCCTACTTTTATACCATCCCCCAGCATTACATTTGCCTACTTGCTGTACCTGCATACTAACTTTTTGAGTTTCATGCACAAGAACCCCCAGATTCTTCTGTACTACAGCATTTTATAATTGTCACATTTGAATAATAATTTACTTTTTTATTTTTCAAACCAAAGGGGATAACCTGACATTTTACTACATTATAGTCCATCTGCCAGATTCTTGCCATCTCATTGAGCCTATCTATATCCCTTTGTAGATTATTTGTGTCCTCCTTACAACTTGCTTTCTCACCCATCTTTGTATCATCAGCAAATTTGGCTACGTTACACTCGGTCCCTTCATCCAAGTAATTAATATAAATTGTAAATAGTTGAGGCCCCAGCACTGATCCCTGCAGCACCCCACTAGTTACTGATGGTCAACCAGACAATGAACCAGTTATCCCACCTCTCTGTTTTCTGTTAGTTAGCCAATCCTCTATCCATGCTGATATGTTACCCCCAACCCCATGAACATTTACCTTGTGCAGTAACCTTTTATGTGGCACCTTGTCAAATGCCTTCTGGAAGTCCAAATACACTGGTTCCCCTTTATCCACCCTGTTCGTTACATCCTCAAAGAATTCCATCAAATTTGTCAAACATGACTTCCCCTTCATAAATCGATGGTGACTCTGCTTGACCGAACTTTGTTTTTCCAAATGTCCTGCTACTGCTTCTTTAATAATGGACTCCAACACTTTCCCAACCACAGATATTAGGCTAACTAGTTTCCCGCTTTTTGTCTGCCTCCTTTTTTAAATAGGGGCGTTACATTTGCAGTTTTCCAATCTGCTGGGACCTACCCAGAATCCAAGGAATTTTGGTAAATTACAACCAGTGCATCCATTATCCCTGCCGCTACTTCTCTTCAGACACTAGGATGCAAACCACTCCTCTTGCCTCATAACCCTGCAAATCTTTCCAACTCAAATATTTATCTCTTTTGAAAGTAACATGTGAATCTGCTTCCATCACCCTTACAGGCAGTGTGTTCCAGGCCATAACATCTAGCTGCTTAATTTTTCCCCCTCGTGTAGCATCTGGTTCATTTGCCAATCACTTTAAATTGGTGACCTCTGGTTACCGAGCCTTCTGACACTGAAAATTGTTTCTCCTTATTAAGAGAGTTGATGGGCTGGAGGAGATTACAGAGATAGTGAGGGGCGAGGCCTTGATGGGACTTAGACATGGAGTATTTTAAAGGTTGAGGCCACCAGCTGTCTCTCCCAGTGCAGAATGTGACTCACTGCTAACAGGAAAGGTTTTTGTTTAATGACTAAACATGCATAATGAGGGTAAATCAATCTCTGTACCTTTTAACTAACAGCAACACAGACCCCTGACACTGTAAATTGTTTCTCATTATAGAAGCATAGAAATTTACAGCATGGAAGGAGGCCATTTAGGCCCATCATGTCTGCGCAGGCCGACAGAGAGCTATCCAGCCTAATCCCACTTTCCAGCTCTTTGTCCGTAGCCTTGTAGGTTACAGTACTTCAAGTATACATCCAAGTACTTTTTAAATGTGATGAGGGTTTCTGCCTCTACCAACCTTTCAGGCAGTGAGTACCAGACCCTACACCACTCTCTAGGTGAAGAAATTTCCCCTCTAAACCTCCTACCAATTACTTTAAATCTATGCCCCCTGGTTGTTGACCCCCCTCTGCGAACGGAAATAGGTCCTTCCTATGCACTCTATTTAGACCCCTCATAATTTTATACACCTCAATAACGTCTCCCTTCAGTCTCCTCTGTTCCAAAGAAAACAAACCCAAACTATTAAGAGGATTGCTGGGCTGGAGGAGGCTACAGAGATAGACAGGGGTGATACTTTGGAGGAATTTCAACAAGTGGAGGAGTATTTTAAAGACTGAAACCACCAGCCATCTCCTCCAGCACAGAATGTGACTCACTACCAATAGGAAGGCTGTTACTTTACTACGAATGCATAATGAGGGGAAATCAATCTCTGTTCCTTTAACTAACACTGACATGCTAAGAGGGAAATGAATGATCATTTCAATTTTTATTCGACTTGGCACTGAAGTGCCTGGAACTCATAATAGGAACTCCAGGGAAACAAAATACTGAAAAATGTTCACCTCTTATGTTGTCAAAACAAACCTCGATTTAACTGTGAAAAGATAAATTCTTTAAGAGGGGTTCACACTGACTCACCTGACAGTCTGACTCAGGATCCAACCCTCAATCAGCGCGATTGGTCGCAGAACACGCTGCTGCCTTGGCCCACCTGTCATGTATTATACAGGTTGCCTGGGGTTGCATACTACCAGCAGACGGCTTACCTGTTGGAGTCCTAAGGGTTCCCAGCATCCCTTAGGAGCACTGTATATAAGCAGGTCTCCCACACTGTACCAGCACTCTGGAGTCTGAATAAAGGAGCTTAGGTCACAGTTACTCATTGTCATATAAATTAGCCAGAAAAAGCAGCAAACTGGAGGACTGGGAGAAATTTAGATTTCAGCAGAGGAGGATAAAGGGTTTAATTAAGAGGGGGAAGCTTGCTGGAAACATAAAAACTGACTGCAAAAGCGTCCATAGATATGTGAAGAGAAAAAGATTAGTGAAGACAAACGTAGATCCCTTGCAGTCGAATTCGGGTGAATTTATAATAGGGAACAAAGAAATGGCTGACCAATTGAACAAATACTTTGGTTCTGTCTTCACAAAGGAAGACACAAATAACCTTCCGGATGTACCAAGGGACTGAGGGGCTACAGAAGGAGGAACTGAAGGATATCCTTATTAGGCGGGAAATTGTGTTTGGGAAATTGACGGGATTGAAGGCCGGTAAATCCCCAAGGCCTGATAGTCTACATCCCAGAGTAATTAAGGAAGTGTCCCAAGAAATAGCGGATCATTGGTAATTTTCCAACAATCTATCGACTCTGTATCAGTTCCTATGGACTGGAGGGTTGCTAATGTAACACCACTTTTTAAAAAAAAGGAGGGAGAGAGAAAACGGGTAATTATAGACCGGTTAGCCTGACATCAGTAGTGGGGAAAATGTTGGAATCAATCATTAAGGATGAAATAGCAGCGCATTTGGAAAGCAGTGATAGATTGGTCCAAGTCAGCATGGATTTATGAAAGGGAAATCATGCTTGACAAATCTTCTGGAATTTTTTGAGGGTGTATCTAGTAGAGTGGACAAGGGAGAACCAGTGGATGTGTATTTGGACTTTCAAAAGGCTTTGATAAGGTCCCACACAAGAGATTGGTGTGCAAAATTAAAGCACATGGTATTGGGGGTAATGTACTGATGAGGATAGAGAACTGATTGGCAGACAGGAAGCAGAGAGTCGGGATAAATGGGTCCTTTTCAGAATAGCAGACAGTGATTAGTGGAGTGCTGCAGGGCTCAGTGCTGGGACCCCAGCTCTTTACAATATATATTAATGATTTAGATGATGGAATTGAGTGCAAAATCTCCAAGTTTGCAGATGACACTAAACTGGGTGGCGGTGTGAGCTGTGAGGAGGACGCTAAGAGGCGGCAGGGTGATTTGGACAGGTTAGGCGAGTGGGCAAATACATGGTAGATGCAGTATAATGTGGGTAAATGTGAGGTTATCCACTTTGGGGGCAAAAACACGAAGGCAGAATATTATCTGAATGGTGGCAGATTAGGAAAAGGGGCGATGCAGCGAGATCTGGGTCTCGCTGCATCAGTCAGTGAAAGTTGGCATGCAGCTACATCAGGCGGTGAAGAAGGCAAATGGTATGTTGGCCGTCATAGCAAGGGGATTTTAGTATAGGAGCAGGGAAGTCTTACTGCAGTTGTACAGCGCCTTGGTGAGGCTCCACCTGGAATATTGTGTTCAGTCCTAATCTGAGGAAGGACGTTCTTGCTATTGAGGGAGTGCAGCGAAGGTTCACCAGACTGGTTCCAGGGATGGTTGGACTGACATATGAGGAGAGACTGGATCAACTGGGCCTTTATACACTGGAGTTTAGAAGGATGAGGGGATCTCATAGAAACATGTAAGATTCTGATGGGACTGGACAGCTTAGATGCGGGAAGAATGTTCCCAATGTTGGGGAAGTCCAGAACCAGGGGACACAGACTTAGGATAAGGGGCAGGCCATTTAGGACTGATATGAGGAGAAACTTCTTCGCCCAGAGAGTTGTTAACTTGTGGAATTCCCGACCGCAGAGAGTTGTTGATGCCAGTTCACTGGATATATTCAAGAGGGAGTTAGATATGGCCCTTATGGCTAAAGGGATCAAGGGGTATGGAGAGAAAGCAGGAAAGGGGTACTGAAGGAATGATCAGCCATGAACTTATTGAATGGTTGTGCAGGTTCAAAGGGCCGAATGGCCGACTCCTGCACCTATTTTCTATGTTTCTATGTCTACAGTACTCAGTTGCATTACTTTATTATGAACATAACAATTGGCGACGAGATAATGAACAACCACGTGAACAACCACGGAACACTGTTGGTCTCGTGGAGAAATTCTCAGAAGGGGATGATTGAGAGGCCTTCATGGAGTGACTCGACAAATACTCTGTAGTCAACGAGCTAGAAGCAGATGAGAACACTGCCAAACGAGGGGCGATCCTCCTCACCGTCTGCGGGGCAACAACCTATGGCCTCATGAAGAATCTTCTCGCTCCGGTGAAACCAACAACCAAATCCTATGAAGAACTGTGTACGCTGGTCCGAACACACCTAAATCCGAAGGAAAGCGTTCTGATGGCAAGGTATCAATTCTACATGTGTCAGTGGTCTGAAGGCCAGGAAGTGGCAAGCTACATCGCTGAACTAAGGCACCTTGCAGGACATTGGAATTCGATGGATTCCTTGAGCAAATGCTTGGAGACTTTTTTGTGCTTGGCATTGGCCATAAGGTTATCCTTCGCAAACTGTTGACTGTTAAAACACCGAATCTGAGCAAAGCCATAACGATAGCCCAGGCATTTATGGCCACCAATGATAACACTAAACAAATGTCGCAGCATAAAGAGGTTTTGGCAAGTACTGTACACAAAGTAATGTCCTTTTCAGGCAGAAATGGATATGGCAGAATGTACATGCCTGCAGCTGCACGACCTCAGATGACCCAGAGTCTGCCATCAATCATTAATGCAAGGCAGTTAACACCTTGATGTTGCTGTGAAGGTGATCATCGAGCCCATCAATGCCGCTTCAAACACTATGTGTGCAAAGGCTGTGGAACAATGGGACACCTCCAGCGAATGTGCAGATGAGCTGCAAACCCTGCAAACCACCATGTTGCGGAGGAGAACAGATCCATGGCGGATCAGGCTGAACTAGAGACTAGAACTGAGGAGGCAGAAGTGTACTCGGTACACACCTTCACCACGAAATGGCCATCGATCATGCTAAAAGTCAAACTGGATGGAATTCCAGTATCCATGGAACTGGACACGGGTGCGAGTCAGTCTATCATGAGCAAAAAGGCCTTTGACAGGCTGTGGTGCAACAAGGCACACAGGCCCAAGATTAGTTACATTCATACCAAGGTAAGAACTTACACTAAAGAGCTGATCCCTGTAATTGGCAGCGCAGCAGTAAAAGTCTCCTATGATGGAGCAGTGCACGAACTCTCACTATGGATTGCACCAGGAGATAGCCCCACGCTGTTCGGCAGAAGCTGGCTGGGAAAAATCCACTGGAACTGGGACAGCATCCGAGCACTCTCGTCCGTTGATGACGCCTCATGTGCCCAGGTTCTGAGCAAGTTCCCGTCATTGTTTGAGCCAGGCATCGGAAGTTTCTCGGGGTCAAAGGGACAGATCCACTTGGTTCCCAGTACACAACCCATCCACCAAAAGGCACGGGCGGTACCATATATGATGCGAGAGAAAGTGGAAATTGAGCTGGACAGGCTGCAGTGAGAAGACATCATCGTGCCGGTAGAGTTCAATGAGTGGGCCAGCCCTATTGTTCTGGTTCTCAAAGGCGACGGCACGGTCAGAATTTGTGGGGACTAGAAAGTAACGATGAACTGTTTTTTGCTACAGGACCAGTACCCGCTACCCAAGGCAGATGACCTATTTGTGACTCTGGCTGGAGGAAAGAAGTTCACCAGGTTGGACCTGATCTCGGCCTACATGACGCAGGAGCTGGTGGAATCTTCGAAAGGCCTCACCTGCATCAACACGCACAAAGATCTGTTCATCTACAATAGGTGCCCATTTGAGATTCGATCGGCCGCAGCAATTTTCCAAAGGAACATGGAAAGTGTGCTACAGTTGGTTCCACACATCGTGGTTTTCCAGGACGACGTACTGGTCACAGGTCGGGACACCATCGAATACTTGCAGAACATGGAAGAGGTTCTAAGTCGGCTAGATCACGTGGGACTCAGGTTGAAATGCGCAAAGTGTGTTTACCTGGCACCAGAGGTCGAGTTCTTAGGGAGAAGAATTACGGCAGATGGCATCAGACCCACCGACGCCAAGACGGAGGCCATCAAGAATGCGACGAGACCACAGAACGTGACAGAGCTACCATCATACCAAACCAAACTGCGATTCACAAACAGCCACGAGCAACCTGATGACACCACCAACTTCGACCCTCCAACATATACACAAGCGACAACCGACATCACGGTTGACCACGAAACTGAACTCACCATCCCCAGTAGCCCGGCAAGGGCAGCTGTCCAGCAGCCCAGCGAAGAAGCAACCAACTCACCCACAACTGCATTTGTACCGAGACGATCGACAAGGGAGTGAAAAGCCCCAAATCGTCTCACCCTGTAAATAAGAATACTATTGACTTTGGGAGGGAGTGATGTCATGTATGCAACCCCAGGCAACCTGTATAATACTGCCACCAGAGGGCTTACCTGTTGGATCCCAGCATCCCTTGGGAGCACTGCATATAAGCAGGCCTCCCACACTGTACCAACACTTTGGAGTCTGAATAAAGGAGCTAAGGTCACACTTACTCATTACCTACAGTACTCAGTTGCATTACTTTATTGTGAGCATAACACCACCGATCTCTGAGCTCTGTTCCTGTTGATTCCCAGGGCAATCAATCACCACTCGCCAACATTATGCTGCCAGATTAAGTTGAGGGGCTCAGAGGAGGTAATAAATTGAGGCCGTGAATCTGAGTTAAGAAATAAAATTAGAGAAGCATGAATAAATGAACGAATAGAGGCAACATAAACTAAAGGGTACAATCCTAAAGGGGATGCATGAACAGTGAGCGGGTTTACGCACACAAATCGCTGAAGGTGGCAGGACAGGTTGAGAAAGCAGTTAAAAAATTTACAGGATCCTGTGCATCACAGAGGCATGGCGTACAAAAGCAAGGAGGTTATTATGAACCTTTATAAAACATTAGTTCAGCCTCAACTGGAGCATTGTGTCTAATTCTGGGCACCGCACATTAGGATGTGAAGGTCTTAGAGAGGGTGCAGAAAAGATTGACAAAAATGATTCATGAGATGAGGGACTTCAGTTACGTGGATAGACTGGAGAAGCTGGGGTTGTTCTTCTTTGAGCAGAGACGGTTGAGAGCAGAGTTGATAGAGGTGTTCCAAATCATGAGTGGTCCAGACAGATTAGATAGAGAGATACTGTTCCCGCTGGCAGAAGGGTTGAGAACCAGAGGAGACAGATTTATGGTGATTGGCAGAAGATCATCATCATCATAGGCAGTCCCTCGAATCGAGGATGACTTGCTTCCATGTTAAAAAGTTCACACGTGTTTCAATGAAGGACCTAAAATTCCAGGTCCAAACTAAATCTTGAAGGCTGGAAGATGCCTGTGCATGGAATTTTTAACGTGTGGTGACCGTTGCATGCCAGCCACCACATGGCCTTGACAGAGCTAGGTCTTGGTCCAGTGGCAAGGATTAATCAAGACGATTGGAGACCAGTTCTGCTGCACGGACCTAGTGTGCACACAAATCGCAGTGTGGACTGGTCCATGCTGCACCTGGGTCCTCGTCTCTTCTAGGCCCTGAACTTGCGCCTCTCCTGGGCCCCGATTACGTCCCTCTACAATCTCTCGCCGCTCCTTCACCCCGACCTCGCCGCTCCTGCTGTACCTGCCCACGCTCCAATCACTGACCTGGACCTTGATGACGGCCCTTTTCACTGCCATTGCTCACCTGCTGCAGGACATTCTGCTCCCTGGAGTGGTACGCCGCCACGCTGCTCCTTCCGCTCCCTGGCCTGCTTCAATGGTGGTCGCAGGCTGGGGGCCGCTCAGACTGCTGGTCTAGGCCACCACGCTGCTGCGTCCGCTCGCTGGCCTGCTCCGCTGGTGCTCGCAGGCCGGGGGCCGCTCAGTCTGCTGGGCTAGGTTGCCATGCTTCTCTTTCTGCTCCCCGGCGTGCTCCAATGGTGGTCGCAGGCTAGGGTCCACACAGACTGCTGGGCCAGGCCGCCATGCTGCTCCTTCTGCTCCCCGGCCTGCTCCGATGGTGCACTCTTTGGTAGACTGCGGGTAAGGCACACAAAGAAACTACACACAGGACAGTTGAACAGCTTCTCCCCAGTGTGAATTCACTCGTGTACCAGTAGGTGGGGTGAACGAGACACACACACACCCGAGTGAGAGTGTTCCAGTGCACTGCCTGTGAAAATAGCTTTAACCAGTTACACAGCCTGAAAAAACATCGCACCATTCACAGTGGGGAGAAACCGTACACATGTTCTGTGTGTGGATCAGGCTTCAACTGATCGTCCAACCTGGAGAGACACAAGGACACCCGCACCACGGAGAAACCGTGGAAATGTGGGGATTGTGGGAAAGGATTCAATTGCCCCTCTGCACTGGAAACTCATCGACGCCGTGACAATGGAGAGAGGCCGTTCAACTGCCCTGAGTATGTGAAGGGATTCACTCGTTCATCCAACCTGCTGGTACATGAGCGAATTGGCAGAAGAACCAAAGGTGATGTAAGAAAAATCTTATTTATGCAGCAAGTGGTTACGATTTGGAATGCACGGCCTGAAAAAGGTGGTGGAGGCAGACTCAATCACTGGTTTCAAAAGGGAGTTGTGTAATTATCTGAAAGAAAACATTTGCAGGGCCGGAGGAAAGGGCGGGGCAGAGGGACTAGCTGGGAGCCAGCAAGGGCTGGATGGGCTGAATGGCCTTCCGTGCAGTAACCATTCTGATTGTGTGAGCAGAACACATAAGTCTGGTCCCTGACTCAATCTAAAGCGTTCCTGATTGTGAGCACCTCTGTTAAACCTGCCCTGCACCTTCACAGCTCCAAGGAGAACCACTTTAGATGTTGCAGCCATCATCTTATTGAATGGCGGGACCAAAAGCCGATTCATCTCCTATATCGGATGTTCTCATGTCTTCATGTCACTGGTACCCATCCTGCACCTGATGGCCTCCCTGCAGTAAGATGGCCGCCACGCATGCTCCCTGCCCTGCAGTGGGACAATGGCAAGCATTGTGACGTCGAGGAAGCCCCGCTGCTGTCGCTCCCTGCGGTGGGCAGTCCCGCGCTACCCAAAGATGGCGGCCGAACTCCCCGCAACCCCCGACAGTAACCAAGGCCCGTCCCCACCCGAAGGTGCCCCGCAGCCGCCACCCGCCGACTCGGCGGCCAAATCTCGCTGCCCGCGTGTGTCCGTGAGTCCACAGGGAGACCGGGCGCGCTGCTCGGGCCGCTCCTCCATCGTCCACAGCAGCGGCGAAACGTCCGTTCATCCGCGGCCAATAGGCTGGCCCGCGCCTGCGCACAACTCCGCCCCGCCTCACCCGGGCCCCCGAGCTCAAAGGCCGCGAGCGGAGCCCACCAACAAACGACCAACCGCCCGCGCGCGCGCAGCACTCAGCCCGCAGCCAATGGCGAGGCGGCGCGGGGCACCAGCCCACCCAGCGCGCGCTGCTCCGCGCCAATCAGTGCGGGCGGGGCCGCGGCACCAATCAATCAATCGGCGAACAATCCAGGGCGCGCGGTGCTGAAGGGAAAGTGTCTCTGGCGACACAAACAGAAGATGCTGGAAGTGTCCGTGGCTCAGGCAGCATCTGTGGGCAGCGTCAGAGGGGGCGGGGCCGCGGCCCTCCATCACAACTGGAGAGTGCTGGGAAAGAACAGATCCTGAGGGAGCACTGAAAGGGGGAGGGTGAGAAAGGACAACAGGGAAGGTCTGTGATAGGGGGAAGGGAGAGATTAGAGAGACAACAGGGAGGATGGGCCGAATTCAAATGGTACTGGCAGGAGTTAGAACAACATTAGTCAGGATAGGGTGTGAATGGTGGGATAATGATCAGTGGGCACTGGAGACAAGGAAAAAAAACAGGCTCGGTGGGTGGAGACCATGAGAAATAGGAGCGGGAGTGGGCCACCCGGACCCCGAGCCTGCTCCCCATTCAATAAGATCATGGCTGGTCTGATCATAGACTCAGCTCCACTTTCCTGCCCGCTCCCCAGAACCCTTTACTCACTTATCGCTCAAAAATCTGTCTATCACGGCCTTAAATATATTCAATGACCCAGCCTCCACAGCTCTTTGGGGTAGAAAATTCACAGATTTACAACCCTCTGAGAAAATTAATTCCTTCTCATCTCAGTTTTAAATTGGCGGCCCCTTTTTCTGAGACTATGTCCACTAGATACAGAGAAAAACTTGCTCTACACTATCCCATCAAAAACTGCCTGGGCACGTACAGCACGGGTTGGACAGGAAGGTTTAAGCTAGGCATTCCAGAACTTGGGGCCTGGGCAACAGAAGGTACAGCAAACAAAACCACCAATGGTTGAACAATTAGAATTAGGGATGCTCAGGAAGACAGATATCTCATGGGCGGGATGGGGGGGAGCAGATGTGGGGCTGGAGGAGTTTACAGAGCTAGGGAGGGGCGAGGCCATGGAGGGAGTTGAAAATAAGTATTCGAATTTTTAAATCAAGGCATTGCTTAACCAGTAGCCAATGTCAGTCAGCGAGCACAGGGGTGATGGGTGAGCTGGACTTGTTAGGACATGGGCAGCCGAGTTTTGGATCAACTCTAGTTTATGTAGGGTAGAATGTGGGAGAAGTGCATTGGAATAGTCAAGACCAGAAGTAACAAAGGCATGGATCAGGGCTTCAGCAATGGATGAGCTGAGGCAAGAGCAGAGACGGGCGATGCTACAGAGGTGGAAATAGGCAATCTTAGTTATGTTGTGGATATGTGGTCAAAAACTTATTTCAGGGTTAAGTATGACACCAAGGCTGTGAACAGTCTGATTCAGCCTCAGAAAGAAGTTGGGGTGAGGGATGGAGTCAGTGGCTTGGGAAAGGAGTTTGTGGAAAAGACAATTACAAATATTAGAATATTTCACAGGCTATCACGTGTAAAATGTGTGGATGAGTTTTTTTAATTCAATCGGTTCCAAAACTGGGTTAATTGACACAGAAAGTAACGGATTTCAAATCTTATGCAAGACAGTTCAATAACGGGGTGATTCAAAGGATTTCAGCTGTGTTTAAAGTGAGAAACTGCAGTTAAGTCTACTACAACCACAACTCATGTACTCAAACGGAACAAGTTTGGGGTTTGTTATGATAGAAGGTGAACTAGGTGAGAAGTGCTAAAAGTTAGATTCAGAAAAAGCACTAAAATGGAACACCGATTGGTCTCCTCTGATCATGGAGGAATCAAATATTCGACACGCTGTGTTTGAAATTTATTCAACTTTTATACAGGGTATTAATTTCCAGCTCAGGTATAGGGGTTATTAAGATTATCAGAAACAAACAAAAGCTGCCAGAATGAATATGGTTCAGTGCCCAATGCAATCACAATAAATCCTGTTCTATTTACAAATGCAGCCTTTCTCCTCAGGCCATTTAAAACTGAGCTGAGGAGGAATTTCTTCTCTCAGAGGGTTGTAAATCTGTGGAATTCTCTGCCCCAGAGAGCCATGGAGGCTGGGTCACTGAATATATTTAAGGCGGAGATAAACAGATTTTTGAGCGATAAGGGAGTAAAGGGTTATGGGGAGCAGGCAGGAAAATGGAGCTGAGTCTTTGATCAGATCAGCCATGATCTTATTGAATGGGGAGCAGGCTCGGGGGGCCGGGTGGCTCACTCCTGCTCCAATGTCTCATGGTCATATCTACCCAGCATGCCCCGCGGGGGAGAATGTGTCGCACCCAGACTACAGGAGCTCAATGCGCAGGCGCGGGCCCTGCCTGGCTTTGGAGGAGGTGATACGTTTTGGACAGGCTCCTCAGAAGTGTCTCTTTCAGCGGTACGGAGCGGAGTAATTGACCAGCGGGGAGCAGGGGAGGCTTCATAAACAACCCGTGCCCGCCGCAAGCCCGGAATGTTTACCGGAATATCGGTGGTTGCAGCTTCTGGGATTTCTACCGGTCATAGGCCCAGGCTAACGGCGGCCATCTTGGTGGAGGAAGGCAGAATCAGTGCTCCGCTATCTTGATTCCGTGAGTAGCACAGCGCATGCGCGGCCATCTTTGTGCAGGGACGAAGTGAATAAAGAGAACTGAGTCAACACCTTCAGGGGAGGGGAAACCAGTGAGTGTGGAACTGAACCCACACAGAATCAGCGTCTTCAGGCGAGGAGAGGGGAACCAGCGAGTGTGGAACTGATCCCAGCCACAGTCAGCATATTGATGGGAGAGAGGGGAACCAGTGAGTGTCGAACTGATCCAAGCCAGAGTCAGCACCTTCAGGGGAGGAGAGGGAGGGGAACCAGTGAGTGTCGAACTGAACGCAGCCAGAGTCAGCACCTTCAGGGGAGGAGAGGGAGGGGAACCACTGAGTGTGGAACTGAACGCAGCCAGAATCGGTGGTGAAAACTGGGAGTGGAGGGGAAACAGGTTAGACCATAAAAAATAGCAGGAGTAGGCCATTTGGCCCCTCGAGCCTGCTCCCCATTCAATAAGGTCATGGCTGATCCGATCATGGACTCGTCTTCACTTCCCTGTCCGCTCCCCATAACCCTTTACCCCCTTATCGCTCAAAAATGTGTCTATCTTCAACTTAAATATATTCAATAACCCTTTGGGGCAGGGAATTCCATGGATTTCCAACCCTCTAAGAGAAGAAATTTCTCCTCATCTCAGTTTTAAACGGGTGGCCCCTTATTCTGAGACTATGTCCCCTAGTTTTAGGTTCCCTGATGAGTGGAAATATCCTTTCTCCATCCACCTTGTCGAGCCCCCTCATAATCTTAAGTTTCAATAAGATCACCCCTCGTTCTTCTGAACGCTAATGTGTATAGGCCCAACCAACTCAACCTATCCTCATAAGTCAACCCCCTCATCTCCGGAATCAACCCAGACCTTCTCTGAACCGCCTCCAATGCAAGTATATCCTTTCTTAAATGCGGAGACCAAAACTGTACGCAGTACTCCAGGTGTGGCCTCACCAATACCCTGTACAGTTGTAGCAGGACTTATCTGCTTTTATACTGTGAGGTTATCCACTTTGGTGGTAAAAACAGAGAGACAGACTATTATCTGAATGTGGACAGATTAGGAAAAGGGGAGGTGCAACGAGACCTGGGTGTCATGGTACATCAGTCATTGAAGGTTGACATGCAGGTACAGCAGGCAGTTAAGAAAGCAAATGGCATGTTGGCCTTCATAGCGAGGGGATTTGAGTACAGGGGCAGAGAGGTGTTGCTACAGTTGTACAGGGCCTTGGTGAAGCCACACCTGAAGTATTGTGTACAGTTTTGGTCTCCTAACTTGAGGAAGGACATTCTTGCTATTGAGGGAGTGCAGCGAAGGTTCACCAGACTGATTCCCAGGATGGCGGGACTGACGTATCAGGAAAGGCTGGATCAACTGGGCTTGTATTCACGGAGTTCAGAAGAATGAGAGGGGACCTCATAGAAACGTTTAAAATTCTGATGGGTTTAGACAGGTTAGATGCAGGAAGAATGTTCCCAATGTTGGGGAAGTCCAGAACCAGGGGTCACAGTCTAAGGATAAGGGTTAGCCATTTAGGACCGAGATGAGGAGAAACTTCTTCACCCAGAGAGTGGTAAACCTGTGGAATTCTCTTCCACAGAAATTTGTTGAGACCAATTCACTAAATATATTCAAAAAGGAGTTACATGTAGTCCTTACTACTAGGGGAATCAAGGAGTATGGTGAGAAAGCAGGAATGGGGTACTGAAGTTGCATGTTCAGCCATGAACTCATTGAATGGCGGTGCAGGCTCGAAGGGCCAAATGGCCTACTCCTGCACCTATTTTCTATGTTTCTACTCTATCCCCTTTGCAATAAAGGCCAACATTCTATTTGCCTTCCTGATTACTTGCTGTACCTGCACACTAACTTTTTGTGTTTCATGCAAAAGGACCCCCAGGTCCCTCTGTACTGCAGGCACTTTACAATATTTCTCGATTTAAATTATAATTTGCTTTTCTATTATTTCTGCCAAAGTGAATAACCTCACATTTTCCCACATTATACTCCATCTGCCAGTTTTTTCCCACTCACTTAGCCTGTCTATATCCCTTTGCAGATTTGCTTTGCCACCCATCTTTGTGTAGTCAGCAAACTTGGCTACATTACACTCAGTCCCTTCATCCAAGTCATTAATATAGATTGTAAATAGTTGGGCACCCAGCACCGATCCCTGCGGCATCCCACTAGTCACTGTTTGCCAACCGGAAAATGACCCATTTATCCCGACTCTGTTTTCTGTTAGTTAGCCAATCTTCTATCCATGCTAATATATTACCCTCAACCCTGTGAGCTTTTATCTTGTGCAGTAACCTCTCATGTGGCCCCTTATCGAATGCCTTTTAGAAATCCAAATACACCACATTCACTGGTTCCCCCTTATCCACCCTGCTCGTTACATCTTCAAAGAACTCCAGCAAATTTGTCAAACATGATTTCCCTTTCATAAAACCATGCTGACTCTGCTTGATCAAATCATGCTTTTCCAAATGATCCGCTACTGCTTCCTTAATATTGGACTCCAGGATTTTCCCAACCACAGATGTTAGACGAATGGTCTATAGTTTCCTGCTTTTTGTCTGCCTCCTTTTTTAAATAGGGGCATTGCATTTGCAGTTTTCCAATCTGCTGGGACCGCCCCAGAATCCAGGGAACGTTGGTAGATTACAAACAATGCATCCACTATCTCTGCAGCCACTTCTCTTAAGATTCTAGGATGTAAGGCATCAGGTCCAGGGGACTTGTCCGCCTTTAGTCCGAATACTACCTCCTTTATGATTGTGGTAAGTTCCTTCCCCCGCTATAGCCCCTTGATTATCCACTGTTGGGATATTTTTGGTGTCCTCAACCATAAAGACTGATACAAAATATATGTTCAGATTTTCTGCCATCTGCATGTTCCCCATCACTGATTCCCTGGTTTCATCCTCAAAGGGACCGACATTTACTTTAGCCACTCTTTTCCTTTTTATATACCTGTAGAAACTCTTGCTATTTGTTTTTATATTTCGTGCTAGTTTACTTTCATAGTCTATCTTCCCTTTCTTAATCATTTTTTTAGTCATTCTTTGCTGGCTTTTAAAAGCGTCCCAATCTTCTGTCCTCCCAATAGTTTTGGCCACTTTGTATGCCCTTTATTTCTTTGGTTAGCCACGGATGGATATCTTTTCTTTTACACCTTTTCCTCCTCACTGCAATATATTTTTCTTGAGAGTTGCGAAATATTTCCTTAAATGGACGCCACTGTTCATCAACTGTCCTACATTTTAATCTATTTTCCCAGTTGACTTTAGCCCAATCTTCCCTCATATCTTTGTAATCTCCATCATTTAAGCTTAGAACGCTGGTTTGAGATCCAATTTTCTCGCCCTCCATTTGAATTTGAAATTCAACCATGCTATGATCATTCCAAGGGGGTCCTTTATTCGGAGATTGATTATTAATCCTATCTCATTACACAGGACCAGATCTAAGATAGTCAGCACTTCAGAGGAGGCGAGGGAGAGGAAACCAGTGATTATAGAATTAAACCCAGCCACAGTCAGCACCATCAGGGGAGGGAGAGGGAGGGGAACAAATGAGTATAGAACTGAACTCGGCCAGATCTAGCACATTCAGGAGAAGAGAGGGAGAGGAACCAGTGAGTGCAGAACTGAACCCAGCCAGAGTCAGCACCATCAGGGGAGGGAGGGGAACCAGTGAGTATGGAACTGAACCCAGCCACAGTCAGCACTATGAGGGGAGGAGAGGGAAGGGAACCAGTGAGTGTAGAACTGTACCCAGACAGAGTCAGCACCTTCAGTGGAGGAGAGGGAGGGGAACCAGTAAGTGTAGAACTGAACCCAGCCAGAGTCAGCACCATCAGGAGAGGAGAGGAGAGGAGAGGGAGGGGAACCAGTGTCTTAAATTTATTCAATGAGCCAGCTTCCACAGCTCTCTGAGGCAGCAAATGGCACAGATTTACAACCCTTTGAGGGAAGATATTCCTCCTTATCTCAGTTTTAAATGGGCGGCCTCTTATTCTAAGATTATGCCCCTATTCTAGTCTCCCCTATATCAGTGGAAACATCCTCTCTGCATCAACCTTGTCAAGCTCCCTCATAATCTTATACGTTTCGATAAGATCACCTCTCATTCTTCTGAATTCCAATGAGCAGAGGCCCAAACTTCTCAACCTTTCCTCATAGGTCAACCCCCTCATCTCTGGAATCAACCTCGTGAACCTTCTCTGAACTTCCTCCAAAGCAAGTATTTCCTTTCTTAGATATGAAAACCAAAACTGTATGCAGTATTCTTGGTGTGGCCTCACCAATACCCTGTATAACTGTAGTAAGACTTCCCTGCTTTTATACTCCATCCCCTTTTGCAATAAAGGCCAAGATTCTATTGGCCTTCCTGTTCACTTGCTGCACCTGCATACTAACCTTTTGTGTTTCATGCAGCAGGACCCCCCAGGTACCACTGGACTGCAAATTTTTCTCCATTTAAATAATAACTTGCTCTTCACATTTTGTTTCTGCCGAAGTGCATAACCTCACACTTTCCAACATTATACTCCATCTGCCAAATTTTTGCCCACTCACTTAGCCTGTCTATGTCGTTTTGCAAGTTTTTTGTGTCCTCGCACATTGCATTTCCTCCTACCTTGGCTACATTACACTCGGTCCCTTCACCCAAGTCGTTAATATAAATTGTAAATAGTTGGGGTCCCGACACTGATTCCTGCGGCATCCCACTAGTTACTGATTGCCAACCCGAGAATTTATCCCGACTCTCTGTTTTCTGTTAGTTAGCCAATCCTCTATCCATGCGAAAATATTACCCGCAACCCCATGAACTTTTATCTTGTGCAGTAACCTTTTATGTGGCACCTTGTCAAATACCTTCTGGAAGTCCAAATACACCACATCCACTGGTCCCCTTCATCAAAGCCAGAGTCAGCACTTTTAGGGGAAGAGAGGGAGGGAAACTAGTGAATGTGGAACTTAATGCAGCCAGACTCAGCACCTTCAGGGGTGGGGAGGGAGGGGAACCAGAGAGTGTAGAACTGAACCCAGCCAGAATTGGTGGTGAAAACTGGGAGTGGAGGAGAAACAGTGTAGAAATGTGTGATGGTTTGGATTTCAGCACAGCAGGAGGGACAATGTGTGGGACAGGGATTTACAGCTTTGGAAGAACAAGAAAGGAAAGAATGTTCCATGGAAACTAGATGTGTCTATCCTGAATTTCTGTCTTGTACTGACGGCGATGAGTTTTATTATCTCCTTTTACAGAATATTAGAAGGGGAGATTTTCAGACAGGAAACGCAAATCAAACATCACGTCAAGATCTGACGGAGTCAATTGATTCATCAGGACCTGAACATCATCGGTCTTTGAAAGTGGAAGGAGAAATGTTTGTCTGTTCTATTTGTGGGAAAAGATTTCAAACATCAGTGTGACTGGAAAAGCACCGCGACACACACACCCGAGTGAGTGTTCCAGTGCACTGCCTGTGGAAAGAGCTTTAACCAATTACACAGCCTGAAAAAACATCGCACCATTCACAGCACGAAGAAACTGTAAACGTATTGTGTGCGTGGGCGAGGCTTCAACCCATCATCCAACGTGGAGAGTCACAAGGACACCCGCACCATGGAGAAACCGTGGAAATGTGGTGACTGTGGGAAGCTATTCAGATCACCGTCTAAGCTGAAAATTCATCGACGCAGTCACACTGGGGAGAGGCCATTCACCTGCTCCGAGTGTGGGAAGGGATTCACTCAGTCATCTGACCTGATGACACACCAGCGAGTTCACACTGGGGAGAGGCCGTTCACCTGCTCCGAGTGTGGGAAAGGATTCACTACGTCATCCAGCCTGCTGATACACCAGCGCGTCCACACTGGGGAGAGGCCATTCACCTGCCCTGAGTGTGGGAAAGGATTCAATGTGTCATACGACCTTGTCAATCACCAGCGAGTTCACACTGGGGAGAGGCCGTTCACTTGCTCTGAGTGTGGGAAGGGATTCACTTGTTCATCCAACCTGCTGAAACACCAGCGAGTTCACACTGGGGAGAGGCCATTCATCTGCACTGAGTGTGGAAATGGATTCACTCAGTCATCTGACCTGCTGAAACACCAGCGAGTTCACACTGGGGAGAGGCCATTCACGTGCTCTGAATGTGGGAAGGGATTTACTCAGTCATCCACCTTGCTGAAACACCAGCGAGTTCACACTGGGGAGAGGCCATTCACCTGCTCCGTGTGTGGGAAGGGATTCACTTGTTCATCCGACCTGCTGACACACCAGCGAGTTCATACTGGGGAGAGGCAATTCACCTGTCCTGAGTGTGGGAAAGGATTCAATGTGTCACACGACCTTGTAAATCACCAGCGAGTTCACACTGGGGAGAGACCGTTCACCTGCTCCGTGTGTGGGAAGCGATTCACTTGTTCATCCAACCTGCTGAAACATCAGCGAGTTCACACTGGGGAGAGGCCGTTCACCTGCTCCATGTGTGGGAAGGGATTCACTTGTTCATCCGACCTGCTGAGACACCAGCGAGTTCACACTGGGGAGAGGCCATTCACGTGCCCTGAGTGTGGGAAGAGATTTACTCAGTCATTCACCCTGCTGAAACATCAGCGAGTTCACACTGGGGAGAGGCCATTCACCTGCTCCGTGTGTGGGAAGGGATTCACTTGTTCGTCCGACCTGCTCAGGCACCAGCGGGTTCACACTGGGGAGAGGCCATTCACCTGCTCTGAGTGTGGAAAGCGATTCACTTGGTCATCCAACCTGCTGACACACCAGCGAGTTCACACTGGGGAGAGGCCATTCACCTGCTCTGAGTGTGGAAAGCGATTCACTCGGTCATCCAACCTGCTGACACACCAGCGAGTTCACAAGTGACTGCAGGGATTGGAATCTGCTGTTATTACTGCTGTTAATCACATCCCGACTGAACCATGTTCATTCTGACAGTTGGGGTTTGTTTCTGCTGATAACCCTATAACTGGGCTGGACTTTAATATTCTGGATATATTGCTGATTGTGTTCTCGGGGCTGCAGTGTCCATTTAAGAAACGCTGTGTGTTATCTTTCCCCTTAATTCAGCAACTCTCAACAGAAAGTTAGTTTGCAATAAAATTATGAACTTTTACTTTAATCCTAAATTGATCTTTCGTACAAAATCTGCAATAGTGTGTGAAAGTTTCTACCGAATAAAATGTCCAATTAGAAAGAGCTGGCTGACAATTCTTACTGACTTGCACATTACACACAGTGGCCCCTTCATTATCCACCAGACAGAAGGGAAATGTGTCCCTAAATGTTGCCCCTCCCATCTGGTGCAGCAATCCACTCGGCATGGGAATAGAGACAAGTCCAGACCAAAACTGAGCGCAGTACTCCAGGTGTGGTCTTACCAACGCCCTGTACAGTTGCAGCAGGACTTCTCTACTTTTATACTCCACCCCCCTTGCAATAAAGGCCAATATTCCATTTGCCTTCCTGATTACTTGCTGTACTTGCGTGCTAACTTTGAGTTTCATGTACAAGAACCCCCAGATCCTTCTGTACATAGAAACATAAAAAATAGGTGCAGGAGTAGGCCATTCGGCCCTTCGAACCTGCACCACCATAAGATCATGGCTGATCATTCACCTCAATACTCCTTTCCTGCTTTCTCTCCATACCCCTTGATGCCTTTAGCTATAAGGGCCGTCTCTAACTCCCCCTTGAATATATCCAATGAACTGGCATCAACAACTCTCTGCGGTCGGGAATTCCACAGGTTAACAATTCTGAATGAAGAAGTTTCTCCTCATCTCAGTCCTAAATGGCTTACTCCTTATCCTTAGACTGTGTCCCCTGGTTCTGGACTTCCCCAACATCGGGAACATTCTTCCTGCATCTAACCTGTCCAGTCCCATCAGAATCTTATACGTTTCTATGAGATCCCCTTTCATCCTTCTAAACTTCAGTGCATAAAGGCCCAGTTGATCCAGTCTCTCATGTGTCAATCCTGCCATCCCAGGAATCAGTCTGGTGAACCTTCGCTGCACTCCCTCAATAGCAAGAACGTCCTTCCTCAGGTTAGGAGACCAAAACTGAACACAATATTCTAGGTGAGGCCACACCAAGGCCCTGTACAACTGCAGTAAGAGCTCCCTGCTCCTATACTCAAAAGCCCTAGCTATGAAGGCCAACATACCATTTTCCTTCTTCAACGCCTGCTGTACCTGCATACCAACTTTCAATGAGTGATGTACCATGACACCCAGGTCTCATTGCACCTCCCTTTTTCCTAATCTGCCGCCATTCAGATAATATTCTAACCTCAAATTTATCCACATTATACTGCATCTGCCATGCATTTGCCCACTCACCTAATTTGTCCAAGTCACGCTGCAGCCTCTTAGCGTCCTCCTCACAACTCAAACCACAATCCAGTTTAATGTCATCTGAAAACTTGGAGATATTATACTCAATTGAGATAATCACGAGCACGAGTGGGGTAGTGCTGGACAGGCTAATGGGACTCAAGGTAGACAAGTCCCCTGTTCCTGATGAAATGCATCCCAGGATATTAAAAGAGATGGCGGAAGTTATAGCAGATGCATTCGTTATAATCTACAAAAATTCTCTGGACTCTGGGGAGGGACCAGCGAATTGGAAAGCAGTTAATGTAACTCCTCCGTTTAAAAAAGGGGGCAGACAAAAGGCAGGTAACTATTGGCTGGTTAGTTTAACATCTGTAGTGGGGAAAATGCTTGAAGCTATCATTAAGGAAGAAATAGCGGGACATCTAGATAGGAATAGTGCAATCAAACAGACGCAGCATGGATTCATGAAGGGGAAATCATGTTTAACTAATCTACTGGAATTCTTTGAGGATATCACGAGCATGGTGGATAGAGGCGTACTGATGGATGTGGTGTATTTAGATTTCCAAAAGGCATTCGATAAGGTGCCACACAAAAGGTTACTGCAGAAGATAAAGGTACGCGGAGTCAGAGGAAATGTATTAGCATGGATAGAGAATTGGCTGGCGAAGAGAATTGGCTGGCGAACAGAAAGCAGAGTCGGGATAAATGGGTCCTTTTTGGGTTGGAAATCAGTGGTTAGTGATGTGCCACAGGGATCGGTACTGGGACCACAACTGTTTACAATATACATAGATGACCTGGAAGAGGGGACAGAGTGTAGTGTAACAAAATTTGCAGATGACACTAAGATTAGTGGGAAAGCGGGTTGTGTAGAGGACACAGAAAGGCTGCAAAGAGATTTAGATAGGTTAAGCGAATGGGCTAAGGTTTGGCAGATGGAATACAATGTTGTAAAATGTGAGGTCATCCACCTTGGAAAAAAAAACAGTAAAAGGGAATATTATTTGAATGGGGAGAAATTACAACATGCTGCGATGCAGAGGGACCTGGGGGGTCCTTGTGCATGAAAAACTCTTTTTGGATCCCAAAAAGTTAATTTGCAGGTGCAGCAGGTAATCAGGAAGGCAAATGGAATGTTGGCCTTCATTGCGAGAGGGATGGAGTACAAAAGCAGGGAGGTCCTGCTGCAACTGTACAGGGTATTGGTGAGGCCGCACCTGAAGTACTGCGTGCAGTTTTGGTCACCTTACTTAAGGAACGATATACTAATTTTGGAGGGGGTACAGAGACGATTCACTCGGCTGATTCCGGAGATGAGGGGGTTACCTTATGATGATAGATTGAGTAGACTGGGTCTTTACTCGTTGGAGTTCAGAAGGATGAGGGGTGATCTTATGGAAACATTTAAAATAATGAAAGGGATAGACACGATAGAGGCAGAGAGGTTGTTTCTGCTGGTCGGGAAGACTAGAACTTGGGGGCACAGCCTCAAAATACAGAGGAGCCAATTTAAAATCGAGTTGAGAAGGAATTTCTTCTCCCAGAGGGTTGAGAATCTGTGGAATTCTCTGCCCAAGGAAGCAGTTGAGGCTAGCTCATTGAATGTATTCAAGTCACAGATAGATAGATTTTTAACCAATAATGGAATTAAGGGTTATGGGGAGCGGGCGGGTAAGTGGAGCTGAGTCCACGGCCAGATCAGCCATCATATTGTTAAGTGGCGGAGCAGGCTCGAGGGGCTAGATGGCCTTCTCCTGTTCCTAATTCTTATGTTCTTATGTTCTTATTCCTTCATCCAAATCATTAATGTATATTGTAAATAGCTGGGATCCCAGCATTGAGCCCTGCGGCACACTACTAGTCACTGCCTGGCATTCTGAAAAGGACCCGTTTATCCCGACTCTCGGCTTTCTGTCTGCCAACCAGTTCTCTATCCACGTAAGTGCATAACCACCAATACCATGTGCTTTAATTTTGCACACCAATCTCTTGTGTGGGACCTTGTCAAAAGCCTTTTGAAAGTCCAAATACACCACATCCACTGGTTCTCCCTTGTCCACTCTACTAGTTGCATCCTTAATAAATTCCAAAAGATTTGTCAAGCATGATTTCTCTTTCATAAATCCATGTTGATTTGGACCGATCCTGTCACTGCTTTCCAAATGCGCTGTTATTTCATCTTTAATAATTGATTCCAACATTTTCCCCACTACTGATGTCAGCATAACTGGTCTATAATTACCTGTTTTCTCTCTCCCTCCTTTTTTAAAAAGTGGTGTTACATTAGCTACCCTCCAGCACATAGGAAATGATCCAGAGTCGATAGACTGTTGGAAAATGATCCCCAATGCATCCACTATTTCTAGGGCCACTTCCTTAATTACTCTGGGATGCAGACTATCAGGCCCCGGGGATTTATCGGCCTTCAATCCCATCAACTTCCTGAACGCAATTTCCTGCCTAATAAGGATATCCTTCAGTTCCTCCTTTTCACTAGACCCTCGGTCCCCTTGTACTTCCTGAAGGTTATTTATGTCTTCCTTCGTGAAGCCAGAACCAAAGTATTTGTTCAACTGGTCTGCCATTTCTTTGTTCCCCATTATAAATTCACCTGAATGTGACTGCAAGGGACCTACGTTTGTCTTCACTAATCTTTTCCTTTTCACATATCTATAGAAGTTTTTGCAGTCAGTTTTTATGTTCCCGGCCAGCTTCCTCTCATTTTCCCTCTCCTAATTAAACCCTTTATCCTCTCTGCTGAATTCTAAATATCTCCCAGCCCTCAGAATTGCTGCTTTTTCTGGCTAATTTATATGCCTCTTCTTTGGATTTAACACTATCCTTAATTTCCCTTGTTAGCCATGGTTGAACCACTTTCCCCGTTTTATTTTTACTCCAGACAGGGATGTACAATTGTTGAAGTTCAGCCATGTGATCTTTAAATGTTTGCCATTGCCTATCCACCGTCAACCCTTTAAGTATCATCTGCCAGTCTAAATTCCTTAAGTTCAGGACCCTGGTCTCTGAATTAATTGTATCACTCTCCATCTTAATGAAGAATTCTACCATATTATGGTCACTCTTCCCCAAGGGGCCTCGCACAACAAGATTGCTAATTAGTCCTTTCTCATTACACATCATCCAGTCTAGGATGACCTCTACTTGGTTCCTCGACATATTGGTCTAGAAAACCATCCCTAATACATTCCAGGAAATCCTCCTCCACCGTATTGCTACTAGTTTGGTTAGCCCAATCTATATGTAGATTAAAGTCACTTATGATAACTGCTGTATGTTTATTGCATGCATCCATAATCTCTTGTTTGATGCTGTCCCCAACCTCACTGCTACTGTTTGGTGGTTTGTACACAACTCCCACTAATATTTTCTGCCCTTTGGTATTCCGCAGCTCCACCCATACAGATTCCACATCATCCAAGCTAATGTCCTTCCTTACTATTGCGTTAATTTCCTCTTTAACCAGCAATGCTACCCCACCTTCTTTTCCTTTCTGTCTATCCTTCTTGTCCTTTCTGTCTATCCTTCTTGAATGTTGAAGACCCCTGGATGTTGAGTTCCCAGCCTTGGTCACCCTAGAGCCATGTCTCTGTGATGCCAATGATACCATATTCATTCATTGCTGCCTGTGCAGTTAATTCGTCCACCTTATTCCAAATACTCCTCGCATTGAGGCACAGAGCCTTCAGGCTTGTCTTTTTAAGACACTTTGCCCCTTTAGAATTTTGTTGTAATATGGCCCTTTTTGATTTTTGCCTTGGGTTTCTCTGCCCTCCACTTTTACTATTCTTCTTCTATCTTTTGCTTCTGCCCCCATTCTACTTCCCTCTGTCTCCCTGCATAGGTTCTCATCCCCCTGCCATATTAGTTTAACACCTCCCAACAGCACTTGCAAACACACCCCCGAGGACGTTGGTTCCAATCCTGCCCTGGTGCAGACCGTCCTGTTTGTACTGGTCCCACCTCCCCCAGAACCAGTTCCAATGTCCCAGGAATTTGAATCCCTCCCTTCTGCACCACTCTTCAAGCCACGTATTCATCTGAGCTATCCTGCTCTGACTAACACGTGGCACTGGCAGCCATCCTGAGATTACTACCTTTGAGGTCCTACTTTTTAAATTTAACTCCTAGCTCCATAAATTCAGCTTGTAGGACCTCATCCCATTTTTTTCCTATATCGTTGGTACCTATATGCACCACGACAACTGGCTGTTCACCCCCCACCCCCTCCAAAATGTCCTGCAGCCGCTCTGAGACATCTTTGACCTTTGCACCAGGGAGGCAACATACCATCCTGGAGTCTTGAGTGCGGCCGCAGAAACGTCTATCTATTCCCCTTACAATTGAACCCCCTACCACTATAGCTCTCCCACTCTCGAGAGTAAAAAGTGTTTCATTCTTTTTAAATGAGGGAACTATTCGGGCAGAGAATTACACGTTTATTAACTTCATGCCACGTACAGGTAGTTTTATTTTTACCATCACTTACACCAACCATCACACATTCCAGGTGTATATCAGGAGATTCTGTGTGATGGTGAGGCGATCAGTGCAGAGACCAGTGTGTGCTGCTCATTATCCTCAGTGTGATTGAATCCCCTTTCCCACTGAATACTGTGGACAGACATGGTCACCTTGGTAACGGAATGGTCAGTGTGACATCACTTTCTAAACAAGACAATGGGTTATCAATAAATGGGAATGATATTAAACTATCTGCAATTACATTCTGAATAAAAGGATATAAAATGGTGAAAAATAACTGGTGAAGATAATCATTTATTTTTGCAGAATGCACTTGCAAACATTATGATGTACTTTGTACACCCACACACCCCACATATATAGAGTGAGGTGTGTGCTTTTTTTCCCAGTTGTTTCTCTTAACCAAATGAGAGTTTTGAACCCAGCGGACATTAGGACCCTGCGGCTGCCCATCCGGCGGTGCTGTAAGGTCCCGGTTCCAGGCTCTGTCTGACACAATCAGTGGGCCAGGCAAAGCTCAATGGAAAACACTGCAGGAAAAACAATCCTTAGCATTAAAATCTGTGAACAGTTGGCACAGGACACAGTGTGAATTAGTAACCTTTAACACACAGAGTGCCACTAAGTAGGGCAAAGTGAATTGCTCCCCTTCAGTCCTGTCCCTCAATCCCAGTCCATCTCTGGGAGATTGTTACAAGATTCACCCCATCCTCTCAACACAAATATTACCCACACAATACCAGATCAATAGGACATTGCCCACAGCTGCTGATAGCTATTAACAAGAATAAACCTGCTTCTAAGTAAAAAAACAAAATGATTGCATCCTTTCACACATGCAAATACATATCTTTATGATTATCAATATTTATAAATTCCTCTATCTATCATCTGTCTCTATATCTTACAGATGCAAGACCGGGTTCAGTATTAGCTGAGAGAGGTTGTATTGTAATATAAAGTGAGAAAGGGAATCGTGTCAAGTAAATGAGTTAGGGCCTCATGTAATATAAACAGAGACAGGGTCTAGTGCAGTAATAACTGCTACAGGGCCCAGAGTGATGTAAACAGATACAGGATCTAGTGGAATACAGAGACAGAGTGTGGTGCAATATTCACAGAGACAGGGTCCAGTGTAATATAAACAGAGACAGGGTCTAGTATATTATAAACTGGGACAGGGCCTAGTGTAATATAAACAGAGACAGAGTCTTGTGTAATATAAACAAAGACAGGGTCGAGAGAAATATAAACAGAGACAGGGTCTAGTGTAATATAAACAGAGACAGGGTCTAGTATATTATAAACAGGGACAGGGCCTAGTGTAATATAAACAGAGACAGAGTCTTGTGTAATATAAACAAAGACAGGGTCGAGAGAAATATAAACAGAGACAGGGTCGAGAGAAATATAAACAGAGACAGGGTCGAGTGGAATATAAACAGAGACAGGGTCTAGTTTAATACAAACAGAGTCAGGGCCTAGTGTAATACAAACAGAGACAGGGCCTAGTGTAATATAAACACAGACAGGGTCTAGTGTAATATAAACAGAGATAGGGTCTAGTGTAATATAAACAGAGACAGGGTCTAGTGTAATATAAACAGAGACAGGGTCCAGTGTAATATAAACAGAGACAGGGTCTAGTGTAATATAAACAGAGACAGGGTCTAGTGTAATATAAACAGAGACAGGGTCTAGTGTAATATAAACAGAGACAGGGTCCAGTGTAATATAAACAGAGACAGGGTCCAGTGTAATATAAACAGAGACAGGGTCTAGTGTAATATAAACAGAGATAGGGCCTAGTGTAATATAAACAGAGACAGGGTCTAGTGTAATATAAACAGAGACAGGGTCTAGTGTAATATAAACAGAGACAGGGTCCAGTGTAATATAAACAGAGACAGGGTCTAGTGTAATATAAACAGAGACAGGGTCGAGAGAAATATAAACAGGTATAGGGTCGAGTGTAATATAAACAGAGACAGGGTCGAGTGTAATATAAACAGACACAGGGTCTAGTGTAATAGAAACAGAGACAGGGTCCAGTGTAATATAAACAGAGACAGGGTATAGTGTAATATAAACAGAGACAGGGTCGAGTGTAATATAAACAGAGACAGGGTCTAGTGTAATATAAACAGAGACAGGGTCTAGTGTAATATAAACAGACACAGGGTCTAGTGTAATATAAACAGAGACAGGGTCTAGTGTAATATAAACAGAGACAGGGTATAGTGTAATATAAACAGAGACAGGATCGAATTTAATATAAACAGAGACAGGGTCTAGTGTAATACAAACAGAGACAGGGCCTAGTGTAATATAAACAGAGACAGGGTCAGGAGAAATATAAACAGAGATAGGGTCTAGTGTAATATAAACAGAGACAGGGTCTAGTGTAATATAAACAGAGTCAGGGTCGAGTGTAATATAAACAAAGACAGGATCTAATTTAATATAAACAGAGACAGGGTATAGTGTAATATAAACAGAGACAGGGTCGAGTGTAATATAAACAGAGACAGGGTCTAGTGTAATATAAACAGAGTCAGGGTCTAGTGTAATACAAACAGAGACAGGGCCTAGTGTAATATAAACAGAGACAGGGCCTAGTGTGATATAAACAAAGACAGGATCTAATTTAAAATAAACTGAGATAGGGTCTAGTGTAATATAAACAGAGACAGGGTCTAGTTTAATATAAACAGAGACAGGTTCTAGTGTAATACAAACAGAGACAGGGTCTAGTGTAATATAAACAGACACAGGGTCGAGAGAAATATAAACAGGGATAGGGTCGAGTGTAATATAAACAGACACAGGGTCGAGTGTAATATAAACAGACACAGGGTCTAGTGTAATATAAACAGTGACAGGGTCTAGTGTAATATAAACAGAGACAGGGTCTAGTGTAATATAAATAGAGACAGGGTGTCGTGTAATATAAACAGAGACAGGGCCTAGTGTAATATAAACACAGACAGGGTCTTGTGTAATATAAACACAGACAGGGTCTTGTGTAATATAAACAGAGACAGGGTCTAGTGTAATATAAACAGAGACAGGGTATAGTGTAATATAAACAGAGACAGGATCTAATTTAATATAAACAGAGACAGGGTCGGGAGAAATATAAACAGAGACAGGGTCTAGTGTAATATAAACAGAGACAGGGTCTAGTGTAATATAAACAGAGACAGGGTCTAGTGTAATATAAACAGAGACAGGGTGTAGTGTGATATAAACAGAGACAGGGTGTAGTGTGATATAAACAGAGACAGGGTGTAGTGTAATATAAACAGAGACAGGGTCTAGTGTAATATAAACACAGACAGGATCTAGTGTAATATAAACAGAGGCAGGGTCTAGTGTAATATAAACAGAGACAGGGCCTAGTGTAATATAAACAGAGACAGGGTCTAGTGTAATATAAACAGAGACAGGATTTAGTGTAATATAAACAGAGACAGGGTCTAGTGTAAAAGAAACAAAGACAGGGTCTGGTGTAATATAAACAGAGTCAGGGCCAAGTGTAATATAAACAGAGACAGGGTCGAGAGAAATATAAACAGAGACAGGGTCGAGTGTAATATAAACAGAGGCAGGGCCTAGTGTAATATAAACAGAGACAGGGCCTAGTGTAATATAAACAGAGACAGGGCCTAGTGTAATATAAACAGAGACAGGGCCTAGTGTAATATAAACAGAGACAGGGTCTCGTGTAATATAAACAGAGACAGGGTCTAGTGTAATATAAACAGACACAGGGTCTAGTGTAATATAAACAGAGACAGGGTCTAGTGTAATATAAACAGAGACAGGGTGTAGTGTGATATAAACAGAGACAGGGTGTAGTGTGATATAAACAGAGACAGGGTGTAGTGTAATATAAACAGAGACAGGGTCTAGTGTAATATAAACACAGACAGGATCTAGTGTAATATAAACAGAGGCAGGGTCTAGTGTAATATAAACAGAGACAGGGCCTAGTGTAATATAAACAGAGACAGGGTCTAGTGTAATATAAACAGAGACAGGATTTAGTGTAATATAAACAGAGACAGGGTCTAGTGTAAAAGAAACAAAGACAGGGTCTGGTGTAATATAAACAGAGTCAGGGCCAAGTGTAATATAAACAGAGACAGGGTCGAGAGAAATATAAACAGAGACAGGGTCGAGTGTAATATAAACAGAGGCAGGGCCTAGTGTAATATAAACAGAGACAGGGCCTAGTGTAATATAAACAGAGACAGGGCCTAGTGTAATATAAACAGAGACAGGGCCTAGTGTAATATAAACAGAGACAGGGTCTCGTGTAATATAAACAGAGACAGAGTCTAGTGTAAAAGAAACAAAGACAGGGTCTAGTGTAATATAAACAGAGACAGGGTCTAGTGTAATATAAACAGAGACAGGATCTAGTGTAATATAAACAGAGACATGGTCTAGTGTAATATAAACAGAGACAGGGTCTAGTGTAATATAAACAGAGACAGGGCCTAGTGTAATATAAACAGAGACAGGGCCTAGTGTAATATAAACAGAGACAGGATCTAGTGTAATATAAACAGAGACAGGGTCTAGTGTAAAAGAAACAAAGACAGGGTCTGGTGTAATATAAACAGAGTCAGGGCCAAGTGTAATATAAACAGAGACAGGGTCGAGAGAAATATAAACAGAGACAGGGTCGAGTGTAATATAAACAGAGGCAGGGCCTTGTGTAATATAAACAGAGACAGGGTCTAGTGTAATATAAACAGAGACAGGGCCTAGTGTAATATAAACAGAGACAGGGTCTAGTGTAATATAAACAGAGACAGGGCCTAGTGTAAAAGAAACAAAGACAGGGTCTGGTGTAATATAAACAGAGTCAGGGCCAAGTGTAATATAAACAGAGACAGGTTCGAGAGAAATATAAACAAAGACAGGGTCTCGTGTAATATAAACACAGACAGGGTGTAGTGTAATATAAACACAGACAGGGTCTAGTGTAATATAAACAGAGACAGGATCTAATTTAATATAAACAGAGACAGGTTCGAGAGAAATATAAACAGAGACATGGCCTAGTGTAATCTAAACAGAGACAGGGCCTAGTGTAATATGAACAGAGACAGGGCCTAGTGTAATATAAACAGAGACAGGGTCTAGTGTAATATAAACAGAGACAGGGCCTAGTGTAATATAAACAGAGACAGGGCCTAGTGTAATATAAACAGAGACAGGATCTAGTGTAATATAAACAGAGACAGGGTCTAGTGTAAAAGAAACAAAGACAGGGTCTGGTGTAATATAAACAGAGTCAGGGCCAAGTGTAATATAAACAGAGACAGGGTCGAGAGAAATATAAACAGAGACAGGGTCGAGTGTAATATAAACAGAGGCAGGGCCTTGTGTAATATAAACAGAGACAGGGTCTAGTGTAATATAAACAGAGACAGGGCCTAGTGTAATATAAACAGAGACAGGGTCTAGTGTAATATAAACAGAGACAGGGCCTAGTGTAAAAGAAACAAAGACAGGGTCTGGTGTAATATAAACAGAGTCAGGGCCAAGTGTAATATAAACAGAGACAGGTTCGAGAGAAATATAAACAAAGACAGGGTCTCGTGTAATATAAACACAGACAGGGTGTAGTGTAATATAAACACAGACAGGGTCTAGTGTAATATAAACAGAGACAGGATCTAATTTAATATAAACAGAGACAGGTTCGAGAGAAATATAAACAGAGACATGGCCTAGTGTAATCTAAACAGAGACAGGGCCTAGTGTAATATGAACAGAGACAGGGCCTAGTGTAATATAAACAGAGACAGGGTCTCGTGTAATATAAACAGAGACAGGGTCTAGTGTAATATAAACAGAGACAGGGTCGAGTATAATATGAACAGAGACAGGGTGTAGTGTAATATAAACAGAGACATGATTTTGTAGTTACTGAATCACAGAGTCGAAGAATGATACATTTCAGATCGTGTACATCCAGCCCACTGGTGCCTGTGCTGGAACTCATGTGAAAGATCTAACCAATTATCCCACTCCACCTGCTCCTTCCCAATAGCCCTGCATTTTTTCCAATTCAAGTATTTACTCAATTCCCTTTAGAAACTTATTACTGAATCTGCTCCTGGCACCATTTCAGGCCATGTATTCCAGATCATAACAGCTCACTGCGTACTTTCTTTCCTCATTTCGCCTCTGATTCTTTCGCTAGTTAAAACTGTGTCCTCTGGTTACACACCCTTCAGTCTCTGGAAACTAGTTAAGAACAGAAGAGCATAAGAATTGGAAGCACTTGGAGCCTGCTCTGTCACTCGATAAGATCATGGATTATCATCGACCTCAATTCTACTTTCAGGCCTGTTCCCCATAGTCCCGTGATTCCCCTAGAGTCCATAAATCTATCTATCTTAGCCTTGGATATACTCAATGACTCGGCATCCACAGTCCTTTTAGGTAGAGAATTCCCAAGATTCACAACCCTCTGAGTGAAGACATTCCTCCTCAACTTGGTCTGAAAAGGCATACCCCTTATCCTGACACTATGCCCCCTATTTCTGGATTCTCCAGCCAGGGGAAGCAACCTCTCAGCATCTACCCTGTCAATCCCCCTCAGAATATAATATTTTTCAATGAGATCCTCTCTCATTCTTCTAAACTCCAGAGAGTATAATCTACTCAATCTCTCCTCATAGAACAACCCTCTCATCCCAGGGATCAATCTGGTGAACCTTCGTTGGACCGCCTCTGTGGCCTCACCAAAGCCCTGTACAATTGTAGTAAGACTTTTTCACTCTTGTACTCCAAACCCCTTGCAATAAAGGCCAACATGCCATTCACCTTCCTAATTGCTTGCTGTACCTGCATGCCAACTGTGTGTTTCCTGTACGAGGACACCCAAGCCTCTCGGAACACCCAACATTTAACATTTTCTCACAACTTAAAACATTCAGTTTTTCTGTCCTTCCTACTAAAGTGAATAACCTCACAGTCCCACCCATCCCAGATACTGCTCCTGATACCCAGCACCTCTCGATACTGCTCCAGATACCTGTCATCTCTTGAACCACTGCATCAAGATTTCGAACAAATGACTGGGCTGAGGCCCATCTTGGATTAAAAACATGAGGACCACTGTGTCACCATCAACAGCAGCAAGTCAACAAGGCTTCTGCGACTGCACCTTCTAAACCCATAATCTCCACCATGTAGAAGGACAAGGACAGCAGGTCCATGGAAAGACCAGCACCTCCAAGTTCCCCTCCAAGTCACACACCAGCCTGACCTCAGCACATAGACTGCAGCATGGTTCAAGAAGACAGCGGCTCACCACCATCTTCTAAAGGGGCAATTAAGGATGGGCAATAAATGCCGACCTGGCTCGCCCACATCCCGAGAATGAATGAAGAAATAAAGAATGAACTCACAGTGAGAAAGGAGCTGCAGAACTGCCGACACCATCAGCTTTAAGAAGACGTTTCCCTTTGGAGATCAGATTGCCCATTGAGTTTGATTAAACTGATGTTAAAGTAACAATGCTGCTTTGCCCCGTGACAGTAACAGATTATCAGAATATTTCCCATAATTTGAAATCGAATGTCAGACTTGGATGTCTTGTAGATTCATCTTTTAAAAAGTTGTGGGAACTCTGTTCTAAGCTGGATTCCACCCAGTTCGTAACAAGTCCTCAATCAGCTTGTCTTGTCATTGAGGTATCAAGGACTAGGCACACGGTGTTTAAAAGAAAGCTGATTGATTTATTTGACATTTATACAGATTATCAAACTATAGCCCAGTTACAGGCAGAGACAAATCCCAACTTCCAGAATTAACATAGTTCTGTCTTGGGTGTAATTAACAGCAGAATCCAACCCCTGCAGTCAGTTGTGAACTTGTTGGTGTTTCAGGCGGTCGGATGATACAGTGAATCCCTTCACACACACGGAGCAAGGAAACGGTCTTTCCTTCGTGTGAACTCGCTTGTTGTGTACCAGCAAGTGGGATGACTGAGTGAATCTCTTCCCACATTTGGTGCAAGTGAACAGCCTCTCCCCAGTGTGAACTCGCTGGTGTATCTGGAGACAGACAAATAGAGTGAATCTCTTCCCACAGACAGAGCAGCTGAACGGCCTCTCCCCGGTGTGAACTCGCTGGTGATTCAGCAGGTTGGATAACTGAGCAAATCCCTTCTCACACACAGCAGGTGAATGGCCTCTCCGCAGTGTAAAATTGTTGATGAGTTTCCAGCTGGGACGGGTAATTGAATCTCTTCCCACAGCCCTCACATTTCCACGGTTTCTCCATGGTGCGGATGTCCATGTGTCTCTCCAGGTTGGATGATCAGTTGAAGCCTCATCCACACAAAGAACTAGTGTACAGTTTCTCCCCACTGTGAATGGTGCGATGTTTTTTCAGGATTTGTAACTGATTAAAGCTCTTTCCACAGTCAGTGCACTGAAACACTCTCACTCGGGTGTGTGTGTCTCGGTGCTTATCCAGTCACACTGATGTTTGAAATCCTCTCCCACAGACAGAACAAACAAACATTTCTCCTTCCACATTCAAAAGCCGATGATATTCTGGTCCTGATGACTTGAGTGACTCTGTCAGATCTTGATGTGATGTTTGGTTTGAGTTTCTCATCTGTAAATCCTCCCCTTCTAATACCCTGTAAAATGAGTTTACAAAAGTCATCACTGTAAGTACAAGATAGAAATTCACAACAGACAATTCTAGTTTCTATGCAACGTTTCTTCACATGCCCGGAATCATTTAACCCAGTCTGTTAATTGCTTTCAGCTACTGGACTTAACGTGTGCCCCACAGCATTCCCTCACCTTCGATGTGTGAATAGAGCATCACGCCTGCAAATCTGGTTTTCAATTTACTCAGCAAATGTATTGAACAGAAGATGAACAAGTAAACAGATCATGGCCTAATATTACAGCTCTATATTCACAGGAGAAAGTCTATTATCTAACTCCTCGAGTGGACAAAATAAAGATCCAAAATGCAAGAGTCCCTCGAATCCTTTATTAAAACATTTCAAATCTTGCCCAGTTCCTTCCTTATTGCAGAATTATCCCTCCCTATGGGAGTCGATATTGGTCAAAAACTACCAATTGTAAATTTGTAACCAGCCAAAGTGGATAACCTCACATTTTCCCACATTATACTCAATCTGCCAAATTTTTGCCCACTCACTTCGCTTGTCTATATCCCTTTGCAGATTTTGTGTGTCCTCCTCACAATTTGCTTTCCCACCCATATTTGTATCAACAACAAACTTGGCTGCATTACACTCAGTCCCTTCATCCAAGTCATTAATATAGATTTAAATAGTTGAATGTGGGGTTAATCATGCTTTAGTTGTTATTTGCCACTTAATGTATGTGTTGAATTTGTTCAATGTCTGTCAGCTTCTGGTATAGTTTATTAACATGGGCTCATTCTGTATCTCTCAGTCTCTGGTATGGTGTGTGAGTATGGGATTCATTCTGTAGCTCTGAGTCTCTGGTACTTTGTGAGAGTATAGGATTCATTCTGTAGCTCTCAATCTCTGGTACGGTGTGAGAGTATGGGATTCATTCTGTAGCTCTCAGTCTCTGGTACTGTGTGAGAGTATGGGATTCATTCTGTAGCTCAGTCTCTGGTATGGTGTGAGAGTCTGGGATTCATTGAGTATCGTTCAGTCTCAAGTATTGTGTGAGTGTCGGATTGATTTTGTCTCTATCCATCTGTGGTACTGTGTGAGTGTGGAATACATTCTGCATTTTTCAGTCTCTGGTACTGTTAGTGATTGTGGGATTCATTCTGTATCTCTCAGTCTGAATCTTCCTGAGACTTTTGGATGGGTATGTAATGTGTAGATAAGTCTCCAATCTGGGGTATATGATGTGGTTTTATTCTCTATCTTTCAGATACTATTTGTCTATTCTCTCTGATATTTGATTTGTCACTAAGGCTGCACAATTGTGAGATTAGCATAGTGGCTTTCCACCTGATAATGGGTGTGTTTTTGGACTGGGATTGATGGATCCACCTGTGAATGGTATTGAGTTGTGGTGAAATGTTAACAACTTCTGTCTCTCCTGCTCTGTTTGATTGCTGGATTGAAAATGTATATCTGCAAATTGGGATCATTGCAGGACTGACTACTTCTGCCGTCTGTGAGTGTGGAATTGATAATCAGCAAAGAATTACTAAAAAAATGATTAAGAAAGGGAGACTAGACTATGAAAGTAAACTAGCACAAAATATAAAAACAGATAGCAAAACTTTTTATAGGTATATAAAAAGGTAAAGAGTGGCTAAAGTAACCATTGGTCCCTTAGAGGACGGAACCGGGGAATTAGTAATGGGGAACATGGAGATGACAGAAACTCTAAACAAATATTTTGTATTAGTCTTTACAGTAGAGGACACTAACAATATCCCAAAGGTGAATTGTCAAGGGGCTATGGGGGGGTAGGAACTTTACATAATCACTAAGAAGGTGGTACTCAGTAAGATAATGGGACTAAAGGCAGATAAATCCCCTGATCCTGATGGCTTGCATCCTTGGGCCTTAAGAGGAGTAGTGGATGCACTGGTTGTAATTTACCAAAAATCCCTGGATTCTGGGGAGGTCCCAACAGATTAGAAAACTGAAACTGTAACACCCCTATTTAAAAAAAAAAGAGGCAGACAAAAAGCAGGAAACTATAGACCAGTTAGCCTAACATCTGTGGTTGGGAAAATGTTGGAGTCCATTATTAAAGAAGCAGTAGCATAACATTTTGAAATGCATAATTCAGTCAGGTAGAGACAGCATGGATTTATGAAGGGGAAGTCATGTTTGATAAATTTGTTGGAATTCTTTGAGGATGTAATGAAGAAGGAGGATGTAATGAAGAAGGTGGATAAAATCCAGTGGATGTGGTGTATTTGGACTTTCAGAAGTCATTTGGCAAGGTGCCACATAAAAGGTTACTGCACAAGATAAAAATTCATGGGGTTGGGGGTATTATATCAGCATGGCTGATATAAAGGATTGGCTAATGAACAGAAAACAGAAAGTCAGGATAAATGGTTCATTCTCGGGTTGGCAATCAGTAACTAGTGGGGTGCCGCAGGTTTCAGTGCTGGGAACCCAACTATTGTCTTGCTACAGTTGCACAGGTATTGGTGAGTCCACACCTGGAATACTGCATGCAGTTTTAGTTTCCATATTTACAAAAGGATATACTTGCTTTGGAGGCAGTTCATAGAAGGTTCACTTGGTTATTTCCGGAGATGAGGGGGTTGACTTCGGAGGAAAGGTTGAGTTGGTTGGGCCTCTACTCATTGGAATTCAGAAGATTGAGAGGTGATCTTGAGAGGGAAGAAACAAGACACATGTTGTGTGTGTGTGGATACACCTTGAAACAATCGTTCAGTCTGTGAGACTCGTGTATCCACCTGACTCAACACTGTAAATGTGGGGACAGTGGGAATGGATGCTGTTGTACATGGAAAGTGATTCAGTCGCTCATCTCACCAACTGACATTCGAGGAGTTAGATAACAGACTTTCTCCTGTGAATATATAGCTGGTTTATTGGGCTGTGATGTGTTTACTTATTCACCTTGCTAACTCTAAATCTTTGCCAATTATTTGATGTGATTGGTTTACATGTACGTATTTTTAAAAATATGTTTGCTGAGTGGATTAAAATTTAAAATTGAAACCGGGTTTGCAGGCGTGATGCTCCATTCACACATCGAAGGTGAGAGAGATACTGTGGGGCACATGCTAAGCCCAGTATCTGAAGGTGATTAACAGACTGGGTTTTGTGTTTAGTGATCCTGGGCATGTTACCAACACCTTCCCTGGATACCAAGGCTAGGAGAGGCACTCTGGAAGGTATGGGGAACTGGGACTTGTCCCAGAGAGTAACCGAAGATATAAGAACTAAAATAATCCAGAGTTAGAAAGGAGAAAAGGCCCAAAATGGAAGTCAGTAACAGGACATCAATTTGTCCCCACTTATTTTGGAGGCATCAAATATCGACACACTGTTATTTGAAATATCAAAATATTAAACTTCAGCCCAGTTATAGGGGTTATTAACATCAGCAGAAACAAACCCCAACTGACAGAATGAACACGATTCAGTCAGGATGCGATTAATAGCAGTAATAAGAATAGAGTCCAACCCTTGCAGTCACATGTGAACTTGCTGGTGTCTCAGCAGGTCGGATGATCAAGTGAATCCCTTTTCACACTCAGAGCAGGTGAACAGCCTCTCCCCAGTGTGACTGTGACTGTGACAATGCATTTCCAGTTTGCAAAGTTGGGTTCAGTTCTGCACCCGCTGTGCGCAGAGTGACAATAAAATCAATGAGCTGCTAATTTTCTCTGCTGGATAATGGGCCTTTTGCGCTGGCCCAATAGGGTGAGCCTGGGCTGGCCCAATAGGGAGAGCCTGAACTGGCCCAATAAGGTGAGCCCGGACTGGCCCAATAGGGTGAGCCCGGGCTGGCCCAATAGGGTGAGCCCGGGCTGGCCCAATAGGGTGAGCCCGGGCTGGCCCAATAGGGTGAGCCAGGTTGGCCCAATAGGATGAGCCTGTGCTGGCCCAATAGGGTGAGCTGGGCTGGCCCAGAGTCACAAGACAACAATTAGCACAACAAGGCTCCCTTTCAGGGGCCACTGACCTGGGCACCAATATGTGTCCAATCAAACTGACAGACATCCTGAAGCCCCGCCCACCCATTGTCCCTGCCTAGTCGAAGCTCCGAGTGGAGCGCTTACTTTGGGAGTCTCCTATTGGGCATATGGACAGCTGAATTTATAGAGTACACTCCATAATCCCTCACATTTAACAGTGTCAAAGGCCTTGGTCAGGTCAAAGAAGGTTGAACCAACACCACAGTCACTGACACCAATCTCCTCCCATGTGATATAAATCGACATTTGTCACTGACACCAAGTGGATTGGGAAAATATGTTCAAGGGTAAGACTGCAGAAACACAATGGCAAACATTTAAGGAGATATTACATAACTCTCAGCAAAGATTTATTCAAGTGAGAAATAAAGATGCGAAGAGAAGGATGAACCATCCCTGGCTAACGAAGGAAGTAAAGGATGGTGTCAAATTGAAAAAAGGCATGTAATGTTGCGAAGGACAGTGGAAGGCCAGAGGATTGGGAAATTTTTAGAAACCAGCAAAGGACGACTAAAAAATGATAAAGACAGAGAAGATAGCAAATGAGAGCAAACTAACAAGAAATATAAAAACAGACAATAAGAGCTTCCACAGGAATATAAAATGGAAACGAGTTGCTAAAATAAACATTGGTCCCTTAGAAGATGAGACTGGAGAATTAATAACGGGAAACACGGAAAGGACAGAGACTTTGAACAAATATTTTGTATCGGTCTTCACGGTAGAGGATACTAAAAACATCCCAACAGTTGATAATCAAGAGCTAATGCGGGGGGGGGGGGGTAACTTAAAACAGTCACTGTCACTAGAGATTAAGTACTAATCAAACTAATGGGACTAAAGGTGGACAAGTCCCCTGGACATGATGACATGCATCCTCGGGTCTTTAAAGAAGTGGCTGCAGAGATAGTGGATGCATCGGTTGTAATCTACCAAAATTCCCTGAATTCTGGAGAGAACCCAGCGGACTGGAAAACCGCAAATGTACATCCCGAATTAAGAAACGAGGGAGACAGAAAGCAGGAAACTATAGACCAGTTAGCCTACCATCTGTCATTGGGAAAATACTGGAGTCCATCATTAAGGAAGTAGTAGCAGGACATTTAGCAAATTATATTGCAGTCAAGCAGAGTCAGCATGGTTTCATGAAAGGGAAATCATGTTTGACAAATTTCCTGGAATTATTTGAGGATGTAACAAGCAAAGTGGATAAAGGAGAACCAGTTGATGTCATATATTTGGATTTCCAGAAAGCATTCCATATGGTGCCACACAAAAGGTTACTTCACAAACTAAGAGTTCACGGGGTTGGGGGTAATATATCAGCATGGATAGAGGATTGGCAAACTAACAGAAAACTAACAGAGAGTCAGGATAAATGGATCATTTTCAGCTTGGCAAACTGTAACTAGTGGGGTGCCGCAGGGATCAGTGCTGGGTACTCAACTATTTACAACTAATATAAATAACTTGGCTGAAGCAGCCGATTGTAACATAGTCAAATTTGCTGATACAAAGATAGGTTGTGAGAGAACACAAAGAATCTACAAGGTGACATAGATAGGCTCTGTGAGTGGGCAAAAATTTGGGAGATGGACTATAATGTGGTAAAATGTCAGGTTATCCATTTTGGTAGGAAAAATAAAAAAGCAAATAATTATTTAAATGGGGACAATTACAAAATTCTGTAGTAGAGGGATCTGGAGGTTCTTGTACATGAAACTCAAAAAGTTAGCATGCAGGTACAGCAAGTAATCAGGAAGGCAAATGGAATGCTGGCCTTTATTGCAAGGGGGATAGAGTATAAAAGTAGGGAAGTCTTGCTACAACTGTATAGGGCATTGGTAAGACCACACCTGGAATACTGTGCACAGTTTTGGTCTGGACTTGTCTATATTCCCGCGCCAAGGGGATTGTTACACCAGACGGGAGGGGCAACATTTGGGGACACTGATTCCCCACCAATTCCCATTCCCCTTCTTTCTGGTGGATAATGGAGGGGCCACTGTGTGTAATGTGCAAGTCAGTAAGAATTGTCAGCAAGCTCTTTGTAATTGGAGATTTTATTCAGTGGAAAGTTTGACACAATTGGAGATTTTGTACCAAAGGTCAATTTAGAATTAAAGTAAAAGTTCATAATTTTATTGCAAAGTGAATTTCTGTTGAGAGTTTCTGAATTAAGGGGAAAGATAACACACAGCGTTTCTTAAGTGGACACTGCAGCCCCAAGAATACAATCAGCAATCTATCTCGAATATTAAAGTCCAGCAAGTTATAGGGTTATTAACATCAGCAGAAATAAACCCAAATGTCAGAATGAACATGGTTCAGTCGGGATGTGATTAAAAGCAGCAACAACAGCAGAATCCCACCCCTGCAGTCACTTGTGAACTCGCTGGTGTGTCAACAGGGTGGATGACTGAGTGAATCCCTTCCCACATTCAGAGCAGGTGAACGGCCTCTCCCCAGTGCGAACTCGCTGTTGTGTCAGCAAGTCGGATGATTGAGTGAATCCCTTCCCACATTCAGAGCAGGTGAACGGCCTCTCCCCAGTGTGAAATTGCTGGTGTCTCAGCAGAGTGGATGACTGAGTGAATCCTTTCCCACACTCAGAGCAGGTGAATGGCCTCTCCCCAGTGTGAACTCGTTGGTGTGTTAGCAGGATGGATGACTGAGTGAATCGTTTTCCACACACGGAGCAGGTGAACGGCCTCTCCCCAGTGTGAACTTGCTGGTGTTTCAGCAGGTTGGATTGCTTAGTGAATAGTTTCCCACATTGAGAGCAGGTGAATGGTCTCTCCCCAGTGTGAACTCGCTGGTGTTTCAGCAGGTTGGATGATGCAGTGAATCCCTTCCCACACTCAGAGCAGATGAACAGCCTCTCCCCAGTGTGACTGTGACAATGCATTTCCAGTTTACAATGTTGGGTTCAGTTCTGCACCCGCTGTGCGCAGAGTGACAATAAAATCAATGAGCTGCTAATTTTCTCTGCTGGATAATGGGCCTTTTGTGCTGGCCCAATAGGGTGAGCCTGGGCTGGCCCAATAGGGAGAGCCTGGACTGGCCCAATAGGGTGAGCCCGGACTGGCCCAATAGGGTGAGCCCGGACTGGCCCAATAGGGTGAGCCCGGGCTGGCCCAATAGGGTGAGCCCGGGCTGGCCCAATAGGGTGAGCCAGGTTGGCCCAATAGGATGAGCCTGTGCTGGCCCAATAGGGTGAGCTGGGCTGGCCCAGAGTCACAAGACAACAATTAGCACAACAAGGCTCCCTTTCAGGGGCCACTGACCTGGGCACCAATATGTGTCCAATCAAACTGACAGACATCCTGAAGCCCCGCCCACCCATTGTCCCTGCCTAGTCGAAGCTCCGAGTGGAGCGCTTACTTTGGGAGTCTCCTATTGGGCATATGGACAGCTGAATTTATAGAGTACACTCCATAATCCCTCACATTTAACAGTGTCAAAGGCCTTGGTCAGGTCAAAGAAGGTTGAACCAACACCACAGTCACTGACACCAATCTCCTCCCATGTGATATAAATCGACATTTGTCACTGACACCAAGTGGATTGGGAAAATATGTTCAAGGGTAAGACTGTAGAAACACAATGGCAAACATTTAAGGAGATATTACATAACTCTCAGCAAAGATTTATTCAAGTGAGAAATAAAGATGCGAAGAGAAGGATGAACCATTTCTGGCTAACTAAGGAAGTAAATGATGGTGTCAAATTGAAAAAAGGCATGTAATGTTGCGAAGGACAGTGGAAGGCCAGAGGATTGGGAAATTTTTAGAAACCAGCAAAGGACGACTAAAAAATGATAAAGACAGAGAAGATAGCAAATGAGAGCAAACTAACAAGAAATATAAAAACAGACAATAAGAGCTTCCACAGGAATATAAAATGGAAACGAGTTGCTAAAATAAACATTGGTCCCTTAGAAGATGAGACTGGAGAATTAATAACGGGAAACACGGAAAGGACAGAGACTTTGAACAAATATTTTGTATCGGTCTTCACGGTAGAGGATACTAAAAACATCCCAACAGTTGATAATCAAGAGCTAATGCGGGGGGGGGGGGGGTAACTTAAAACAGTCACTGTCACTAGAGATTAAGTACTAATCAAACTAATGGGACTAAAGGTGGACAAGTCCCCTGGACATGATGACATGCATCCTCGGGTCTTTAAAGAAGTGGCTGCAGAGATAGTGGATGCATCGGTTGTAATCTACCAAAATTCCCTGAATTCTGGAGAGATCCCAGCGGACTGGAAAACCGCAAATGTACATCCCGAATTAAGAAACGAGGGAGACAGAAAGCAGGAAACTATAGACCAGTTAGCCTACCATCTGTCATTGGGAAAATACTGGAGTCCATCATTAAGGAAGTAGTAGCAGGACATTTAGCAAATTATATTGCAGTCAAGCAGAGTCAGCATGGTTTCATGAAAGGGAAATCATGTTTGACAAATTTCCTGGAATTATTTGAGGATGTAACAAGCAAAGTGGATAAAGGAGAACCAGTTGATGTCATATATTTGGATTTCCAGAAAGCATTCCATATGGTGCCACACAAAAGGTTACTTCACAAACTAAGAGTTCACGGGGTTGGGGGTAATATATCAGCATGGATAGAGGATTGGCAAACTAACAGAGAGTCAGGATAAATGGATCATTTTCAGCTTGGCAAACTGTAACTAGTGGGGTGCTGCAGTTATCAGTGCTGGGGACTCAACTATTTACAACTAATATAAATAACTTGGCTGAAGCAGCCGATTGTAACAAAGTCAAATTTGCTGATACAAAGATAGGTTGTGAGAGGACACAAAGAATCTACAAGGTGACATAGATAGGCTCTGTGAGTGGGCAAAAATTTGGGAGATGGACTATAATGTGGTAAAATGTCAGGTTAACCATTTTGGTAAGAAAAATAAAAAAGCAAATAATTATTTAAATGGGGACAATTACAAAATTCTGTAGTAGAGGGATCTGGAGGTTCTTGTACATGAAACTCAAAAAGTTAGCATGCAGGTACAGCAAGTAATCAGGAAGGCAAATGGAATGCTGGCCTTTATTGCAAGGGGGATGGAGTATAAAAGTAGGGAAGTCTTGCTACAACTGTATAGGGCATTGGTAAGACCACACCAGGAGTACTGTGCACAGTTTTGGTCTGGACTTGTCTATATTCCCGTGCTGATGGGATTGTTACACCAGACGGGAGGGGCAACATTTGGGGACACTGATTCCCCACCAATTCCCATTCCCCTTCTTTCTGGTGGATAATGCAGGGGCCACTGTGTGTAATGTGCAAGTCAGTAAGAATTGTCAGCAAGCTCTTTGTAATTGGAGATTTTATTCAGTGGAAAGTTTGACACAATTGGAGATTTTGTACCAAAGTTCAATTTAGAATTAAAGTAAAAGTTCATAATTTTATTGCAAAGTGAATTTCTGTTGAGAGTTTCTGAATTAAGGGGAAAGATAACACACAGCATTTCTTAAGTGCAGCCCCAAGAACACAATCAGCAATCTATCTCGAATATTAAAGTCCAGCAAGTTATAGGGTTATTAACATCAGCAGAAATAAACCCAAATGTCAGAATGAACATGGTTCAGTCGGGATGTGATTAAAAGCAGCAACACCAGCAGAATCCCACCCCTGCAGTCACTTGTGAACTCGCTGGTGTGTCAACAGGGTGGATGACTGAGTGAATCCCTTCCCACATTCAGAGCAGGTGAACGGCCTCTCCCCAGTGCGAATTCGCTGTTGTGTCAGCAAGTCGGATGATTGAGTGAATCCCTTCCCACGTTCAGAGCAGGTGAACAGCCTCTCCCCAGTGTGAAATTGCTGTTGTCTCAGCAGAGTGGATGACTGAGTGAATCGTTTTCCACACACGGAGCAGGTGAACGGCCTCTCCCCAGTGTGAACTTGCTGGTGTTTCAGCAGGTTGGATTGCTTAGTGAATAGTTTCCCACACTGAGAGCAGGTGAATGGTCTCTCCCCAGTGTGAACTCGCTGGTGTTTCAGCAGGTCGGATGATGCAGTGAATCCCTTCCCACACTCAGAGCAGGTGAATGGCCTCACCCCGGTGTGAACTCGCTGGTGCGTCAGCAGGCTGGACGAACCAGTGAATGCCTTCCCACACTCAGAGCAGGTGAAAGGTCTCTCCCCCAGTGTGAACACGCCAGTGGGTGACAAGTTGGGATGACTGAGTGAATCCCTTCCCACACTCGGAGCAGGTGAATGGCCTCTCCCCAGTGTGACAGCGTCGATGCATTTCCAGCTCAGATGGTGATCTGAATACCTTCCCACAGTCATCACATTTCCACGGTTTCTCCGTGGTGCGGGTATCCTTGTGACTATCCATGGTTGGACAATCAGTTGAAGCCTCGCCCACTCACACAACACGTTTACAGTTTCTCTGCGCTTTGAATGGTGCGATGTTTTTTCAGGCTGTGTAACTGGTTAGAGCTCTTTCCACAGTCAGTGCACTGGAACACTCACTTGGATGTGTGTGTCTCGGTACCTTTCCAGTCAGGATGATAATTGAAATCTTTTCCCACAGACAGAACAGACAAACATTTCTCCTTCCACTTTCAAAGACCGATAATATTCAGGTTCTGATGAATCGACTGCCTCCGTCAGATCTTGACCCGATGTTTGGTTTGTGTTCCCTGTCTGAAAATTTCCCCTTCTAATAAGCTGTAAAAGGAGATAACAAAACTCATCACAGTAAGTACAAGACAGAAATTCAGGATAGACACATCCAGTTTCCATGGAACATTCTTTACTCTCTCGTTCTTCCAAAGCTGTCCCACACATTGTCCCTCCTGCTGTGCTGAAATCCAAACCCATCGCACATTTCTAGACTGTTTCTCCTCCACATCCAGTTTTCACCACCAATTCAGGCTGGGTTCAGGTCTACACTCACTGGTTCCCCATCCCCCTCCTCCCCAGAATGTACTGACACTGGCTGGGTTCAGGTCTACACTCACTGGTACACTTCCTTCTCCAAAAGAAGTGGACTCTGGCTGAGTTCAGTTCTACACTCACTGGTTCCCCTCCTGTGAGTGTGGTGATTCTGGCTGGGTTCAGTTCCACACTCACTGGCTCCCCTGTGTTCGGTTCTGCACTCACTCGTTCTTGGATCTCTCCTCTCCTGAAGGTGCTGATTCTGATTAGGTTCAGTTCTGCACTCACTGGTTCCCCTCCCTCCCCTAATGGTGCTGACTCTGGCTGGGTTCAGTTCTACAGTCACTGGTTCCCCTCCCTCCCCTAATGGTGCTGACTCTGGCTGGGTTCAGTTCTACACTCACTGGTTCCCCTCTCCCTCCCCTGAAGGTGCTGACTCTGGCTGGGTTCTCTTCCAGACATTGACACCACTCACTTTGTTCCTGCACCAAGATGGTCGCGCATGCGCCTTGCTACTCACTAAACCAAGATGACGGAGCGCTGAATCTGCCTTCCTGCATCAAGTTGGCCGCAGTTAGCCTGGGTCTGTGACCGGGAGAAAGCCCCGAAACTGCAACCGGCGATATTCCGGTTATTATTCCGGGTTTTCGGCGAGCACCGGTTGTTTATGAAGTCTCCCCGGCTCCCCGCTGGTCCATTACTCCGCTCCGTCCCGCTGAAAAACGCAACTCTGAGGCGCCTGTCCAAAACGTGTCGCCTCCGCCATTACAGGCAACGCGCATGCTCCAAATCCAGCCAGGACCCGCGCCTGCGCACTGAGCTCCTGTAGTCTGATGAGGCACATTCTCCCCGCGGGGAATGCTGGGTGAAAATACCGCCATTAGAAGCACGTGTTATTGAATGGAACATGATTTACTGAGATTGCATTGGTCACTGAACCATGTTCATTCTGGCAGTAAGACTTTGTTTCTGATGATGGTGGATTCACTCTGGAGCATCCACGATGCTGAGAATGACATAAGTGGCACGTTTACTGAGTTGGTCTTACCGCATGAGAAGGATCCACAGCCAGCTAGGGAATGGAAGACCAGCAGGAAGAGTAGTACAAAGAAAGTAGTGCAAGGGTCCCACCTGGTCATCCCCCTGCAAAACAGATACACTGCTTTGAGTGCTGTTGAGGGAGATGACTCATCAGGGGAGAGCAGCATCAGCCAAGTTCATGGCACCGTGGCTGGCTCTGTTGTACAGGAGGGCATAAAAAAGAGTGGGAGAGCGATAGTGATAGGGGATTCAATCATAAGGGGAATAGATCGGCGTTTCTGCGGCTGCAATCGAGACTCCAGAATGGTATGTTGCCTCCCTGGTGCAAGGGTCAAGGATGTCTCCGAGCGAGTGCAGGACATTCTAAAAAGGGAGGGAGAACAGCCAGTTGTCGTGGTGCACATTGGTACCAACGACATAGGTAAAAAAAGGGATGAGATCCTACGAGACGAATTTAAGGAGCTAGGAGTTAAATTAAAAAGTAGGACCTCAAAAGTAATAATCTCGGGATTGCTACCAGTGCCACGTGCTAGTCAGAGTAGGAATCGCAGGATAGCACAGATGAATATGTGGCTTAAGCAGTGGTGCAGCAGGGAGGGATTCAAATTCGTGGGGCATTGGAACAGGTTCTAGGGGAGGTGGGACCAGTACAAACTGGACGGTCTGCACTTGGGCAGGAACGGAACCAATGTCCTAGGGAGAGTGTTTGCTAGTGCTGTTGGTGAGGAGTTAAACTAATATGGCAGGGGGATGGGAACCAATACAGGGAGACAGAGGGAAACAAAAAGGAGACAAAAACAAAAAACAGAAAAGAGATGAGTAAAAATGGAGGGCAGAGAAACCAAAGGCAAGAAACAAAAAGGGCCACTGAATATAAAAGGGCTGCAGGAGAGGTAAAAACTAAAAATCATGGTTTAAAAACGAGGATGAAAACACTCTACCTAAATGCATGCAGCATTCGAAATAAAGTAAATGAGTTGACAGCACAAATCATTACAAATGGATATGATTTGGTGGCCATTACAGAAACATGGTTGCAAGGTGGCCAAGACTGGGAATTAAACATACAGGGGTATCTGACGATTCAGAAAGATAGGCAAGAAGGGAAAGGAGGTGGGGTAGCTCTGTTAATAAAGGATGATATCAGGGCAGTTGTGAGGGATGATATTGGCTCCAATGAACAAAATGTTGAATCATTGTGGGTGGAGATTAGAGATAGTAAGGGGAAAAAGTCACTGGTCGGCGTAGTTTATAGGCCCCCAAATAATAACTTCATGGTGGGGCGGCCAATAATCAAGGGAATAATGGAGGCATGTGAAAAAGGAACGACAGTAGTCATGGGGGATTTTAACCTACATATCGATTGGTCAAATCAAATCACAGGGGGTAGCCTGGAGGAGGAATTCATAGAATGCATACGGGACTGTTTCTTAGAACAGTATGTAACAGAGCCGACAAGGGAGCAAGCCATCTTGGATCTGGTCCTGTGTAATGAGACAGGAAAAATAAACGATCTCCTCGTAAAAGATCCTCTCGGAATGAGTGATCACAATATGGTTGAATTTGTAATACAGATTGAGGATGAGGAAGTTGTATCAGAAACGAGGGTACTATGCTTAAACAAAGGGGACTACAGTGGGATGAGGGCAGAGTTGGCGAAAGTAGACTGGAAACAAGGACTAAACGGTGGCACAATTGAGGAACAGTGGAGGACTTTTAAGGAGCTCTTTCATAGTGCGCAAAAAAAATATATTCCAGTGAAAAACAAGGGCGGCAAGAGAAGTGATAACCAGCCGTGGATAACCAAGGAAATAAAGGAGAGTATCAAATTAAACACCAATGCGTATAAGGTGGCCAAGATTAGTGGGAAACTAGAAGATTGGGAAAATTTTAAACGACAGCAAAGAATGACTAAGAAAGCAATAAAGAAAGGAAAGATAGATTACGAAAGTAAACTGGCGCAAAACATAAAAACAGATCGTAAAAGCTTTTACCGATATATAAAACGGAAGAGAGTGACTAAAGTAAATGTTGGTCCCTTAGAAGATGAGAAGGGAGATTTAATAATGGGAAATGTGGAAATGGCTGAGACCTTAAACAATTATTTTGCTTCCGTCTTCACAGTGGAAGACACAAAAACAATGCCAAAATTTGCAGGCCACAGGAATGTGGGAAGGGAGGACCTTGAGACAATCACTATCACTAGGGGAGTAGTGCTGGACAGGCTAATGGGACTGAAGGTAGACAAGTCCCCTGGTCCTGATGAAATACATCCCAGGGTATTAAAAGAGATGGCTGAAGTTATAGCAGATGCATTCGTTATAATCTACCAAAATTCTCTGGACTCTGGGAAGGTACCAGCGGAATGGAGAGCAGCTAATGTAACGCCTCTGTTTAAGAAAGGGGGCAGGCAAAAGGCAGGTAACTATAGGCCGGTTAGTTTAACATCTGTAGTGGGGAAAATGCTTGAAACTATCATTAAGGAAGAAATAGTGGGACATCTGGATAGGAATAGTGCAATCAAGCAAACGCAGCATGGATTCATGAAAGGGAAATCATGTTTAACTAACTTACTGGAATTCTTTGAGGATATAACGAGCATGGTGGATAGAGGTGTACCGATGGATGTGATGTATTTAGATTTCCAACAGGCATTCGATAAGGTGCCACACAAAAGGTTACTACAGAAGATAAAGGTACGCGGAGTCAGAGGAAATGTATTAGCATGGATAGAGAATTGGCTGGCGAACAGAAAGCAGAGAGTCGGGATAAATGGGTCTTTTTCCGGTTGAAAATCAGTGGTTAGTGGTGTGCCACAGGGATCAGTGCTGGGACCACAACTGTTTACAATATACATAGATGACCTAGAAGAGGGGACAAAGTGTAGTGCAACAAAATTTGCAGACGACACTAAGATTAGTGGGAAAGCGGGTTGTGTAGAGGACTCAGAGAGACTGCAAGGAGATTTGGATAGGTTAAGCGAATGGGCTAAGGTTTGGCAGATGGAATACAATGTCGGAAAGTGTGAGGTCATCCACCTTGGGGAAAAAAACAGTAAAAGGGAATATTATTTGAATGGGGAGAAATTACAACATGCTGTGGTGCAAAGAGACCTGGGGGTCCTTGTGCATGAATCCCAAAAGGTTAGTTTGCAGGTGCAGCAGGTAATCAGGAAGGCAAATGGAATATTGGCCTTCATTGCGAAAGGGATGGAGTATAAAAGCAGGGAGTTCTTGCTGCAACTGTATAAGGTATTGGTAAGGCCACACCTGGAGTACTGCGTGCAGTTTTGGTCATCTTACTTAAGGAAGGATATACTAGCTTTGGAAGGGGTGCAGAGACGATTCACTAGGCTGATTCCAGAAATGAGGGGGTTACCTTATGATGATAGATTGAGTAGACTGGGTCTTTACTCCTTGGAGTTCAGAAGTATGAGGGGTGATCTTATAGAAACATTTAAAATCATGAAAGGGATAGACAAGATAGAGGCAGAGAGGTTGTTTCCATTGGTGGGGGAGACTAGAACTAGGGGGCACAGCCTCAAAATACGGAGGAGCCAATTTAAAACCGAGTTGATAAAAAATTTATTCTCCCAGAGGGTTGTGAATCTGTGGAATTCTCTGCCCAAGGAAGCAGTTGAGGCTAGCTCATTGAATGTTTTCAAGTCAAAGATAGATAGATTTTTAACCAATAAGGGAATTAAGGGTTACGGGGAGAGGGCGGGTAAGTGGAGCTGAGTCCACGACCAGATCAGCCATGATCTTATTGAATGGCGGGGCAGGCTCGAGGGGCGAGATGGCCTACTCCTGTTCCGAATTCTTATGTTCTTATGATCTCAATAACCCGTGTATGTGGGCTGGAGATAAATATCCGGTATAAATATTGAATAAATCAGCTTTGTTTCAAACACAGTGTGTCGAATATTTGATTTCTCCATAATCAGAGGAGACTAGTTGATGTTCTGTTACCCACTGTTCCATTTTAGGGCTTTTTCTTACTCTAACTTATATCACTTCTCAACTAGTTCGCCTTCTGTCATATCAAACCTCAAAGTTGTTCCGTTTGAGTACATGACTTGTGGTTGTAGTAGGCTTAACTGCAGTGTCTCACTTTAAACTCAGCTACAATCCTTTGAACAACCCCGTTATTGAACTGTCTTGCATAACATTTGAAATCCGTTATTTCTGTATCAGTTTACCCGTTTTTGGAACCGATTTAATTTAAAGAACTCATCCGCACATTTTGCATGTGATAGCCTGTGAAATATTCTAATATTTGTAATTGCCATTGTCACAATCTCCGTTCCCTAGCCACTGACTCCCCAACTCTCCCCAACTTCTGTCTGATGCTGAACCAGACTGTTCGCAACCTTGGTGTTATACTTGACCTTGAAATAAGTTTGTGACCATATATCTGTAGCATAACTAAGATTGCTTATTTCCACCTCTGGAACATCGCCCGTCCACACTATTGCCTCAGCTCATCCACTGCTGAAGCCCTCATCCATGCCTTTGTTACCTCTGGACATGACTATTCCAACGCACTCCTCCCACATTCTACCCTACATAAACGAGAGTTGATCCAAAACTCGGCTGCCCATGCCTTAACTCGCAACAAGTCAAGCTCACCCGTCACCCCTGTTCTTGCTGACCTGCATTGCCTTCTGGTTAAGCAGTCAGTGGGTGGGGATTACTCTGTATCTGACCCGTGCTGTACGTGCCCTGGGAGTATTTGAGGCAGGGTAGACGGAGCTTTACTCTGTATCTAACCCATGCTGTACATGCCCTGGGATACTGTAGACTGTGGTTTACTCTGCATCAACCCTGGTATTGTTTGGGACAGGATGGAGTGAGATTTACTCTGTATCGAAGCCGTGCAGTACTGGTAGTCATGAAATCAGTGGTAGAGAAAATGTTAGAATTGATTATTAAGCACGTGGTAACAGGGCACTTCGAAAGTAATAACAGGATTGGGCAGAATCAACACGGATTTATGAAGGGGAAATTGTACTTGACAAAACTGTTAGTGTTTTTTGAGCTTGTTGTTAGTGTTTCAGGCAGCGGGGTAACACCCATTTGGAATTTTGCATTCCTTACTGCGACTTTTGATCAGCTCACGCTTTCTGGAGTTTACTACTCAGCCTTTCTTGCCCTTGTTCCTTCATTTATCCTCTTTAGTTATTTTCATTATTTTGAATTATTTTGTTTAAGAGTATGATCCTTTAGGTTCTAGTTTCTTCTTTTTTGGTAAATTGGATTCTCTGATGCCCTCTGTTTATTGTGTCTGGACCACTGGGCTGTGTGTGTCGTTTTGGACACTGATGCAATGCTCTGTATATAGATTAAATCTGGGGTGGGGTTAATATGGGTAATACACGTTCTGTTCGAGCTTTCTCTTTTTAGTTGTTTGGGTATTCTCCTGTCCATTATTTGCTGTATCAGAGCTGCTGTGGCTTTGTGTGTCATTCTGGACACTGACACCTTGTTCTAATTTTATTCTGGATACTGGTGTATCATTCTATTTCTAGGGTTAGGGCCTTTGTTGTTTGGCACAGTGGGGTAATGTTCCTTTGGAACTTTCATGGAAGTGTTTTATTAATAATTAAATTGATGGTAAATTGAGATTAACCAAGAGATTACATTGATGAAACATAGAAACATAGAAACATAGAAAATAGGTGCAGGAGTAGGCCATTCGGCCCTTCTAGCCTGCACCACCATTCAATGAGTTCATGGCTGAACATTCAACTTCAGTACCCCATTCCTGCTTTCTCGCCATAGCGATAAGATTGGATTGTATATATATACAGTCCCTCTTTAGGGGTTGTTGGTTTAGGAAGGGTTATTTTTTAGGGGGGGTGGTTGGGTTTTCAGTTAAAATTGGTTATTCGGTGGGATGTTAGTTCCTTACTCTGTATTCAATTGATATTTGTGGAGTTAGGGAACGTAAGTAAGCCAATTGTATTTTTTGGATTTATTAATAATATTATTACCGGTGTTTTAAGTTAGGGATATTGTTAGCGTGAATGTTTTCTCAGAAGAATCACTCAACACTCAGAGTTGGTTGCAATGCCAATGCGGCCTTTATTTACACTAGCGGGGAGGAAGCCTCAGGACTGGATCCAGGCACTTCTCTCCGCCGAACAAAGAAACTCATCGATATTTATATGTTTTACAATAGTTCTTTACAGTTACTCAGCCCACTTCGGCTGGACACAATCCAATCATAACGATTATAGATTACATATAGGTTTCTTTAACCCAATAGAATTCCCCTGATACCTCAGGAACTGCATGTTCGGTTTTTGTCAGCTCGGGCTGATTAATGACCTCGTTATGTGAGGCAGTTCTCCCCTTATCTCTGTTACTCGGGCTTCGGCTGTGTGAAATCACTGGTTCATTTTAATTATCTTGTATCCAAGGCATTCCTGGTAGTGGGCCTCACAGGGTCATTGCTCGGTCATTGCTCGGTCAGCCCCAGTTCATTACTTGACTAACGGGGTTCCCATCATGCTTGGGCAGCCATTTTATATGTGGTCGCTTTAAACTTATATGAGTTTAGATATATTCAGCAGGTGCCTAATGCCTAGTGTTTTGATATATTCAGCAGGTGCCTAATGCCTACAACAATTCCCTCCTTTCGGCAAAGGGACTAGTCCTAGTCCCCCTTTAACCGACCGCCCTACTTTTATTAGATTTTGTGCACGGCCCGATACTCCCTGCCTCAACGTGCTGGCCAGTCACGCGGTTTCAGGAGTCCCGGTTGCTTAAATCAAATTGACAAAGGCCAAATCCTCCTGCCCCTTTATTAGACAGGCTTGTTTAGTATTTGGGGACCGGTCATGGGTCCCTTTTCGTGGTGCATGGTGCCTGCATGCCTGGCAGGCCATTATGCCCCATGTTATTACTAAGATCAATTGTATCCCGACCAGTATGTGTGAAATTATTCGAATCCAAGGATGGATGTTCACATTTATTCCCCAGTCCCAGACCTTTCTCCACCAACTCTGACTTTGTAAGTCTACATCGATATCTTCTTCCAGTACTTTGATTTTAGTTTTCAGTTGGTGGTAGAGCTTTACGGATTGACCCACCCTGAGCCTCAATTCTCGTAATACTTCGGTTAGATGTGGGTTAGGGACCTGATCTGGCTCGTCATAATCCTGCAAATGATCATGGAGCTGATCGGTTACCTCAATAACTTCAGACTTCCGGCGCCTAACCTGGGTGATATGTGCTTGCCCGATCGTGACAGGTCGTAGTGGTGTAAAGCAAAAGTTTGGCTGTGGTATAGGGCACTGCAGGTCATTATACTGGTATGAACGCTCAGTAGTAGAGACGCAGTATCTTCCTTTCCCTCCGTAGCCTGCCCTCGCAAAGTACATTTGTGCGGGCACTATTTCTAGTACACACCCGTCGGTTTGGTTAAACCCGCACTCGTCTAGCTCACCTCGGCCTACCGGGTGAGGGCATACTGTGATCTCCCCCCTTTGCTTGCATTCTGTTAGGGAAATTCCGGTAAGTATGTTGTTTCGACGAACGGCGGAGGTGGTGGTCAGATAGTAACGTATGGAGACATTTTCCCGTATTACTCTGATATTCTCTAGTTGGTACAGGGGGAACAGCCCTGAGTCCGACGTGGCTATAGGGATCATCAGGACTATCCCTATCCCAGTATTCCTACCCATCTGGCAATCTGGAATTGCTGGGTATACTCGGGTCAGTCCCTTCAGAGTACAATTATCCAGTGTCCCCCTCTGGTTAGCCAACTGAGCCAAATGTGAACTGTCTATCCAATCGGGTACTTCCCCGCGTTAGATCTGGTCGAGATTGTGGCGGATCTGTCCCACCATGCACAGACCATAAGCGTGACAGAGTTGCCCCTGTCTTTGCTTTCCTCTATCTTCTTTTTCTCTATCAATGAGGTGATTGATGGTTTTGGCATGAGCTTCCAGGACTGAGATGCCATCCAACTGGATTTCGGCACCCTCTTTTCCTAGGTTGGCTTGGTCTTCCTGGTTTTGCTCCACCCTCTCTAATAACCCCTTCATCACACCTCTAAGCTGTTCCACCCTCTCATTTAACCCTTGTATATCTATCGAGTTTACTACGGAGGTCCCTGTATTGAAACCGGTAGCAACATCATTAACTATTCCCCTCTTTATCCTGGAGGCTGACCCCTGTCCTCGGAATCTACTGGCACCCATTGCATCGGCAGCCTGCTGCATTACAACTTTACTTAATACATTGTACATCTTCCTAGACTGTTCTGTACAGTATTCCAGCATCTGGATGCCTGAAATATTGATCAGGACAGGCACAATTTCATGTTTAACATTATCATACAATAATTCCCCTTCGTTGTACATTACAATCCCATTCTCTGGTTCCTTAGTAGTTATGGGACAAGGTAGTTCCTCGGGCAATGTAGTGGTTCTTATGGGGCGCGGTGTCGGAGGGGGTGAGAAGCATACATACAATGATATTGCAGCCGCCCCCACCTCCTCGTAGTACCCACACAGCCCCACTCCCTTTTTGTGGATGACTGATTGCTGGGACTGTCCCGGAGGCGCACAAATTATGCCGAAAGTACATTCATCGGGCCCTTTGACATCCCTCCGTTTAATGCAGCTGCTCCTTATACCCGTGGAGCACTGTACACATACCCGGTTCTTATTAGGATTTACTTGTAACCATGCATTAAAATAAGTCCTGTCCTTGCTCCAATCCTTGGCTGCTGGGATGCACATTCCATCCGTTAAATTAAACAAGACTCCATAGTTCATGTAGTTGTTTATTTCCTGAATGCGCTGCAATCCATTGGTATCATCCAGTGTTTGCATGGGTCTTGAGGTTCCCAGTATCATGAGTCCCCAGTGTCGAAGTCACCACTGCGGTCCCATCTTGGTGAGTGTTTTATCTGAAAATTTTAAACAGATAGCCTGGTCATCACCAGGTGTTAGGTTCTGGTCTACTTGTGACACTGTCACTCTGTGGAATCGAAGGTAAGGATTAGGTTAACCATATTCTTTATAGTCGTACCATCTCTATCACTTCATGTCCCTGTCTGGGCTGCCGTCGGTTTTGCGTTTGAGCCTGCTGTGCTCGAGCCTGCACAATGACCCATCTAAATATTATCCAAACTCCAATCAACACTAATGCCACCATTATTCCTCCAAACATCGCTGTCTGCTTTACCGTTAGGTTGGGTTTGTGGACTACACCTACCCACCGTGGGGTACATTGGCTCTATTGCCATAGGTGATGGTGCTATGGCTGCGCACTGCACTATCCGTCTAGTCCCGTTTTTTTTAAAAACATCTCTTCCAGCCTGTTTATCTTAGCTTTTAACTCTTGACCAGCTAGTTCCATTTTATTTTTATTCTGAATATCCCACCATTTCCTCTGTCTGTCAGGTGAGTCTTCTTTATTTTATTAAGAAATCCAAATTAATAATGTCCAGTATAAAACAGCTGTCAATGGAAAGGGTTAACTCCTTTACAGGTTTGTAAGAAAGCCTGATGTCATTACGTGACTTCACGTAATCATCCGAAAAATTCTTTATTTTTAAGTCTTTGTGTCTTCAAAACTTGCTTAGAAATTAGGAATCCTTTAAACAGCATAAATTAGTAAAGTGGTCATAATAAAAATCTTCTCATCAGGGAAGACGGCATTTTAGAGTAAACTCCAATGTTTTCTTAACTTCTAATTCAAGTACTTGCCAAAGAATTTAAAAAAAAATTGATTTAAAACGAGACCACACATTTTGAATAGCAATTTTGTTTACTGAAATTCAATTTTTAAAAATTTTTTAAATTTCTCTCTCAGCACAAAATCTAAACTTCTGTGCCAGTTCCATTTTGGAAATCTTTTCAAACTGCATTGAAACTTTCTCATAATTTAAAATTCGAATCCATGTAGAGTGTTTTTTACCTCTTCCAATTTTTTTTCCTTCTAATTAAACCAATATCTTTTTCACAGCAAACATCAACTAGTATTTAGTAAGTTATGTCTTTTTTCATCACAAACACATTTGTTAATTTAAAATCATTTGTTTACTTTCAAAGTGGCGTCTTTATCTTTTTCTTTTCTCCATAGCTTTAAGGGTTTGAGGGCTGCTTTTCGTTATCTCAAAATGCTCCAGTTTCAAAGTCGTTAAAATATCTCTTCTAAACTGCTAAAGCTTGCTGTTTTTAACATTTTTCAAAAGTTCCTTTTACACCTTCGCAGATAGCTCACCACTCGCCCAGGAGTTTGACCTGATCAGATTTAATTTAATAATTTTTTTTTTGAATCCACCTCAGTATTTTCTGTGCCTTCTCTGAATATCTCAAAATCCCAATTCAAACTTTGTAATTTAAAACCCTTGTTTTTTTGAGCTAGAAGCTTTCTTAAAAGGCATTCTTTATCTCAATCCGAGACTAAATTTATGTCTTTCAACCCAATGTAATCAATTTTTTATCTTTTGCTCAACAAACCTATCATTTGTACATTTCCTAGCTCCGTAACTTATCATCCGAATAAATCCACACCTGCGTTTCTAACTTAAAATGTCTTAAAACTTCCCACATACAGGACAACAATACAAAGGGTTAGCTAAAATAAACAGACACTTGCATTCCTCTTCCAACCAGGCTTTCAGAAACATGACAACATAAAAATTCATTCCACAGTCACAAAATCACACAGGGACTCTCACTCAACGACCAGACATTTACAACAGTCTCTCTTCTTTCCTATTAATTGTTTTGGCCGGCTCTATTTTTGGATCCATGACCTTTCAGGGAATTCGTAGTTTTATCTAAATAATTCCTCACATAACTTTTGTAGTGGACTACCGGTATTGGTTTTTCCGTTCCTTCACCCACCATTCCCATTGGGCTGCTGGCAGGTCCTGAGGATCCCATCCTGCTCTAATCATTTTCTCGATTAGTTTCTTTTGCTTTTCCGCCAGTTGGCGGGTAAGGGACCCTTCTGATTCCCACTCGAGTTTATCTGCTTTATCTGGCCATTCCTGGGTAGGACTAGAACCGTTAGGAATCTACTCTCAGAGGTTTGCCTTTTACCTCGCACAACTTGTAGTAGACCGTCTCTGGGCTGCTGCCAGGTCACAAGTCTGCTGTTACACAAACTTATACAATTCTTAAAACGCATTTAAGCAATTCCCGCAGTGCTCTACGTATCCTTAACGACTACCTACCACCGCTCTGCCCGTTGGTCCGACCCTGTTCACAGGTTTGGATTCCGTTAGCCAATGTACACCGCTTGGTTCTACCCCGGGGTATATTTCAAATCACACTACTGGGTCCGGAAGATGTCTCTCGGTATCACGATCCCACGGTCCAAGTGTGTTCCCTTGGTTCCTGGTCATCACGTGGGACAAAAGTCCTCTTAATTCAGACTCAGGCTAGGCGTTTGAGATATTAGACCGTCTCCTCGTGTCAATCAACTGGCTTCCACCTTCCGCACCCTTTATAATTAAAAATCATTTTTTTTATACTCACCCGGGTTTTTCCAAGGGCGTCCAGCGACTCTGGGAAATCCTGCCAACTATGCCACTGTTAGTGTTAGTGTTTTATCAGAAGAATCACTCAACACTCAGAGTCGGTTCCAACGCCAATGCGGCCTTTATTAATGCCAGCGGGGAGGAAGCCTCAGGACTGGATCCAGGCACTTCACTCCGCAGAACAAAGGGTTTCATGGATCTTTATATGTTTTACAACAGTTTACTACAGTTACATCATATAGATTATAAATTCAAATAGACCAATAGATAGAGTTAGTTTTTAAACATAAAGTGGCTCATGTGTTGCTAAGAGATGTGTTGCTAAGAGATGTGTTGCTAAGAGATGTATTGCTAAGAGATGTGTTGCTAAGGGATGTGTTGCTAGGAACGACTCATGTTCCAGGCCCCCCTTATCTTACTGTCCTTGGGTGCTGTCTTTGGTAGCCTCCTTATCTTAATCCTGTTACAGAGCCATATTGTCCTTACTTCCACCAGAACATTTAGTCCTGAGGCCTGGCTGATTAAAGACACCTGCAGAATTTGCTTGTTATTCCTGTGTGTGGGAAACAACAATTATCAGTTTCCAGGAATGCGGTCTAATTCAGCGAACAGAAATCCATTGAGGCTTCACTGGTAGCCATTTTATGATACAAGTTCCATATAGTTCTAACCTTATACTACAGGTGCCGTTGCCCTAGGGTGCCTAATGCCTACAACAGGGAGGGTTTAAACTAATACAGCAGGGGGATGGGAATCTATGCAGGGAGACAGAGTAAAATGGGGGCAGAAGCAAAAGGTAGAAAGGAGATAAGGAAAAGTGGAGGGCAGAGAAATCAAAGGCAAAAATCAAAAAGGGCCACGTTACAACATAATTCTAAAAGAACAAAGAGTATCAAAAAAACATGCCTGAAGACTGTGTCTCAATGTGAGGAGCATTCATAATAAGGGGCAGATAGCTGTTAATGGATATGATGTAATTACAGAGACATGGCTCTAGGGTGACCAAGGCTGGTAACTCATCATCCAGGGGTATTTAATATTCAGGAAGGATAGACAGAAAGGAAAAGGAGGTGGGGTAGTGTTGCTGGTTAAAGAGGAGATTAACACAATAGTAAGAAGGACATTAGCTTGGATGATGTGAAATCTGTATGGGTAGAGCTGCAGAACATCAAAGGGCAGAAAACGCTAGTGGGACTTGTGTACAGACCACCAAACAATAGTGGGGAGGTTGGGTATGGCATCAAACAGGAAATTAGGGATGCGTGCAATAAAGGTACAGCAGTTATCATGGGTGACTTTAATCTACATATAGATTGGACTAACCAAACTGGTAGCAATACAGTAGAGGAGGATTGCCTGGAGAGTATAAGGGATGGTTTTCTCGACCAATATGCCAAGGAACCAACTAGAGAGCTGGCCATCCTAGACTGGGTGTTGTGTAATGAGAGAGGATTAATTAGCAATCTTGTTGTGCGAGACCCCTTGGGGAAGAGTGACATTAATATGGCAGAATTCTTCATTAAAATGGAGAGTGACACAGTTAATTCAAAGACTAGGGTCCTGAACTTAAAGAAAGGTACCTTCGATGGTATGAGACATGAATTGTCCAGAATAGACTGGCGAATGATAATTAAAGGGTTGATGGTGGATAGGCAATGGCAGACATTTAAAGATCACATGGATGAACTTCAACAATTGTACATCCTTGTCTGGCGTAAAAATATAATGGGAAAGGTGGCTCAACACTGGCTAACAAGGGAAATTAGGGATTGTGTTAAATCCAAAGAAGAGCCATATAAATTAGCCAGAAAAAGCAGCACACCTGAGGACTGGGAGAAATTTAGAATTCAGCAGATGAGGACAAAGGTTTTAATTAGGAGGGGGAAAATCATCACCATAGGCAGTCCCTCAAAACGAGGATGACTTGCTTCCACGCCAAAAAAGGATGAGTTCACAGGTGTTTCAATAAAAGACCTAATATTCCAGGTCCTGAACTACATCCTGAAGGGAGGAAGATGCCTGTGCATGGATTTTTTTAACGTGTGGTGGCCGTTGCACAGAAGCCACCACATGGGCTTGACAGAGCTAGGTCTTGGTCCAGTGGCGAGGATTAACCAGGATGACTGGAGACCAGTTCTGCTGCATGGACCTATTGCGCACACATATCGCAGTGTGGGCTGGCCCTTGCTGCCCTTGGGCCCCTGGTCCCGAACTCACACCTCTCCTGGGCCCCAATCACGTCCCTCATCGCTCCTTCGCACCGACCTCGCTGCTCCTGCTGCACTGACCCACCCTCCAATCATCAACCTGGACCTTGATGACGTCACTCTTTGCTGCCTTTGCAGCTCGCGCTGCTCCCTGAAGCTGCATGCCTCCACGCTGCTCCCTGGGCCGAACGCTGCTCCTTTTTTGGCCCTGACCTGCCATAACATACCTCGATCTTCCAATATAACATGGACAGGGTATCCGGTCATTTATTACATTGCTGTTTGTGGGAGATTGCTGTGTTCAAATTGGCTGCCGCGTTTCCCACATTACAACAATGACTACACGCAAAAGTACTTCATTGGCTGTAAAGCATTTGAGACGTTTGGTGGACATGAAAAGCGCTATATCAATGCAAGTCTTTCTTTCTGAAGACAAAAGCAAAATACTGCAGATGCTGAAATCTGAAATAATAACAAACTGCTGGAAATCTCAGCAGGTGAGGCAACATCTGAGAGAAAAAATAGAGTATGAGAGGAAGCTTGCAGGAAACATAAAAACTGACTGCAAAAGCTTCTATAGATATGCGAAGAGAAAAAGATAAGTGAAAACAAACGTAGGTCGCTTGCAGTCAGAATCAGGTACATTTATAATGGGGAACAAAGAAATGGCAGGCCAATTGAACAAATACTTTGGTTCTGTCTTCACTAAGGAAGACACAAATAACCTTTCAGAAATATTAGGGGACCAAGGGTCTAGCAAGAAGGGGGAACTGAAGGAAATCCTGATTAGTGAGGAAATTGTGTTACGGAAATTTATGGGATTGAAGGGCGATAAATCCCCAGGGCCTGATAGACTGCATCGCAGAGTACTTAAGGAAATGGTCTTAGTAATAGTGGATGCATTGGTGGTCATTTTCCATCATTCTATCGACTCTGGATCAGTTCCTATGGATTTAAAGGTAGTGATTGTAATATCACTTTTTAAAAAGTGAGCGAGAAAACCGAATTAGTTAGCCTGACATCAGTAGTGGGGAAAATGTTGGAATCAATTATTAAAGATGTAACAGCAGCGCATTTGGAAAGCAGTGACAGGATCGGTCCAAGTCAGCATGGATTTATGAAAGGGAAATCATGCTTGACAAATCTTCGAGAATTTTTTGAGGATGTAACTAGTAGAGTGGACAAGGGAGAACCAGTGGATGTGGTGTATTTGGACTTTCAAAAGGCTTTTGACAAGGTCCCATAAAAGAGTTTAGTGTGCAAAATTAAAGCACATGGTATTGGGGGTAATGTATTGACGTGGATAGAGAACTGGTTGGCAGACAGGAAGCAAAGAGTAGGCATAAATGGGTCCTTTTCAGAATGGCAGGTAGTGACTAGTCGGGTACCGCAAGGTTCAGTGCTGGAACCTCAGCTATTTACAATATACATTAATGATTTAGACGAAGGAATTGAATGTAATCTCTCCAATTTTGCAGATGACACTAAGCTGGGTGGCAGTGTGAGCTGTGAGGAGGATTCTAAGAGGCTGCAGGGTGGCTTGGACGGGTTGCATGAATGGGCAAATGCATGGCAGATGCAGTATGATGTAGATAAATGTGAGGTTATCCACTTTGGTGGCAAAAACATGAAGGCAGAATATTATCTGAATGGTGACAGATTAAGAAAAGGGGAGGTGCATTGAGATCTGGGTGTCATGGTACATCAGTCATTGAAAGTTGGCATGCAGGTACAGCAGGCGGTGAAGAAGGCAAATGACATGTTGGCCTTCATAGCAAGAAGATTTGAGAATAGCAGGGAAGTCTTACTGCAGTTGTACAGGGCCTTGGTGAGGTTACACCTTGAATATTGTATACAGTTTTGGTCTCCTAATCTGAGGATTGACATTCTTGCTATTTAGGGAGTGCAGCAAAGGTTCACCAGACTTATTCCTGGGATGGCAGGCCTGACATATGAAGAAAGACTGGATCGACTAGGCTTATATTCACAGGAATTTAGAAGAATGAGAGGGGATCTCATAGAAACATAAAATGCTGACGGGATTGGACAGGTTAGATGCAGGAAGAAAGTTCCGGATGTTCGGGAAGTCCAGAACCAGGGGTCACAGTCTAAGGATAAGGGGTAAGCCAGTTAAGACTGAGATGAGGAGAAACTTCTTCACTCAGAGAATTGTGATCCTGTGGAATTCTCTACCACAGAAAGTTGTTCAGGCCAGTTCGTTAGATATATTCAACAGGGAGTTAGATGTGACCCTTACAGCTAAAGGGATCAAGGGGTATGGGGAGAAAGCATTGAATGGTGGTGCAGGCTCGAAGGGCCGAATGGCCTACTCCTGCACCTATTTTCTATGTTTCTATAACGGGCAAAAATCTGGCAGATGGACCATAATGTGGTAAAATGTCAGGTTATCCCCTTTGGTAGGAAAAAGAAAAAACAAAATTATTTAAATGGGGACTATTGCAAAATGCTGTAGTACAGAGGGATCTGGAGGTTCTTCTACATGAAACTCAAAAAGTTAGCATGCAAGTACAGCAAGTAATCAGGAAGGCAAATGGAATGCTGGCCTTTATTGCAAGGGGGATGGAGCATGAAAGTAGGGAAGTCCTGCTACACCTGTACAGGGTGTTGGTAAAACCACACCTGGAGTACTGCGCACAGTTTTGGTCTGGACTTGTCTCTATGCCCCTGCCGAGGGGATTGCTGCACCAGACGGGAGGGGCAACATTTGGGGACACGGATTACCCACCAATTCCCATTCCCTTTCCCTTTCTTTCTGGTGGATAATGGAGGGGCCACTGTGTGTAATGTGCAAGACAGTAAGAATTGTCAGCCAGCTCTTTCTAATTGGATATTTTATTCAGTAGAAACTTTCACACACGATTGCAGATTTTGTACCAAAGATCAATTTAGGATTAAAGTAAAAGTTCATAATTTTATTGCAAACTAACTTTCTGTTGAGAGTTGCTGAATTAAGGGGAAAGATAACAGACAGCATTTCTTAAATGGACACTGCAGCCCCGAGAACACAATCAGCAATATATCCAGAATATTAAAGTCCAGCCCAGTTATAGGGTTATTAACATCAGGAACAAACCCCAACTGTCACAATGAACATGGATCTGTCGGGATGTGATTAACAGCAGCAATAACAGCAGATTCTAACCCCTGCAGTCACTTGTGAACTCGCTGGTGTCTCAGCAGGTTGGATGACTGAGTGAATCGCTTCCCACACACGGAGCAGGTGAATGGCCTCTCCCCAGCGTGAATTCGCTGGTGTGTCAGCAGGTTGGATAACCGAGTAAATCCCTTCCTACACTCAGAGCAGGTGAACGGCCTCTCCCCAGTGTGAACTCGCTGGTGTTTCAGCAGGCCAGATGACTGAGTGAATCCCTTACCACACACAGAGCAGGTGAACGGCCTCTCCCCAGTGTGAACTCGCTGGTGTGTCAGCAGTTGGGATGAACAAGTGAATCCCTTCCCACACTCAGAGCAGGTGAACGGCCTCTCCCCAGTGTGAACTTGCTGGTGTTTCAGCAGTTGGGATGAACAAGTGAATCCCTTCCCACACTCAGAGCAGGTGAACGGCCTCTCCCCAGTGTGAACTCGCTGGTGATTTACAAGGCTGTGTGACACATTGAATCCTTTCCCACACTCAGGGCAGGTGAACGGTCTCTCCCCAGTGTGAAGTCGCTGGTGTGTCAGTAGATTGGATGACGTAGTGAATCCCTTCCCACACTCTGAGCAGGTGAATGGCCTTTCCCCAGTGTGAACTCGCTGGTGTTTCAGCAGGTTGGATGATAAAGTGAATCCCTTCCCACACTCTGAGCAGATGAATGGCCTCTCCCCAGTGTGAACTCGCTGGTGTGTCAGCAGGTGGGATGAACAAGTGAATGCCGTCCCACACTCGGAGCAGGTGAACGGCCTCTCCCCAGTGTGACTGCGTCGATGAATTTCCAGCTCAGACGGTGATCTGAATACCTTCCCACAGTCACATTTCCACGGTTTCTCCATGGTGCGGGTATCCTTGAGACCCTCTATGGTTGGACGATGGGTTGAAGCCTCGCCCATGCACACAACACGTTTACAGTTTCTTCGTGTTTTAAATGGTGCGATGTTTATTCAGGCTGTGTAACTGGCTAAAGCTCTATCCACAGGCAGTGCACTGGAACACTCACTCAGGTGTGTGTGTCTCGGTGCTTTTCCAGTCACACTGATGTTTGAAATCTTTTCCCACAGGCAGAACAGACAAACATTTCTCCTTCCACTTTCAAAGGCCGATGATATTCAGGTCCTGATGAATCGATTGACTCCGTCAGATCTTGATGTGATGTTTGGTTTATGTTTCCTGTCTGAAAATCTCCCCTTCTAATATTCTGTGAAAGGAGATAACAAAACTCATCACTGTCAGTACAAGACAGAAATTCAGAATAGACACATCCAGTTTCCATAGAACATACTTTCCTCTCTTGTTCTTCCAAAGCTGTAAATCCCTGTCCCACACATTGTCCCTCCTGCTGTGCTGAAATCCAAACCATCGCACATTTCTACACTGTTTCTCCTCCACTCCCAGTTTTCACCACCAATTCTGGCTGGGTTCAGGTCTACACTCACTGGTTCTCCTCCCTCTCCACCCCTGAAGGTGCTGACTCTGGCTGGGCCCAGATCCACATTCACTGGTTTCCCTCCCTCTCTTCCCCCAAAAGTGCTGACTCTGGCTTTGAGGAACAGGGTGAATGAAGGGGAACCAGTGGATGTGGTGTATTTGGACTTCCAGAAGGTATTTGACAAGGTGCCACATAAAAGGTTACCGCACAAGATAAAATTTCATGGGATTGGGGGTAATATATTCGCATGGATAGAGGATTGGTTAACTAACAGAAAAGAGAGAGTCGAGATAAATTCTCGGGTTGGCAATCAGTAACTAGTGGGGTGCTGCAGGAATCAGTGTTGGAACCCCAACTATTTACAATCTAGATTAATGAATTGGATGAAGGGACCGAATGTAATGTAGCCCAGATGGGAGGAAATGCAATGTGCGAGGAGGACACAAAAAACCTGCAAAACGACATAGACAGGCTCAGTGAATGGGCAAAAATTTGGCAGATGGAGTATAATGTTGGAAAGTGTGAGGTTATGCAGTTTGGCAGAAAAAAATTCGAAGAGCATATTATTATTAAATGGAGAAAAATTTGCAGTACAGCGGGACCTGGGGAGTCCTGCTGCATGAAACACAAAAGGTAAGTATGCAGGTACAGCAAGTGAACAGGAAGGCCAATGGAATCTTGGCCTTTATTGCAAAGGGGATGTTGTATAAAAGCAGGGATGTCTTGCTACAGTTATACGGGGTATTGGTGAGGCCACACCTAGAATACTGCATACAGTTTTGGTTTCTAAGAAAGGATATCCTTGCTTTGGAGGCAGTTCAGAGAAGGTTCACTAGGTTGATTCCGGAGATGAGTGGATTGACTTATGAGGAAAGGTTCAGAAGGTTGGGCCTCTACTCATTCGAATTCAGAAGAATGAGAGGAGATCTTATCGAAACATGTAAGATTATGAGGGAGCTTGACAAGGTGGATGCAGAGAGGATGTTTCCACTGATAGGGGAGACTAGAACTAGAGGGCATAATCTTAGAATAAGGGGCCGCCCATTTAAAACTGAGATGAGGAGGAATGTCTTCACTCAAATGGTTGTAAATCTGTGCAATTTGCTGCCTAAGAGAGCTGTGGAAGCTGGCTCATTGAATAAATTTAAGACAGAGATAGACAATTTCTTAACCGATAAGGGAATAAGGGGTTAGGGGGAGCAGGCAGAGAAGTGGACCTGAGTCCATGATCGGCTCAACCATGATCGTATTAAATGGTGGAGCAGACTCGAGGGGCCGTATGGCCTATTCCTGCTATTTTTTCTTATGTTCTTATGCTGACTCTGGCTGGGTTCAGTTCTACGCTCACTGGTTCCCCTCCCTGATGGTGCAGACTCTGGCTGGGTTCAGTTCTACGCTCACTGTTTCTCCAGCCTCTGCTTCCTTGATGGTGCAGACACTGGCTAGGTTCAGTTCTTCAATCACACTTTTCCCATCCTCTGCTCCACTAAAGGTGCTGACTGTGGCTGGATTCAGTTCTCCACTCACTGGTTCTCCTCCCTATCCTGTCCTGAATGAGCTGGATTTGGCCAAGTTCAGTTCTACACTCACTGGTTCGCCTCCCTCTCCTCCCCTGAAGGTGCTGACTCTGGCTGGGTTCAGTTCTACACTCACTGGTTCCTTTCTCTCTCCTCCCCTGATGGTGCTGACTCTGGCCAAGTTCAGTTCTACACTCACTTGTTCTCCTCCCTCTCCCTCCCCTGATTGTGCTGACTCTGGCTGGGTTTAATTCTACAATAACTGGTTTCATCTCTCTCTCCTCCTCTGAAGTGCTGGCTATCTTAGACCTTGTCCTGTGTAATGAGATAGGATTAATAAACAATCTCCGAATAAAGGACCCTCTTGGAATGAGTGATCATAGCATGGTTGAATTTCAAATTCAGATGGAAGGCGAGAAATTTGGATCTCAAACCAGCGTTCTAAGCTTAAATGATGGAGACTACAAAGGTATGAGGGCAGATTGGGCAAAAGTGGACTGGGAAAATAGATTAAAGTGTAGGACGGTTAAAGTGTAGGGCCAAATTACAGCAAAATTCTAAAGGGGCAAAGTGTGTTAAAAACACAAGCCTGAAGGCTCTGTGCCTCAATGCGAGGAGTATTCGGAATAAGGTGGATGAATTAACTGCGCAGATAGCAGTTAGCGGATATGATGTAATTGGTATCACGGAGACATGGCTCCAGGGTGACCAAGGCTGAGAACTCAACATCCAGGGGTATTCAACATTCAGGAAGGATAGACAGAATGGAAAAGGAGGTGGGGTGACGTTGCTGGTTAAAGAGGAAATTAACGCAATAGTAAGGAAGGACATTAGCTTGGATGATGTGGAATCAGTATGGGTGGAGCTACGGAATACCAAAGGGCACAAAACGTTAGTGGGAGTTATGTACAGACCACCAAACAGTAGTAGTGAGGTTGGGGACAGCATCAAACAAGAAATTAGGGATGCGTGCAACAAAGGTACAGCAGTTATCATGGGCGATTTTAATCTACATATTGATTGGGCTAACCAAACTGGTAGCACTGCGGTGGAGGAGGATTTCCTGGAGTCTTTTACGGATGGTTTTCGAGACCAATATGTCGAGGAACCAATTAGAGGGCTGGCCATCCTAGACTGGGTGATGTGTAATGAGAAAGGATTAATTAGCAATCTTGTTGTGCGAGGCCCCTTCGGGAAGAGTGACCATAATAGAATTCTTTATTAAGATGGAGAGTGACACAGTTAATTCAGGGACTAGGGTCCTGAACTTAAGGAAAGGTAACTTCAATGGTATGAGACGTGAATTGGCGAGAATAGACTGGCGAATGATACTTAAAGGGTTGACGGTGGATTGGCAATGGCAAACATTTAAAGATCACATGGATCAACTTCAACAATTGTACATTGCTGTCTGGAGTAAAAATAAAACAGGGAAGGTGGCTCAACCATGGTTATCAAGGGAAATTACAGATAGTGTTAAACCAAGGAAGAAGCATATAAACTGGCCAGAAAAAGCAGCAAATCTGAGGACTGGGAGAATTTTATAATTCAGCGGAGGAGGACAAAGGGTTTAATTAGGAGGCGGAAAATAGAGTTTGAGAGGAAGCTTGCTGGGAACATAAAAACCGTCTGCAAAAGCTTTTATAGATATGTGAAGAGAAAAAGATTAGTGAAGACAAACGTACGTCTCTTGCAGTCAGATTCAGGTGAATTTATAATGGGGAACAAAGAAATGGCGGACCAGTTGAACAAATACTTTTGTTGTCTTCACGAAGGAAGACACAAATAACCTTCCGGAAATACTAGTGGACCGAGGGTCTAGTGAGAAGGAGGAACTGAAGGAAATCCTTATTAGGCGGGAAATTGTGTTGGGAAATTAATGGGATTGAAGTCCGATAAATCCCCGGGGCCTGATAGTCTGCATCCCAGAGTACTTAAGACAGTGGCCAGAGAAATAGTGGATGCATTGGTGATCATTTTCCAACAGTCTATCGACTCTGAATCATTTCCTGTGGACTCGAGGGTAGCTAATGTATCACCTTTTTTTTTTAAAAAGGAGGGAGAGCGAAAATGGGTAATTATAGACCAGTTAGCCTGACATCAGTAGTGGGTAAAATGTTGGAATCAATTATTAAAGATGAAATAGCAGCACATTTGGAAAGCAGTGACGGGATCGGCCCAAGTCAGCATGGATTTATGAAAGGGAAATCCTGCTTGACAAATCTAGAATTTTTTGAGGGTGTAACTGGTAGAGTGGACAAGGAAGAATCAGTGGATGTGGTGTATTTGGACTTTCAAAAAGCTTTTGACAAGGTCCCACACAAGAGATTGGTGCGCAAAATTAAAGCACATGGTATTGGGGGTAATGTACTGACGTGGATAGAGAACTGGTTGGCAGACAGGAAGCAGAGTGTCGGGATAAACGGGTCCTTTTCAGAATGGCAGGCAGTGACTAGTGGGGTACCACAAGGCTCAGTGCCTGGACCCCAGCTATTTACAATATACATCAATGATTTGGATGAGGAAATTGAGTGTAATATCTCCAAGTTTGCAGATAACACTAAGCTGGGTGGCAGTGTGAGCTGTGAGGAGGACGCTAAAAGGCTGCAGGGTGATTTGGATAGGTTAGATGAGTGGGCTAACGCGTGGCAGATGCAGTATAATGTGGATAAATGTGAGGTTATCCACTTTGATGGCAAACACACGAAGGCAGAATATTATTTGAATGGCGGCAGATTAGGAAAAGGGGAGGTGCAGCGAGACCTGGGTGTCTAGGTACATCAGTCATTGAAAGTTGGCATGCAGGTTCAGCAGGTGGTGAAGAAGGCAAATGGTATGTTGGCCTTCATAGCTAGGGGACTTGAGTATAGGAGCAGGGAGGTCTTACAGCAGTTGTACAGGGCCTTGGTGAGGCCACACCTGGAATATTGTGTTCAGTTTTGGTCTCCTAATCTGAGGAAGGACATTCTTGCTATTGAGGGAGTGCAGCGAAGGTTCACCAGACTGATTCCAGGGATGGCTGGACTGACATATGAGGAGAGACTGGATCAACTGGGCCTTTATTCACTGGAGTTTAGAAAGATGAAAGGGAATCTCATAGAAACATATAAAATTCTGATGGGACTGGACAGGTTAGATGCAGGAAGAATGTTCCCGATGTTGGGGAAGTCAGAACCAGGGGACATTATCTAAGGATAAGGGGTAAGCCATTTAGGACTGAGATGAGGAGAAACTTCTTCACTCAGAGAGTTGTTAACTTGTGGAATTCCCTACTGCAGAGAGTTGTTGATGCCAGTTCATTGGATATATTTAAGGGGGAGTTAGATATGGCCCTTATGGCTAAAGGGATCAAGGGGTATGGACAGAAAGCAGGAAAGGGGTACTGAGGTGAATGATCAGCCATGATCTTATTGAATGGTGGTGCAGGCTCGAAGGGCCGAATGGCCTACTCCTGCACCTATTTTCTATGTTTCTACGAACAGTGGCGTACATTTAAGGAACTATTTCACAACTCGCAAGAAAAATATATTCCAGTGAGAAGGAAAGGGTGTAAAAGAAAAGACAGCCATCCGTGGCTAACTAAAGAAATAAAGGATGGTATCCAATTAAAAACAATGGCATACAAAGTGGCCATAACTACTGGGAGGAGAGAAGATTGGGAAGCTTTTAAAAGCTAGCGAAGAATGACTAAAAAAATTATTAAGAAAGGGAAGATAGATTATGGAAGTAAACTAACACGAAATATAAAAACAAATAGCAAGAGTTTCTACAGGTATATAAAAAAGAATGGCTAAAGTAAATGTTGGTCCCTTAGAGGATAAAACCGGGGAATCAGTGATGGGGAACATGCAGATGGGAGAAAATCTGAACATATATTTTGTATCTGTCCTTATGGTTGAGGACACTAAAAATATCCCAACAGTGGATAGTCAAGGGGCTACAGCGGGAGAAGGAACTTACCACAATCACAAAGGAGGTGGTACTCGGTAAGATAATGGGACTAAAGGCCCCTGGACCTGATGCCTTACATCCTAGGGTCTTAAGAGAAGTGGCTGCAGAGATAGTGGATGCATTGGTTGTAATCTATGAAAGTTCCCTGGATTCTGGGGCAGTCCCAGCAGATTGGAAAACTGCAAATATAATGGCCCTATTTAAAAAAGGAGGCAGAGAAAAAGCAGGAAACTATGGACAATTTAGCCTAACATCTGTGGTTGGGAAAATGCTGGAGTCCATTATCAAGGAAGCAGTAGCGGGACATTTGGAAAAGCATAATTCAATCAAGCAGAGTCAGCATGGTTTTATGAAAGGGAGATCATGTTTGACAAATTTGCTGGAGTTCTTTGAGGATGTAACGAGCAGGGTGGATAAGGGGGAACCAGTGAATGTGGTGTATTTGGATATGTAGAAGGCATTCAATAAGGGGCCACCTGAGAGGTTACTGCACAAGATAAAAGCTCACAGGGTTGGGGGTAATATATTCGCATGGATAGAAGATTGGCTAACTAACAGATAACAGTGTCTGGATAAATGGGTCATTTTCCGGTTGGCAAAAAGTGACTAGTGGTATGCCGCACGGATTAGTGCTGGGTACCAACCATTTACAATCTATACTAATGACTTGGATGAAGGGACCGAGTGTAATGTAGCCAAGTTTGCTGACTACACAAAGATTGGTGGGAAAGGAAATTATGAGGAGGATACAAAAAATCTGCAAAGGGATAGACAGGCTAAGTGAGTGGGCAAAAACTGGCAGATGGAGTATAATGTGGGAAAATGTGAGGTTATTCACTTTGGCAGAAATAATAGAAAAGCAAATTATAATTTAAATGGAGAAAAATTGCAAAGTGCTGCAGTAGAGAGGGACCTGGGGGTCCTTTTTCATGAAACACAAAAAGTTAGTGTGCAGGTACAGCAAGTAATCAGGAAGGCAAATGGAATGTTGGCCTTTATTGCAAAGAGGATAGAGTATAAAAGCAGAGAATTCCTGCTACAACTGTACAGGGTATTGGTGAGGTCACACCTGAAGTACTGCGTAGTTTTGGTCTCTGTATTTAAGGAAGGATATACTTGCATTGGAGGCGGTTCAGAGAAGGTCACTAGGTTGATTCCGGAGATGAGGGGGTTGACTTATGAGGATAGGTTGAGTAGGTTGGGCCTATACACATTGGCGTTCAGATGAATGAGGGGTGATCTTATTGAAACTTATAAGATTATGAGGGGGCTCAACAAGGTGGATGTAGAGAGGATATTTCCACACATCAGGGAAACTAAAACTAGGGGACATAGTCTCAGAATAAGGGGCCGCCCATTTAAAACTGAGATGAGGAGGAATTTCTTCTCTCTCGGGGTTGGAAATCCATAGAATTCTCTGCCCCTGAGAGCTGTGGAAGCTGGGTCATTGAATATATTTAAGGTGAAGATAGACACATTTTTGAGCGATAAGGGAGTAAAGGGTTATGGGGAGCGGACAGGGAAGTGGAGTCGAGTCCATGGTCAGATCAGCCATGATCTTATTGAATGGGGAGCAGGCTCGAGGGGCCAAATGGTCGACACCTGCTCCTATTTCTTATGTTCCAGACAGTTGCCCCTCCACTCCCAGTTTTCACCACCGATTCTGGCTGCGTTCAGTTCGACACTCACTGGTTCCCCTCCCTCTCCTCCCCTGAAGCTGCTGACTCTGGCTGGGTTCATTTCTACAATCACTGTTTCCCCTCCCTCCCCTGAAGGTGCTGACTCTGGCTGGGTTCAGTGCCAGACACTGACATCATTCACTTTGTTCCTGCACCAAGATGGCCGCGCATGCGCTGTGCTACTCACTGAATATCGATGGCAGATCACTGAACCTGACCTCCTATACCAAAATGTCCGCCGTTAGACTAGGCCTGTGACCGGGAGAAAGCCCCGAAGCTGCAACTGCCGATAGTCCGGTTATTATTCCGGGCTTACGGCGGGCACCGGTTGTTTATGAAGCCTCCCCGGCTCCCCGCTGGTCCATTACTCCGCTCTGTACCGATGAAAAGGACACTTCTCTACAGCCTGCCCACAACGTGTCTCCTCCGCCATTACACGCACCGCGCATGCTCCAAGCACAGCCAGAACTCGCTCCTGCGCACTGAGCTCCTGTAGTCTGGGTTCGACACATTCCTCCCCCGCGGGGCATGCTGGGTACATAAGACCATGAGAAATAGGAGCAGGAGTGGGCCACCCGGCCCCCCCGAGCCTGTTCCCCATTCAACAAGATAATGGCTGGTCTGATCATAGAGTCAGCTCCACATAACCCTTTACTCCCTTATCGCTCAAAAATCTGTCTATCTCCGCCTTAAATAAATTCAATGAACCAGCCTCCACTGCTCTCTGGGGCAGAGAATTCCACAGATTTGCAACCCTCCAAGAAGAGAAATTCCTCCTCATCTCAGTATTAAATGGGCTGAGGAGAAAGGCTGCACTTGTGAATAGAACAGGATTTACTGTGGTTGCATTGGGTACTGAACCATGCTCATTCTAGCAGCTCTTGTTCGTTTCTGATGATCTTAATAACCCCTATACCTGAGCTGGAAATTAATACCCTGTATAAATGTTGAATACATTATCTGTGTTTCAAACACAGTGTTTCGAATATTTGATTGCTCCGTGATCACAGGAGACCAATTGATTATCCATTTTAGTGCTTTTTCTTAATCTAACTTATATCACTTCTCACCTCGTTTGCCTTCTATCATATCAAACCCCAAACTTGTTCTGTTTGAGGTCCTACAAGACGAATTTAGGGAGCTAGGAGCTAAATTAAAAAGTAGGACCTCAAAGGCAGTAATCTCAGGATTGCTACCAGTGCCACATTCTAGTCAGAGTAGGAAGTGCAGGATAGCTCAGAAGAATACGTGGCTTGTGGAGTGGTGCAGAAGAGAGGGATTCAAATTCCTGGGTTACTGGAACCAGTTCTGGGGGAGGTGAGACCAGTACAATTGGTGTGCACCTGGGAAGGATCGGTCCTAGGGAGAGTGTTTCCTAGTGCTGTTGGGGAGGGGTTAGACTAGTATGGCAGGGGGATGGGAACCTATGCAGGGAGACAGAGGGAAGCAGAATGCAGGCAGAAGCAAAATATAGAAAGAAGAAAAGAAAAGTAAAAGTGGAGGGCAGAGAAACGCAAGACAAAAAGCATAAAGGGCCACATTACAGCAAAATTCTAAAGGGGCAAAGTGTGTTAAAAAATCAAGCCCGAAGGCTCTGTGCCTCAATGCGAGGAATATTCATAATAAGGTGGACGAATTAACTGCACAGATAGCTGTTAACGGATATGATGTAATTGGCATCACGGAGACATGGCTCCAGGGTGACCAAGGCTGGGAACTCAACATCCAGGGGTATTCAACATTCAGGAAGGATAGACAGAATGGGAAAGGAGGTGGGATGGCGTTGCTGGTTAAAGAGGAAATTAACGCAATAGTAAGGAAGGATATTAGCTTGGATGTTGTGGAATCAGTATGGGTGGAGCTACGGAATACCAAAGGGCAGAAAACGCTAGTGAGAGTTATGTACAGACCACCAAACAGTAGTAGTGAGGTTGGGGACTGCATCAAACAAGAAATTAGGGATGCGTGCAATAAAATTACTGCAGTTATCATGATTGACTTTAATCTACATATTGATTGGGCTAACCAAACTGGTAGCAATGCGGTGGAGGAGGATTTCCTGGAGTGTATTAGGGATAATTTTCTGGACCAATATGTCGAGGAACCAACTGGAGGGCTGGCCATCCTAGACTGGGTGATGTGTAATGAGAAAGGACTAGTTAGCAATCTTGTTGTGCGAAGCCCCTTGGGAAAGAGTGACCATAATATGGTAGAATTTTTTATGAAGATGGAGAGTGACACAGTTAATTCAGAGACTCGGGTCCTGAACTTAAGGAAAGGTAACTTCGATGGTTTGAGACATGAATTGGCTAGAATAGACTGGCGAATGATCCTTAAAGGGTTGATGGTTGCTTGGCAATGGCAAACATTTAAAGATCACATTGATGAACTTCAACAATTGTACATCCCTGTCTGGAGTCAAAATAAAACGGGGAAGGTGGCTCAACCGTGGCTATCAAAGGAAATTAAGGATAGTGTTCAATCCAAGGAAGAGGCATATAAACTGCCCAGAAAAAGTAGCAAAGCTGAGGACTGGGAGAATTTCATAATTCAGCAGAGGAGGAGAAAGGGTTTCATTAGGAGGCGGAAAATAGAGTTTGAGAGGAAGCTTGCTGGGAACATAAAAACCGTCTGTAAAAGCTTCTATAGATATGTGAAGAGAAAAAGATTAGTGAAGGTCCCTTGCAGTCAGATTTAGGTGAATTTATAATGAGGAACAAAGAAATGGCGAACCGGTTGAACAAATACTTTGGTTCTGTCTTCACGAAGGAAGACACCAATAACCTTCTGGAAATACTAGCGGACTGAGGGGCTAGTGAGAAGGAGGAACTGAAGGAAATCCTTATTAGGTGGGAAATTGTGTGAGGGAAATTGATGGGATTGAAGGCCGATAAATCCTCATGGCCTGATAGTCTGCATCCCAGAGTACTTAAGGAAGTGGCCCAAGAAATAGTGGATACATTAGTGATCATTTTCCAACAGTCTATCAACTCTGGATCAGTTCCTATGGACTGGAAGGTAGCTAATGTAACACCACTTTTTTAAAAAACAGGGAGAGAGAAAACGGGTAATTATAGACCAGTTAGCCTGACATCAGTAGCGGGGTAAATGTTGGAATCAATTATTCAAGATGAAATAACAGCGCATTTGGAAAGCAGTGACAGATCGGTTCAAGTTGGCATGGATTTATGAAAAGGAAATCATGCTTGACAAATCTTCTAGAATTTTTTGAGGATGTAACTGGTAAAATGGACAAGAGAGAACCAGTGGATGTGATGTATTTGGACTTTCAAAAGGCTTTTGACAAGGTCCCACACAAGAGATTGGTGTGCAAAATTAAAGCATATGGTATTGGGGTTAATGTACTGACGTGGATAAAGAACTAGTTGGCAGACTGGAAGGAGACAGTCGGGATAAAGGAGTCCTTTTCAGAATGGCAGGCAGTGACAAGTGGGGTGCCGCAGGACTCAATGCTGGGACGCCAGCTATTTACAAGATACATTAATGATTTAGATGAAGGAATTGAGTGTAATATCTCCAAGTTTGCAGATGACACTAAGCTGGGTGGTGGTGTGAGCTGTGAGGAGGACGCTAAAAGGCTGCAGGGTGATTTGGACAGGTTAGGTGAGTGGGCAAACTCATGGCAGATGCAGTATAATGTGGATAAATGTGAGGTTATCCACTTTGGTAGCAAAAACATGAAGGCAGAATATTACCTAAATGGTGGCAGATTAGGAAAAGGGAGGTGCAACGAGACTTGGGTGTCATGGTACATCAGTCATTGAAAGTTGGCATGCGGGTACAGCTGGTGGTGAAGAAGGCAAATGGTATGTGGGCGTTCATAAATAGTGGATTTGAGCATATTTCTCAATAGAGGTCTTACTGCAGTTGTACAGGGCCTTAGTGAGGGCTCACCCAGAATATTGTGTTCAGTTTTGGTCTCCTAATCTGAGGAAGGACGTTCTTGCTATTGAGGGAGTGCAGCGAAGGTTCACCAGACTGATTCCCGGGATGGCAGGACTGACACATGAGGAGAGACTGGATCAACTGGGCCTTTATTCACTGGAGTTTAGAAGGATGAGAGAGGATCTCATAGAAACATATAAAATTCTGATGGGACTGAACAGGTTAGATGCAGGAAGAATGTTCCCGATATTAGGGAAGTCCGGAACCAGGGGACCTTATCTAAGGATAAGGGGTAAGCCATTTAGGACTGAGATGAGGAGAAACTTCTTCACTTAACCTGATGAATTCCCTACCGCAGAAAGTTGTTGATACCAGCTCATTGGATATATTCAAGAGGGAGTTAGATATGGCCCTTATGGCTAAAGGGATCAAGGGGTATGGAGACAAAGCAGGAAATGGGTACTGAGGTGAATGATCAGCCATGATCTTATTGAATGGTGGTGTAGGCTCGAAAGGCCGAATGGCCTACTCCTGCACCTATTTTCTGTGTTTCTATGTTTGACTACATGAGTTGTGGTTGTAGTAGACTTAACTGCAGTATCTCACTTTAAACTCAGCTGAAATCCTTTGAACCACCCCTTTATTGAACTGTCTTGCATAAGATTTGAAATCCGTTACTTTCTGTATCAGTTAACACGGTTTTAGAACCGATTGAATTTAATAAACTCATCCACACATTTTGCGCGTGATAGCCTGTGAAATATCCTGATATTTGTAATTGTCATTGCCACAAACTCCGTTCCCTAGCCACTGATTCCATCCCCCTCCCCAACTTCTGTCTGAGGCTGAACCAGACTGTTCGCAACCATGGTGTCATACTTAACCCTGAAATAAGTTTTTGACCACATATCCACAGCATAACTAAGACTGCCTATTTCCACCTCTGTAACATCACCCGTCTCTGCTCTTGCCTCAGCTCATCCATTGCTGAAGCCATCATCCATGCCTTTGTTACTTCTGGTCTTGATTATTCCAACGCACTCCTCCCACATTCGACCCTACATAAGCTAGAGTTGATCCAAAACTAGGCTGCCTATGTTCTAACTCGCACCAAGTCCTGCTCACCCATCACCCCTCTGCTCGCTGACCTACACTGGCTTCTGTTAAGCAACGCCTTGATTTCAAAATTCTAATACTTATTTTCAAATCCCTCCATGGCCTCGCCCCTCCCTAGCTCTGTAAACTCCTCCAGCCCCACATCTGCTCCCCCAACCCCGGCCCAAAACATATCTGTCTTCCTGAGCATCCCTGATTATAATTGTTCAACCACTGGTGGCTTTGTTGGCTGTGCCTTCTGTTGCCCAGGCCCCAAGTTCTGGAATGCCCAGCTTAAACCTTCCTGTCTACCCCGTGCTGTATGTGCCCTGGCAGTTTTTGATGGGATCGTGTGTAGCAAGCTTTTCTCTGTATCTAGTGGACATAGTCTCAGAAAAAGTGGCCGCCCATTTAAAACTGAGATGTGGAGGAATTTCTTCTCTCAGAGGGTTGTAAATCTGTGAATTTTCTGCCCCAGAGAGCTGTGGAGGCTGGGTCATTGAATATATTTAAGGCGGAGCTAGACAGATTTTTGAGCGATAAGTGAGTAAAGGGTTCTGGGGAGTAAGCAGGAAAGTGGAGCTGAGTCTATGATCAGACCAGCCATGATCTTATTGAATGGGAAGCAGGCTCGGGGTCCGGGTGGCCCACTCCTGTTCCTATTTCTCATGGTCTCCACCCACCGAGCCTGTTTTTTTTCCTTGTCTCTAATGGCCACTGATCATTATCCCACCATTCACACCCTGTCCTGACTAATGTTGTTCTAACTCCTGCCAGTACTATCTGAATTCGGCCCATCCTCCCTTTTGTCTCTTTAATTTCTCCTGCCTTCCCCCCCTATCACAGACCTTCCCTGTTGCACTTTCTCCCCCTCCCCCTTTCAATGCTCCTTCAGGATCTGTTCTTTCCCAGCACTCTCCAGTTGTGACGGAGGGCCGCGGCCCCGCCCCGCCCCGCCCCCTCTGACGCTGCCCACAGATGCTGCCTGAGCCGCGGACACTTCCGGCATCTTCTGTTTGTGTCGCCAGAGACACTTTCCCTTCAGCACCGCGCGCTCTGGATTGTTCGCCGATTGATTGATTGGTGCCGCGGCTCCGCCCCCCACGCCGCTGATTGGCGCGCGCCGCCTCGCCATTGGCTGTGGGCTGAGTGCTGCGCGCGGGCGGTTTGTTGGCAGGCTCCGCTCGCGGCCTTTGAGCTCGGGGGCCCGGGTGAGGCGGGGCGGAGTTGTGCGCAGGCGCGGGCCAGCCTATTGGCCGCGGACTGACGGACGATGTTTCGCCGCCGCCGTAGAGGATGGAGGAGTGGCCCGAGCAGCGCGCCCGGCCTCCCTGCGTACTCACATACTCATGGACACGCGCGGGCAGCGAGATTTCGCCGCCAAGTCGGCGGGTGGCGGCTGCGGGGCACCTTACGGCGGGGACGGGCCTGGGTTACTGTCGGGGGTTGCGGGGAGTTCGGCCGCCATCTTTGGGCAGCACTGGCCAGGCCGCCGCAGGGAGCAGGGAGCGACGCTTCCTGACGTCACAATGCTTGCCATTGTCCCGCTGCAGGGCAGGGAGCATGCGCGGCGGCCATCTTACTGCAGGGAGGCCATCAGGTGCAGGATGGGGACCAGTGACATGAACACATGAGAACATCAGAAATAGGAGATGAGTCGGCATTTGGTCCCTCGAGCCTGCTGCCGTTCAATAAAATGATGGCTGCAACATCTGGGGTGGTTCTCCTTGGAGCAGTGAAGGTGCAGGGCAGGTTTAACAGAGGTGCTCACAATCAGGAAGCTTTAGATTGAGTCAGGGAACAGAGTGGTTCTCCTCACACAATCAGAGAATGGTTACAGCACGGAAGGCCATTCGGCCCGTCGAGACCCTGCTGGCTCCCAGCTCGTCCCACTGCCCCGCCCTTTCCCCACCCCGGCTCTGCAAATGTTTTCTTTCAGAAACTTATCCAACTCTCTTTTGAAAGCTGTTATTGAGTCTTCCTCCACTACCCTTTCAGGCCGTGCATTCCAGATCCTAACCATGTGGTGTATTTAGATTTCCAAAAGGCATTCGATAAGATGCCACACAAAAGGTTACTGCAGAAGATAGAGGTACGCGGAGTCAGAGGAAATGTATTAGAATGGATAGAGAATTGGCTGGCGAACAGAAAGCAGAGAGTCGGGATAAATGGGTCCTTTTCGGGTTGGAAATCGGTGGTTAGTGGTGTGCCACAGGGATCGGTGCTGGGACCACAACTGTTTACAATATACATAGATGACCTGGAAGAGGGGACAGAGTGTAGTGTAACAAAATTTGCAGATGACACAAAGATTAGTGGGAAAGCGGGTTGTGTAGAGGACACAGAGAGGCTGCAAAGAGATTTGGACAGGTTAAGCGAATGGGCGAAGGTTTGGCAGATGGAATACAATGTCGGAAAGTGTGAGGTCATCCACCTTGGGAAAAAAAACAGTAAAAGGGAATATTATTTGAATGGGGAGAAATTACAACATGCTGAGGTGCAGAAGGACCTGGGGGTCCTTGTGCATGAAACTCTTTTGGAGTTTACCTGTAAAACATAAAACATTAATCGGTGCCATCCGACCTGGATGACACACCAGACATTTACAAGGCCCTTTTTTTTTCTTTTTTTGGTTTTTTTTTGTGTTTTTCTTTTTTTGTTTTTTTTAATCAAATTTTTTCCCCAGTGCCCCCTATAAAAGGGAAGGGGGACACTAAAAGCACCAGCAATTAAAACAAATTAAACTTTTGGGGCGTGATGATGCACTCCAGTCCCTCCGGTGCCCACCTCTCGCGGAAGGCCGCGAGCGTACCGGTGGACACCGCGTGCTCCCTCTCCAAGGACACCCTGGACCGGATGTAAGAGCAGAAGAGAGGCAGGCAGTCAGGTTGAACGACCCCCTCGACCGCCCGCTGCCTGGACCGGCTGATGGCACCCTTGGCCGTGCCCAGGAGCAGTCCTACGAGGAGGCCTTCGGACCTACCTGCTCCCCTCCGCACAGGGTGCCCAAAGATCAGGAGAATGGGACTGAAGTGCAGCCAGAATTTCAGGAGCAGCCCCTTCAAATAATAAAACAGGGGCTGCAACCTTGTGCATTCCATAAAAACATGGAACACAGACTCTTCCAGACCGCAGAAATTGCAGGCGGCCTGGGAGTCCGTGAACCGGCTTAAAAATTTGTTGCACGGCACTGCTCGGTGCACCACCCTCCAGGCCAAGTCCCCGATGAATAGTGGGAGGACCCCTGCGTAGAGTGCCCTCCATCGGGGACCCCCGCCTCCTCCGGACGGCAAGATGGTACGCCATGGCGTGTCCGGACGGCCGGCGAGGATGGCAAAGTTGAGAGTGTGCAGGAGCAGCCCATACAGGAAATCCCTCCGCGCGGAACTGAAAGGCACGGAGGGGATTTCCCCGAGGCGGCTCAAGTTGTGAGGCGCCGGCCCCCGAGGGAGGTTCCGGGGTTTGGCGCCGATGAGGAATTCCATCCGGACGGGGGTCAGTTCGGACGGGATCTCCCCACGTGCTTGAGCCTCCTCGATGCACCTAACGGAGTCAGGGCCCAAAGCTGTTTTTAGCGACTCGATGGCTTCGGCCGCGTGGCGGACGTCGGCTGAATTTAGGCGCCGCGCCAGCGTGCCTGGCACCATCCAGCCCGCTCCTCCGCCATCGAGCAGGTCCCTGACCCTGGTCACCTCACCAGCCACAGCCCTCTCTTCCGACCGCCACATAAAACCTCGGTCGTGGAGGTAGGAATTCCCGAGCAGCGGCTCCTGCAGGACAGCCGCCACTCCAGCCGGCGGAGAGCTGCGCTTGGTGGAGACTTTGTTCCAGACCCTGATGAGGTCCCTGTAAAAGACAGGCAGCTCCCGGAGGGCGGTCCAGACACCCCCCAAGTTCACAAACAGGAGCTGCGTGTCGTAGTTGAGGTCGTGATGCTGGCGGAAGAAATACATCGTCAGAGCGCACCACCTAGGAGGGGGCTCGACGTAAAGGTATCTCTGCAGGGTCTGAAGACGGAAAGTCGCGAGCTGGGCGCTGACGCACACCAACGACTGACCACCCTCCTCAAGCGGGAGACTCAAGACCGCGGCAGAGACCCAGTGCTTCCTGTTGTTCCAGAAGAAGTCCACCAGCTTCTTCTGTATTTTGGCGACAAACGCAGGGGGAGGGGTCAAAGTGACCAGCCGGTACCACAACATTGCGGCCACCAGCTGGTTTATGACTAGCGCTCGACCCCTGTAGGACAGCACTCGGAGCAGTCCTGTCCAGCGCCCTAGGCGAGCGGCGACCTTGGCCTCCAGCTCCTGCCAGTTCGCCGGCCAGGCTCCCTCGTCTGGGCTAAGGTAGACTCCCAGATAGAGGAGATGGGTCGTGCTCCAGGCAAAAGGCCTGAGCTCCTCCGGCAGGGAGTCCACCCGCCACTGACCCACCAGGAGTCCGGAACATTTCTCCCAGTTGATTCTGGCGGAGGATGCGGCCCGAGTAAATCTCTTGGCACTCACGCATCCTCGGCAGGTCAGCGGGATCCTCTACCGCGAGGAGCACGTCATCGGCGTAAGCCGAGAGGACGACCTCCACGCCCGGCCCTTGCAGAGCCAGTCCCGTCAACCTCGTCCGCAAGAGGCGCAGGAAAGGCTCCACGCAGATGGCATATAACTGGCTGGACATGGGGCATCCCTGGCGCACCCCTCTCCTAAAGCGAAGGGGCGCCATCAAGGACCCGTTAACCTAAATCAGACACTCCGCGGCGGCGTACAAAAGTCGGATCCGGGCGACGAAATGTGTCCCGAACCCGAAAGCGCGCAGAGTTCCGAGCAGATAGTCGTGATCCACCCTGTCGAACGCCTTCTCTTGGTCGAGGGATAGGAAGGCAACCGACAGACCAGCCTCCTGGGAACAATGGATGAGGTCCCGGACCAGATGGATGTTATCGTGGATTGTCCGGCCCGGGACCGTGTAGGACTGGTCGGGGTGGATCATGTGGTCCAGCACGGCATCAAGGCGAGCAGACATCGCCCTGGCGAAGATTTTGTAGTCCGTGCTGAGGAGGGAGACCGGGCGCCAGTTCTTAAGGAGGCGGAGATCGCCCTTCTTAGGCAGCAGGACGATGACTGTCCTGCGCCAAGAGAGGGGCATCTCCCCGGTCGCCAGACTTTCCCCCAGGACCCGCGCGTAGACGCTCCCCAGGTCGTCCCAGAACGCCCTGTGGAACTCCACGGTCAGCCCGTCCAGCCCCGGGGATTTTCCCCTCGAGAGCCGGGCGAGGGCACCGGTCAGCTCCGCCAGTCTTAGCGGAGCTTCCAAATTTTCGGCGCCCTCCGGGCTGACCTTCGGCACGTCCTCCCACAAAACTCTACGCGCTTCCTCGCTGGACAGATCCGGAGAGAACAGAGCCCCGTAATATTCACGGGCCCTGTTGTTGACGCCCTCCGGATCCGAGACGAGAGAGCCGTCGTCGGCCAGCAGCGTCAAGAGCTGCTTACGGACACTCTGCCTTTTTTCCAGCGAGTAGAAGAAGGGGGAGCCGCGGTCCAGATCCCTCAGGAACCGGATCCGCGATCTCACGAACGCGCCTCGGGACCCGACGAGCTGCAGGTCCTTCAGCGCGGCCTTCTTCGCTTCGTACACCGTCCGCAGGGCCGGGTCCTGGACGACTTGACCGAGACGGGATTCCAGGTCGAGCACCTCTTTTTCTAGGCGCCCGAGCCTGGCCGCCCGCCTCTTGGTCGACCCCCTCGCGTACTCTTGACAGAAGACGCGGACGTGAGCCTTGCCCACGTCCCACCATAGCCTCAAGGAGGGGAAGCCCCCCTGCTTCCTTCTCCAGTCAGACCAGAATCGACGGAACGAGTCCTGGAACCGCACGTCCTCCAGCAGCCGGTTGTTAAAGTGCCAGTACGCGGACCCCGTCCTCGCGCGGAGCGAAGCGAGCTCCGCCCACACCAGGTGGTGGTCCGAACACGGCACCGGCCGCATGGAGGCCGCCGGGACGCAGGAAACGTACGCCCGAGACACGTAAAGGCGGTCGACTCTGGACCATCCTACTCCAGGCCTCACCCAAGTAAAGGCGCTGGAGTCGGGGTGGAGATTTCGCTAGACGTCCACCAAGTCGAAGGACCCGACCAGGTCCCTCAACTTCTCCATCGCCGTCATGCACTGCGGGGCACCGGAGCGGTCCCTCGCCTCGAGGGTGCAGTTAAAATTCCCCCCCCCCCCCCCCCCCGAGGACAATGCAGTCGCCGACGGAGCCGGAGCCGAGAAGAGCGGACACCTCTTCAAAGAAGCGCGTTTGCTGCGGGCCGGGCTGAGGGGCGTACACGTTCACGAGATGGAGCGGCACGTCCCCCAAGCGAACCGTTACGTGCAGCAAGCGGCCTGGCACGGGCTCCTCGACCCCCAAGATCTCCGGCTGAAAATGCGGGCCCAGCAAGATGGCCACCCCACTAAAAATGGCGGTGAGGTGGCTCATGCGGACCTCTCCTTGCCATTCCAGGAGCCACATGGCTTCGTCTCCCGGAACGGTGTGGGTTTCTTGCAGGAAGCACACCGCATATTTCCCCTCCCGCAGGAGCGAAAAATTGTCAAATCTACGGCGTGCCCCTCTGCCGCCGTTGATGTTGAGGCTGGCTATGGTTATCTTCATGGCAAAAGCATAGTGCAACCTCTACCTTAACCTATTGTGGGGGAGGGAGCGGAGTCTTTTGTTGAACTCCACTCCCTCCGCAGCCCAGCGAGGAGTCCCTCAAGCTCGCGCTGCTCAAGGTGTTGCGCCTTTGTCAAGGGCCCGCCCGTGGCCAAGGTTTTAGCGGCGGCGCGGACGGACCCCCTTGATCAGCTCTGGCTCGGACCATTTTTCCAGGGCCAGTCGGGCTTGGTCGCAGCGATCCTGGCTCTGGGCCAAAAAGTCCCGGAGTTCCTTTGCAGGAATGAGGATGGTCTCAGCGGCGGCCGCGAGCAGATCCACCGCCTCGCTGGCAGTGGTCTCTAGATTTTCTCCCGCGTCCCCCACCGAGTCCCCGTCCTCCTCCGGGAGGTGGCCGCCAGCAGCCGGCCCATCGACCGCACAAGGTACGGCAAATGACCCGGCCGCTCCAACCGGCCCTGGCTCTGCCCCGATCCCACCCCCAGGATCGTCGGCAGAGGAGTCCCCACTGGGCTCTTTTAAAAATGGTGCTGGGTCAGGAAACGACAGCGGAAGGGGTTCCCCCTCCGCCCCAGGAACCGGCGAACAAGGAGAGACCCGGCCATAGGAAATTCCCAGGCTCTCCAAGTGCCCCAGCTCCAAAGTAGGGGGCGAGGGTGGGTGTTCCTCCCCCTCCCCGCTGCCACCCCCCGGCCCAGCATGTACAGTTTCATTAAAATTCTTAATTTCGGTTTCTGCCGGGTCGAGCAAATCTCAGGGGAAGTTGGATATTGGCTGGGCGGGCTCAGGTTCGGCCTTTTCCGCCCCGCCCACCTCAGTCCCCGGGACGCCCGGCGGCAATGCATTCCTCCGCGCTCCCCACGCCCCCCACGACAGGCAGATCTTCCACGCCATCCCCGGGAGGCAGAGGCTGGGCAGCCTCGACTGTCTCCCCCTCCCCGGGGACAGACTCCTCCCGCCTACGGCGCTGCTTGGGGGCTTGGTGGGGGACGCGGGACACGCGGCAGGCACCGACTCCTCCGCGGAGGGATGTTGTTCCCTCTCTGCCTCAACGGAGCGGCGCCTCCTTTTGTTGCTGGGGGTGCGCTGAGGCAGGGAGACCTCCATGTCTGCCGAGGCCTCCCGCTCCGCCCCCCCCTTTTCCTTTTCTTGCCCGCGCCCGGGCCCCTCTGTGGTGTTGTTCAAGGGCTCGGGCACGGGCTCAGGGCACCCCGCGCTCGCCGGTGACTGGGTTGGGCCGAGCGCGGTGGTCAAACTTTCTGGCGCACTGAGGGGACCCGCCTCTAGATGTTTCGCCTTGTTCCGCGCCTTCTTTCCGGTCGGACGCTCTCCCTCCCCCCCGCCGGAGGCCCTGAAAACTAAGGCCTCCGACGATGCCCGCGCACCTACGGCTCCCGGCACGCGGACGCAACTTGGGGGAGGGGTGGCGGCGGCGCCAGCCTTGGCCACCTTCGGTGGTTTGGCGGCCTTGGAGGCGGGGCAGTTCTTACGAACGTGCCCCACCTCCCTACAGGCATGGCACCGCACGCCGTCCGACGTCCAGAAGACGCGGTAGGCAGTCCCCTCGTGCACCACATTAAAATGCCCTTCCGTCGTGTCCTCCCGCGCCAACCGGACAAAGAGCTGGCGGCGGAAGGAGAACACGTGGCGCAGGCTGCTCTCCCTGAGGCCGAGCGGTATGGGGTTGATCCCCGACCTTACCTCCCCCAGTTGGTGTAGGTGAGGGAGGAGGAGCTCAGCGGGAACAAAGGGCGGGAAGTTTGACACGATGACCCTCTGCGCGGTGGCCTCGAGAGGGTCCACCGGCAGGAACGTCCCGCCCACCGTGAGCCCCTTTTCGAGGGCCAGGGACACCGCCCACTCCGACCCCAGGAAGAACACGGCCTTCCCAGACATTTTGGAGGCTGCGACAATGGCCGAGGGGCCGACTACCCCAGCCATCGCCCGCACGCACTCCTCGATGCTCATTGTGGGGTGAGTGTAGCTCTTGACCCCGTGTTTCTTCGTTATTAGTTTAAAAGGTGGCAGGGCAGCGGGTGGCGCAGGAGGTGCCGTGGATGTGGACACCGCCTGCGCATATGTCCTCGCTGGCCCCGCCACCGGCGTGGATGGGGTCGTCATCACGGGGTCCCTTTAAGGGCTACACCCACCCCAAAGTCACAGGCCTTAATGGTCTTAATTGGCCTCGTATATAGACTGAGCAGAGGAGCTCTTAACGAGGCACACCTCTCCCCTAGTTGGCAATTGGGGAGGGGCCTTGCTCCCTCTGCTCAGTTGTCTCAATTGTTTTTTTTTCCAATTTGGGAGGAAGGGCTCTCAGAGAGAGAGGGGAGAAAACAGAGAGTAACAGAGAAAGAGAGAGGGGTGGGAAGGGGGGTGGGAGGGGGGGTGGGAAGGGGGTGGGAGGGGGGGTGAGAAGGGGGTGGGAGGGGGGTGAGAAGGGGGTGGGGAGGGGGGGTGAGAAGGGGGTGGGAGGGGGGGTGAGAAGGGGGTGGGAGGGGGGGTGAGAAGGGGGTGAGAAGGGGGTGGGAGGGGGGGTGAGAAGGGGGGGTGAGAAGGGGGTGGGAGGGGGGGTGAGAAGGGGGTGGGAGGGGGGGTGAGAAGGGGGTGGGAGGGGGGGTGAGAAGGGGGTGGGAGGGGGGGTGAGAAGGGGGTGGGAGGGGGGGTGAGAAGGGGGTGGGAGGGGGGGTGAGAAGGGGGTGGGAGGGGGGGTGAGAAGGGGGTGGGAGGGGGGGTGAGAAGGGGGTGGGAGGGGGGGTGAGAAGGGGGTGGGAGGGGGGGTGAGAAGGGGGTGGGAGGGGGGGTGAGAAGGGGGTGGGAGGGGGGGTGAGAAGGGGGTGGGAGGGGGGGGTGAGAAGGGGGTGGGAGGGGGGGTGAGAAGGGGGTGGGAGGGGGGTGAGGGGGGGTGGGAGGGGGGGTGAGAAGGGGGTGGGAGGGGGGGTGAGAAGGGGGTGGGAGGGGGGTGAGAAGGGGGTGGGAGGGGGGGTGAGAAGGGGGAGGGGGGGTGGGAGGGGGGTGGGAGGGGGGGTGGGAGGGGGGGTGGGAGGGGGGGTGAGAGGGGGGGTGAGAGGGGGGGTGAGAAGGGGGTGGAGGGGGGGTGAGAAGGGGGTGGGAGGGGGGGGGAGAAGGGGGTGGGAGGGGGGGTGAGAAGGGGGTGGGAGGGGGGGTGAGGAAGGGGGTGGAAGGGGGTGGGAGGGGGGGTGAGAAGGGGGTGGAAGGGGGTGGAAGGGGGTGGGAGGGGGGGGTGGAAGGGGGTGGGAGGGGGGGTGAGAAGGGGGGGGGTGAGAAGGGGGTGGGAGGGGGGGTGAGAAGGGGGTGGGAGGGGGGGTGAGAAGGGGGTGGGAGGGGGGGAGAAGGGGGTGGGAGGGGGGGTGAGAAGGGGGTGGGAGGGGGGGTGAGAAGGGGGTGGAGGGGGGGTGAGAAGGGGGTGGGTGGGGGGGTGAGAAGGGGGTGGGAGGGGGGGTGAGAAGGGGTGGGAGGGGGGGTGAGAAGGGGGTGGGAGGGGGGGGTTTCTCTCTCTGGTTCCCTGGGTCGGGTGGATCTCCGGCTGTGCGTGGGCGGGGACCGGGTTATCTCCTTTTTATTTTCTTTTTTATCTCCTTTTTATTGCTTTTTTATCTTCCTTTTTATTTCTTTTTTATCTCCTTTTTAGTTCTTTTTTTCTCTTTTATTTCTTTGTTTATCTCCTTTTTATTTCTTTTTGATCTCCTTTTTATTCTTTTTTATCTCCTTTTATTTCTTTTTTATCTCCTTTTTATTTCTTTTTTTATCTTCCTTTTTATTTCTTTTTTTATCTCCTTGTAATTTCTTTTTTTATCTCCTTTTTATTTCTTTTTTTATCTCCTTTTTATTTCTTTTTTTATCTCCTTTTTATTTCTTTTTTTATCTCCTTTTTATTTCTTTTTTTATCTCCTTTTTATTTCTTTTTTTATCTCCTTTGTTATTTCTTTTTTATCTCCTTTTTATTTCTTTTTTTATCTCCTTTTTATTTCTTTTTTTATCTCCTTTTTATTTCTTTTTTTCTTTTTATCTCCTTTTTATTTCTTTTTTTAGCTCCTTTTTATTTCTTTTTTATCTCCTTTTTATTTCTTTTTTATCTCCTTTTTATTTCTTTTTTTATCTCCTTTTTATTGTCTTTTTTTATCTCCTTTTTATTTCTTTTTTTATCTCCTTTTTATTTCTTTTTTTATCTCCTTTTATTTCTTTTTTATCTCCTTTTTATTTCTTTTTTTATCTCCTTTTTATTTCTTTTTTTATCTCCTTTTTATTTCTTTTTTTATCTCCTTTTTATTCTTTTTTTATCTCCTTTTTATTTCTTTTTTTATCTCCTTTTATTTCTTTTTTATCTCCTTTTTATTTCTTTTTATCTCCTTTTTATTCTTTTATCTCCTTTTTTTCTTTTTTATCTCCTTTTTATTTCTTTTTTTATCTCCTTTTTATTTCTTTTTTTATCTCCTTTTTTATTTCTTTTTTATCTCCTTTTTATTTCTTTTTTTATCTCCTTTTTATTTCTTTTTTATCTCTTTTTCCTTTTTATTTCTTTTTTATCTCCTTTTTATTTCTTTTTTTATCTCCTTTTTATTTCTTTTTTTATCTCCTTGTTATTTCTTTTTTATCTCCTTTTTATTTCTTTTTTATCTCCTTTTTATTTCTTTTTTTATCTCCTTTTTAGTTCTTTTTTTATCTCCTTTTTTTTCTTTTTTATCTCCTTTTTATTTCTTTTTTATCTCCTTTTTATTTCTTCTCTTTATCTCTTTTATCTTTTTATTCCTTTTTTATCTCCTTTTTAGTTTCTTTTTTATCTCCTTTTTATTTCTTTTGTTATCTCCCTTTTTATTTCTTTTTTATCTCCTTTTTATTTCTTTTTTTATCTCCTTTTTATTTCTTTTTTATCTCCTTTTTATTTCTTTTTTTATCTCCTTTTTATTTCTTTTTTTATCTCCTTTTTATTTCTTTTTGTATCTCCTTTGTTATTTCTTTTTTATCTCCTTTTTATTCTTTTTTATCTCCTTTTTATTTCTTTTTTTATCTCCTTGTTTATTTCTTTTTTTTATCTCCTTTTATTTCTTT